>NW_028232751.1:65026423-65623743 GCF_057557595.1 Rhyacophila brunnea
TATGACAGAGCGTTCTATAATTTCCGGCTTGCCCGTGTAAATTGCTCCAGTTCTCGCGGAGTCTCCAGAGATCGCCTCCCAGGATGCACGGGATCGAAAGCTAAGTAATCTAACAAACAATAAAATTGCATCATAGAACCATTACCTTAAATTAATCACTATTTAATACCTAAAGTTCATAAATTACAGTCTCAATTTATCTCACTAAAATCATTTCATTACAATTAGTATACTAATTATCTCTGTAAAACCACTTAATTGACCTAACTTCAAAAAATAATTAAAAACGAAGCAAGTCCAACTCATTACCGATAGCATACAATACGTTACCTTGATAGAATACCATACCTACCGCCCGCACATAGCTATCACAGTAAGAATATTATCCGTACGCAAACGGTAAATTCTACTCTATTCTATTACCAATTCGCTCTTAAATAATTCCATTGCAATCAGTATAGGTACTATGAATTATTGAGCTCCATCAGCATAATTTTCTAAAACTATAACTCGTTATCAGAACTTTATACTAAACAGCACTCGCCTAGCCCTCTCAAACACAAATTCAATCCAAATTAAATTTTAAAATAAATTAATTCAGTAGGTACATACCTAGTCCTGTACCACAGGTTTTCAGTAGGTAGGTCACAAAATATCCAACACTATAATGTAACTTAAAGCCCCTTCAAACATAGCATCAGCCTTTACTTTATTTATATAATATATAACCATATACCTATCAATTTAATTCTAGAAAGCACGATCCGACCGCCCGATAAATAATTATTCCATACATACCTACCTACAAAACTAATCGTCAACTGAACAACCTCGCAGCCTTCAAAAAATTAATCTATTCACAAAAATTCTCAGAACTTCAGCCCTTCAATCAACCTTTTTTTACCTATATAATAACAATATCCTGAAACAAATTGGTTTTATATTCTTCATTTCAAAACATATCTGTTTGGTGGTACTTATTGTCTACGACAATTATTGCCATTGTGATGTTCTGAGGGAATTGAGTTAGCAATACTAGTAACTTGTAATAATTAATAGTACCTACCAACGTATGCTCTAATAACTTTTAGTAACGTCTGTCTACCTACCCTAAATCGCAGCGTTGCCAAACTGATTTGATCCAATTGCTTATTTTGAAATAAATTTAGTAAGTAGAAGGTAGAAGTAGGTACCTAACGTCTTTGTTCTAAAATGGGTAAAAAATCGCCTGCCAAATCTGCCGAGGGCTCAACGATTAATTCCACTTGTCAAAAGACGCCTCCGTCTCTGACGGCAGTGACCGTGACAGCCGTTACGTTTTTGGTGACTATCATGACAGAGGTCACGAAGGCTTCCGCAGAACTGGAAGCCCTCAAAAATGTCAGTCGGTTAGCGAAGGAGTCGATATCGAATAGTCTGGGCGTAATCAGGCTCGCGTGTCAGGCTGCAGAGCTGGAAAAACGTGAGCTTGAGAGCGCCCTCATCAAATCTAAGGCGCGTGCTGAGGCGACCAGAGATGTGCTCAATCAAGAAAAGCGGCACACAACGCAGCTCTCAATTGATCGCCGACCTGTCACAAGAATCTTTAGCGAAGCACCTGCGCACATGGAGAGTGAACTGTCACCGCAAATCCTTACCCCTAAAAATTCGCGTGGTGCTAGCAACATTTCGCTGCGGCCAGCACAGCCGCATTCAGCCAGTTCCGCAAAACCCGAAACTGTCATTCCCAATAGACCCGTACCGGCAAAGCGTTCCTTTGCGGAAGTTTCCGGGGCTACACGATCTTCTGGGAAGCCTGAGGTTACACCTGTCTTGGAGTTCCCGGCTTCGACTGCAGCTGCATCGGGGAAATTTCGTTCACGTCATGCTGTTATTTTAACAAGCAAAGACAATAATAAGACGAGCGAAGAGGTCGAAAAATGTATCAGAGAAACGGTGGACGTCTCCGGTCTAGGGATCGCTGTCGTGTCATTGGCGAGGGCGACTCACGACAAGTGCATCGTCAAAGTCATGAGCGAGGACGACTCCCGGAGACTAGTGGACGCTGTCAGCATCTCGGAGGTTCTCACCGCATCGGTCAACTCACTGAAAAGGCCGAGGGTTGTCCTAAAGGGTATTGAGGAAAATTTTGATGGGGAAAAATTGATAAATGCACTAAGTTATGAAAATGCCTTTATCAGAACGTCACCGAACGATTCCTTCAGGGTTGTGTTCAAAACAAAAGGTCGCATCCAGGGCAAATCTAATTACATTCTCGAGGTGGAGTCCTCCTTGTATCATCAGATGGTGGAAGTTAGTGGCCTGAACGTTGGTTTCCGGCGGGCTCGAGTGCAACCATGCTCTAGTGTTGTGCATTGCACGAAATGCTTGGGGTATGGGCATACTGGCCATACTTGCAAGGAAGCTTTTGCGTGTCGGGGATGTGGGGGGGACCACAAAATTGCGGAATGTCCCAAAAAGGGAAAGTTGACATGCGTCAACTGCGTCCGGAAAAATAGGCGGCTCCATCTGACGGCTCCGACGGGTCACAGCCCTCTATCGCGCGCATGCATATTGCACCGCCAACAAGAAGCCAAGTCTACTTCCGCAACTGACTTCGGAAACCAATAATGGCTATACACCTAAAAGTTGCACAAGCGAATCTTGCACGGTGCGTGGTCGCCACAGTCTCTTTCATCAGGTATATGGAATCTAATAACGTGGACCTGGCTTTAATCCAGGAACCGTACACTGGCAACACGGGTCAAATCCGTTCGTTGCTTTTTTCAGGTATCATTTTTCAGAAGCCGAGCAGTCTGTATCCAGTGAAGGCAGCTATTCTTGTGCGTCGAACGTCATCTCTAACCCACTGCATTTTACTTTCCGAGTTTAGCTCATATAGTTGCACTGTTGTAGAACTCGACTAGGTACTTAGGAGAAACGCTACGGTCGGATCACTGTACTGTGCGCCTTCGGTGCACATCGATGAATCGCTGACCAGCATGAGCAGGCTAATGAACACTTCAAAGGGTTACAGGCTGTTACTCGGAGGCGACGTAAACGAAAAGAGCATCTGGTGGGGCAGTCGACGTACTGATAGCAGAGGCACAGCCGTGTCAGATTTTTTAGCACAGCACGACCTGAACGTATTAAACGAGGGTAATGTCCCAACGTTTGAAACGATCAGAGGAACTCGTAAGCTGGAAAGCTATATTGATATTACTGCGTGTTCCAACGCTCTGCTCACCAGAGTTGAAAATTATTAAGTTAGTCGTGATGCAGCGTTGGGATCCGACCACAATGCGATTGTTTTTTCATTACAGGCCGCAGATAGCTACGCTGCAGACAAAACTTCAAATGTCAATCAACAGCGACCAGGTTTGTTTAAGACGTCCAAGGCTAACTGGATAGATTTTGGGCTTGCACTTATTTCCCAGATTCAGGATCGCGGTATCACTGTAGATAGTTTGGATAGCGTCACAGACGCACATGAGCTCGAAAACATTGTCAAAGAATGGTCATTAGCGAACGAGTCGGCATGCGAGAGCACGATGGTGCGCTCTTCGGGCGAAGGATTCCAAAGAAAAAGTAATCCATGGTGGAGTCCGAAACTGGATACACTGAAGACGGCTTTTAGAGTAGCAAGGACAAAATTTTGAAATTCAGGCGTGATTCGACGGCCGTTAACTCAACAGATTTTTGAAGCCGAAAAGAATAAGTATGAAACTGCGATTGCGGAAGCGAAATTAGAAAGCTGGAAGAGCCATTGCTCGGCTCAGGGAAAAGAGAATGTATGGTCTAGTCTTCAGAGATTGCTCAAAAGTAAGGCGTTCAAACCCCCTGAAACTCTGACAATCAACGGTCGCATGACCTCTTCGGCTCTCGAATCTGCAGAGGCTCTTCTTGCGTATTTTTTTCCAGAAGACATTATTACAAACGAAACGGAGCAACAGACATTGATCCGAAATGCCGCCTCGATTCCTTCAGAGGAAGATGACGACGAGAACTTCACTCTCGAGGAGGTCGAAAGAACAATGAGGCTGTTCAATCCAGCTAAAGCTCCGGGACACGACAGCTTCACGGCGGATATCTGTCTCAATTCATTCTTAACTGTTCCTAGCATAGTTGTCGCTATTTATAATGCTTGTTTGCGAATTGGTCATTTTCCAAAAATCTGGAAGGTAGCTAGAGTGGTGGTCATTCCCAACCCGGGAAAGGACGACTACGCTAACGTCTCGTCAAATCGGCCCATCGGATTGCTGCCCGTGTTCGGTAAAGTACTCGAAAAATTATTTATTAATCGAGTTTCCTGGAAACTTCAGACTAAACATCTGCTCAGCGAATACCAGTACGGTTTCACCGCTCAAAAGAGTACTGAAGACGCGCTTCATGCAGCAATTGATAGAATCAGGGGGGCTAACCGCGATGGTCAGCTCGTAGTGGCGGTATCTTTTGATATCAAAGGCGCGTTTGACAACGCATGGTGGCCATATCTTCTTCAACAGTTGAAATCTAAAAATTGTCCCGCTAACATTTTCAGGCTCATCAAAAACTATCTATCCGACTGAGACGTCTTCGTCGAATATGCTGGAGCATCTGCTACCAAAGAGACATCAAAGGGATGCATACAAGGTTCGTCTTGCGGCCCTGTACTGTGGAACATAGTTCTCGACGATCTTCTCTCTATGCGTTTCCTGATAGTGTACACGCACAGGCCTTTGCTGATGATGTATTGCTGATTATGGAATCCAAAGAACTTGGTTCTCTAGAAACCATGACTAACAGCGTGCTGGAGAGCGTCGAGGCCTGGGGAAGGAAGGTCAAACTGACTTTCTCCGCGGAGAAAACGAAGGCCTTATTCTTTACTAGGAGGCGCGTCTCTCCGCCTTCGCTGGTGATGAATGGGCAACCTCTATCTTTTTCTAGGAATTTTAAACTTTTGGGGGTAGTAATCGATGACAAACTAAATTGGTCAAAGCACGCGGACAGCATCTGCAAAAGAGCAGCGGTGACTTCGCTCAAACTAGCAAGAATGGCCAAACCCACATGGGGTGTATCTTCTGAAGCTCTTCGAATTCTCTACACTTGTGCTATTGAGCCTATGATCACGTATGCGGCCAGCATATGGTATGAAGCTGCCAAACGGAAAAACATAGCAAAAAAACTCAATACGGTTCAGCGAGCACTAGCGATACGAATATGCAGAGCTTACCGAACGGCTTCGCTCAGTTCAACGCAAGCTCTAGCAGGACTTATGCCTCTAGATTTACGTTTAAAACAAATCGCTCTCATTTACAGAGCTAAAAAGGGCGAGGAGGGCCTTCCAGGTTTTCTGCCTGATGACAGGCTTTACGAAAAACCGGTGGACTATAGAAGGCTGCCACACCCGGCTAGACTATTTTCTGAAGTGGTTTCTTATCCTGCAACGTTGGAAAGCAACGAATGCAATAACATGCCGATTTTCACGGATGGGAGCAAAATTGATGGCGGTACTGGTGCAGGGTTTGTGGCATACATTAATGGCGGTGAGATAGCGGCTCGTAAGTACCGCCTTGCCAGCTATTGTACGGTAATGCAGGCCGAACTCTATGCCATCCATTGCGCTCTGGAGTGGGCAGGCTCAGATCCAATCCAACGTAAGCTCACCGAAAACCATAGTATTTGTATTTATTAGGACTCCAAAAGCTCAATCCAAGCAACTGGAGATCCCTTGTCTACTAATCCGATTGTCTTTTCTATTCACAGCGAGTCCGCAATACTGAGACGGCGCCACCCCGAGGTGCACTTCAAGTGGATAAGGGGACACACCGGGATTGAAGGAAATGAAAGAGCTGACAAATTGGCTCGGCATGGTGCCTCTGAACCCAAGACCGCGATAGCTTATGACAAATTTCCTCTGAGCTACGCGAAAATTACAATTTCAGATATGGTGAAAAACGAATGGAACTCACGATACATAAACTCATCGACAGGGGAGTTGACCCGAAAGTTTTTACCTTGCATTTTAGCAGCACGAGACGTCAGGGTGCATAAGGGGCTGTGTTTTGAGATGACTCAGATTCTTACAGGTCACGGAGTCATGCGAGCATACCTGCACCGGCTTAAAATAACATCTGATGGAAAGTGTTCATGCGACGACGGAAGCGACCAGGACGTCCTACATTTACTCCTAGATTGTCAAATCTTTAGCAAGGAGCGGCACAACCTGAACTTTTTATTACAGATGGCAGATGCGGACATTTGAGACCTTTTGGGGACCATGGCAAACGAGGCCGGAAGAGATGCACTTTTTAATTTCTGTATTGATGTAATAAAAAGAATAAAAATAATAAATGGTGACATGTAAAGACGGTTCATGCCTTTCAGATCCAGTGACTGTAATCATATAAGATAGGATAAGTATATGCTCAAAATATCAGTCCTATGCGACATTTCTTTTACCACGGGAAAAAAAACTCGACTACAAATCGCAGTCCTCAGTTCCCAATGAATACGACAAAATATTCATCAGAATCACCTCCGCCTTGCGCTACTAAGAATTTTCCAGGGTTTTTGCAAGGCGGTTTCATAGGCCCTGGCCGAATTTAAATTAGCAATACCCGATGCGGGTAGAAGAACAGTTTTCAATAAGGCATATTCTCTCAGCCGGCACAATTTTCATTTGACTAGCATCAAGTAGAGTAGTTTGCGTGCCAAAGTCCTTAAGAAACCTCGATAGTAAATGCGAGGTATCCATGAAGGCATCTAGAAAAAAAAGGTAAGCGCAAGCATACTACAACGAAGTATATTAAAGGTCGACCGGTAGTGTCGTGGAGGAAGTTTTTAAAGATTACAGAGAGGATTAGAATTTGACAAACCCGGGATCCCTGGACTAGTCCCGAGATTGGCATTTTTTCCATGGTTTATATATATTTTTTATATTTACAAATAACATTAATAAAATCGGTCAAAAATAAATTTAGTAAGTATAATTTATACTATTTAAGACATTTTTATTAATATTGTGTACGTTCAATCTTGAAAATACATAAGTTTCAGTGACGTTCCTAGACAAAATGCCGCCCCTAAGCAGTGCCAAAATGCCGCCACATTTTTTATACAGTACTTTTTATCATCGTTTCATGACTCCAATATCTTAAGAAATGTGTTGTGTGGATACATTACTAACAAGATATAGGTATACCACTAAATCTAATTTAAATGTCATCTCTGCTTCAATAGACAATATTGCGAGTCTACGGTTTCAGAAAGGTAGGCACATTTAAAAATGTACCTGAAAACTACCAAAACTCGAGTGACTGGCAAACATATTTGGATAAATTTTAAATTAGGTATGCACGTGTCATTGCTGTTCACCAAGAACGTGACATCCAATAACAACGGAAGTAAACTAGACATCGCACACCCGACAGAAAATAAAGCCCTGTTAAAACTTTTATAGTATCTACCTAATTAATATATTTTTTTCCAACCAGTGAGCTGAATTTTTTAATGGAAATATATTTCCGTTATTACTAAGTTTAGGTAGTTTTCTATGTATACCTAATGATTCTCCTCGACTTGCCGCCCTCTGGGTAACTGCCGCCCCCAAGCGACGATCAATCTGCCTACCCCCACGGGACGTCACTGATAAGTTTAATATAGTAAACAATATTGTAATATAAATAATCATCATCATCATTAGCCTGAATCTATCCACTGCTGGATGAACGCCTCTTCAAGCTGCTTCCATTTCTCTCGGTCCTGTGCATTGCGTTGCCACGTACTTCCGCAGAACTTTATCATTTCATCGATCCAACGGCTCTAAGTCTACATTGCGGACGGACTTCTTGGATACCACTGGATGAGTAGATTTGTCCAACGATTGTCTCTTGTTCGAGCTTCGTGTCCAGCCCATCTCCATTTAAGGCTTTTAATAAACTCTATTACATCGCAAACCCTTCTCTGCTTCCTTATCCACTCATTCCCCTTTTTGTAAGATATAAGATCATTTATAAGTAATGGACATGGTCGAAAACAAAATGTGTCATAATATGTAGGTATTTAAAGACTACCACGTCGCGAGAATCTATATGAACGTACATTGAATTTATTACATTTTTTATCAGAATGTGTCATTGTTTGTCTTGTAAAACATTAATTCGCGAGCATCTATATAAACACAAACCAATCGCATTTATGAGGGTGTGCTCTGTTAAGTTTTATTTTATTGATTTTATAAGGTTTTTGAACACTATTTTATGTCATCTTATGTATTTTTAAACTAGCGAGCATCTGTATGTACACTGATCACATTTAGGTTCTTCATTACAATGTGTTATTTCATGTTTTTTTACGAGTACTGCTGGCACCATTCACTCTGCTTTGCGAGAAGCGGAAGGTTGAGAAGGCTTGAAAGTCTTGGTTGCTCAAAGGATGACAAAATTTTTAAGTAGTCAAGATTCTCAGCCATGAGTATACAACCAAGAAGAGAGGAGAAGACAACTAATTTGCCAGCATCTATATGAACATTCATCGCATTTTTTAGGTTTTTCATCAGTATTGCCATTCCATATGTTTTAAGCTTACTAGGTATTTTTAAATTACATATTTGATTATATTGGAAATCACATTCATCACACGCAAATGGTTTTTCTCCTGAATGTGTAAGTTCATAAGTTCTTTCATTGAATAAGTTTATGTAATTTTAATATGTTTCTGATATTTCTTCCATCTACCTTCTGTTGAAAATAATGTAATTTCTATGCCATTTTACCATAATATTAACAAACTTATTTCGGAAGTCCTAACTTTTAGCTCAACTATTGAAAAATAATAAAAATGTTAGGTAATAAATAGTATTACAAAGATTTTACCACTGCGTTTCATTGGTTAGATTTTTATCTAGATCAATATTGTAAACATCTTTACAGTCTTTTGATGGTGGGAAATTGAAAAATCAAGAGTTACGTATTTTTATCAACATAATGAATAGCCAAAAAAAACAATGTTCTTTAAAATCGGATGATCTTGATTTTTTTTCTAGCAAACGTACCTATATAAGTATAGACATCTTATCGGTGGTAAACTCAAAATACCTAAACTATCGACTTACGAACATTTGGCAGCAACGTATTGTATACGTTGTTTAAGAACTAATAATCTTACACATTCAGGAAAAAAAACCAGTTGCGTGTGATGATTGTGATTTGAAATGTTATCAAATAAATGTCATTTAAAAATACATTTTAGTCTTAAAATATATGGAATGATAAAACTGGTGTACATCCTCACAAATGCGATTTGTGTTCATATAAATGCTCGAGAATTAAAGTTTAAAAATACATACAATGACACATTCTGAAGAAAAATCTAATAAATGCAATGTATTTTCATATAGATTCTCGCGAATAATATGCGTACTTGCCAGACCGAGGATTAGAACATGGGACCCTTGACGCAATATGCCAACACTTAAGCCGCACGGCCATTTTTGGTGGATGGTGAAAAACCTTATAAATGCAATGTATGCTCATATAGATGCTCGCAACTCAGTCATCTTAAAAGCCATAAAATGACCAATTCTGGTGAAAAGTCTTATAAATGCAATGTATATTCATATAAATGCGTGGTACTTTGTTGTCTTAAAAGACATGAAATGAATATATACATATTATATAGAACATACACGTGAAAAATCTTATAAATGCAATGTATGTTCATTTGGATGCTCGCGATGGAATAATCTTCAAACACATGTTAAGTTAAAAATGGTGAATAGCCTTTTAAATAAATTGACTCTCTGAGCTCTCTCTCTTTGAGGCTCTCCACAACATTATCTTAACGCTCATAAAACGAAATAGGAGAAAAACTATTTGCGTGTGATGAATCTTATTTTGAATGTACCTTAACAAATATGGCATTTAAAACTCATAATTGTGATGAGTTTAAATATAAATCTAAACAGATATGTAAGTAGGTAAGTACGTTGTTTAAGAACTGATAAACACACACATTCAGAAGAAAACCATTTGCGTGAAACAATTGTCGAAGCCGTCAGAGGCAATAACTTTTTAAAGTACCTACAAAACTTCATTTGATATCGATTCTGAAGAGCATAATATGAAGTTTGAAGTTTAAAAGAACACTTTTCTCCTAACATAATACCTACCAGAACTACAAGCATACGTTGCACCATCTGGAGAAACAGAGAAAAAGAAAAAAATCATAATACCTATGCAAATATTATTAGGAAGAGTTAAGTGCCTGCAAGGTATTTCCTATATACAAAATAAATATAAATGTCATTCCAATTTTAATTATCTTTTGAAGAAAATATCGTTGCATTAAAATATATTGCATTTTTCAAAAATATGCATACCTAATTGTATTCTAATAACTTAATTATTTTTATTATGGATCATATTGGTAAACAACCGGTACATTTACGTGGAACACCCAATGTTAAAACTTTTTTGGGTACATTTGTTTGTGCATCGTTAGTGCGCTTTTTTTTTCGTTTGTGCACCTATAATAAACGAAAAATTCCAATTTCAAATTGGTTGTTCGAGCAAAACGTTGGGTCACCCAATGTTGAAATTTTAACTTTTTTTGAGTGCATTCGTATGTGCATCGTTAGTGCACGTTCGACAGAATTGGCCTTGAGAATTGAAAATATGATTTTTTAACATGTGGTCCATAATATCTGGTCTACTAGTTAATAAAAAAAGGTCGTGTCAAAGTTGTTTGTGTCAATAAATTTGCTCTATGACTCGATCCGACTCATATTTCACATTTATTTCATCAGGGCTGTCGAAGACATAAAGCATAAATATTTATAATTTAAAATTTTTATTTTTCAATATTGAATTGTAGTTCATTACGCCTGCCCCAATCTAATATATTATCTATATCAAGTTGGAGCTGACGATTCCAAAAAGAGTTTCAAGTTATCAGCGAACAATAAAAACATAGCATTTTTTATTACCAATGCTAAGTCATTTATAAATATCGTATTAAATTAAAATTAGTAAATATTGAAAACAATAAAACAACTTAATTTGTTTTCCATTGTCTTTGCATGAATTATTTAAATTCGCTCATTATATAAACTTGAACATAAATATCAGTCCTCATACTTGATAAAAAATTAAGAATAAACTCAAAAAACTAAAAATTAAAAAGTGGTCTTGATCCTCAGCCATGAGTGAACGACCAAGAAGGATTTATATGGCAGTAAAGAACTATGGACCGAGAAAAATGGAGGAAGCTAGGGGAAGCCTTCATCCAACAGTGGATCGACCCCGGGTGATGATGTCTTAGTAAAAAGCTTATTGTGTGAACAAAACAACTGTTGTAAAGCAATTTTCATATGTGGTGCATACCAGCTCATATTCTATTGCATACATGCAAATTTTGATTCATAGATGACATAAGGATCTCCTCGAATTTTCGTATTGACATAATACATAGTACTTTTTAATAGTTTAAATTAAATTATAGTTTCTTTAAGATGTAATAATAGAATGTAACATTCTTCAATATTTTATTACATAACTCGAAACAGCTTCAGAAACAAACCTTGATAAAAACGTTAGAACATGGCATGGTAATCAACCCTAGATCTGTGGCATACCAGCTGAGTACTTTACCAGTCAATATATTATTATATATTTTAACAGCAGTGACCTAGCGTTTCTTTAAAATAACTTAAATTATGGATATCTTTACCTAATGGTTGCATTTTGACCGCTTAAAAATACTATATAACGTAAAAAAAATAGAAAATTATATTTTAATTCTGAGCGTCTAGTGCGAGCACTAGCGAAATGGTCTATGGTCTCTAACATTTGTAGACGAATGCGTTCGCTCGCCCACAAACCAAACCACGGCACGCAGCTTCATTTAGCAATGCAACGGGTGGCGTCTAGATGTATCTATAGTCTATGGTGTGGACCCAATAGGTTGAGCAAACCATTCTCTATTTCTTGTGAAAAATATGTGTTATGAGTAGGGAGCGGATTTATATGCAACAAAAAACATTATTATATGCATTCACATATGCACTTAAAATCATTGAAATATGCACTAAAACCAAATAAATATGCTGTTAAAAATTGTCATTTTTATGAAAAAAATATTATAAATACCTATTTCACCCAATATTACCGATAAAAAATCGAATAACAAATTAATAATCCTAAGCAATATAAAACAATAACATAAAAACACAAATAATCAATATAAAGTTAATCAATTACAATTTTCAAAATAGTTTGTTTTCAAATAATTGAACAAGAAATGCAAAATGTAAATGTAAACTATAGAAACTAAACACAACTTAAAAAAAACAAAAACGACACACTAAAATACTATTTCTATTATACTATTTAAATCTAAATACTATTTGCTGTATTTTTGTCCGAAAAAATAAGTCAATATTCTATGGCATTAAATTTTCCACATATCTGTCAGTATTTTGTTTATATGCGGAAAATGATCTCACAGATGTGATAGCACAAAATTTAAATAAAGGTGCCTGAGTTGACTTCACTTTTTCTGATAAATCAATGAAATGCTTGGGAATGCCATTAAAAATGCTAGTGCATCTACCTGATTTAGTTATGTTTTGATAAAATTATAAATGCAAAAGCCCTAAAATATGCATTTATTAATGAAATATGCACTAATATGTCAACTATGCTCTAACGTCTCTAATATGCATTTATATGCACAATAAAATTTTAGTTTTAGATTCTGCGTCTTTCGAAACGGATTTCTGTACGACTACCATAGCTGCGCATACACCCTAACAAAACATGCACTAGCATATAAATCCGGGCCCTAGTTATGAGACCTCTTCATGGGGCAGCTGAGATTCATATCGGAATGTAGGGTCAGTAAAAAAATGTTTTAAACTGTACGCCTATACAAATCTATATATTTACTAGCTGACCCGGCAAACTTCGTACCGCCTCAGAATCAAGAAATCTTATGTTATCTTCTTAGCTGCATTAAATTCAGTTTTTTATCAAGTTAAAATGAATAAGTACTCAAAATGAATTAAGTTCAATGAATGTACAAAAATTAAATCAAAATGAAAAGTATTTTAACCCAATGTTTACGAGCTCTTTTAATTATTTTTTTAATTAACGTGTTAATTTGCATTTAAAAAGCAATTAGCAAAAACACAATTTTGAAGGCCCGTAAGCATATTACATTGAAATGAATGTAATTCACGTGGCAGCAAGGCATTTACTTTATTGAAGCGAATCGAAATGATTCGCGTAGCATTGTTGCACTACTTTCTGTTAAAGTATTTGCGGTTGGGTTGCACTCGGATCGATTCCCTTCATTGAAGCACCTTGTGATATAAGTACGACATTTTTCATTTTGTTGTCAGGTGCGAGAACGAACAAACCGGGTGGTTTGCCGACACGTGAACATGCTATGTACAATAGACCGTGAGAGAAACATTCATTTTCTAGATTCAGGCCACAAACACTCAAGGATTGGCCTTGTGATTTGTTGATCGTCAAGGCGAATGCAAGATGAATCGGAAATTGAATTCGTTTAAACTCGAATGGCATATCGATTGGGATCATCGGAATTCTTGGAATGAGAACTTCCTCACCTTCGAACATTCTTTTGATTATCGTCGCGTGAATCACATTGCCCATGAGATTTCTGACCACCAAACGCGTTCCGTTACATATTTTTGGTTGTTTCAGAGGTGGCAAGCCAGGCAGTCCAAAGAATAATTTAAAAATTCAGTTGGATAGTTGGTTGCTTCGTCTTCGTTTGTTACACGGTCGATAGATTTGAAGGAATGCAGTGGACCAACGATTTGATTTTGAATTGTGAAGTTTAAGTGATCCACATCTTTGTTCTTTGTCGCAAGAATTGCTCGTTCAACAATTGTGATTTTTGTGGTTATCAATGATGTTCGGAAACACTTTGTTGATGAGGTCGTCCTTCGTTGAGACGAAATTGCAAAAATTCAGCGGAAACGAAATCAATCCATTCGATTCGTCGACAGGAACACGGCCATTATCGATAGTCAGCAATTGCTCGCTTTTTCTATTCGTATGCGTTCCTATACCAAATTTGGAAAATCCATGCTTCTCACATGGACAGTTATATGTAGCATAACGCATTGGAAAATCTTTTGATTTATTCGTATACGCACTAGACGGAAAAACAAAAAATACTGTGTAACCATAAGCACTTCAATGAACAGAATTAAAACACAAACACTTTCTTTCTTTGGGTGGCATTGCAACGCATGCCGGGTACTCCCTAGTATGATATAAAATATACATACATTCTCTGAATCCCCTCGATAAGTATACATCTGCCCGAGGCCAAATTGGGTAGGACACATTCAGAAGGCGCATACTACGTGGCCTGGTCGCGGTCTCCCGTGCAAGATAGTAACAGCTTTCCACATGCAAAATCTCATTCTCCGTGTTATGGACGCAGAGCCAGATATTGAACTTTATTGTAATCCTGAAATCAATTTGCAAGACAACTGAATGAACTGAACTGAGAAAACTTTTCACCCAGCTGAATGAAGCGGAAAGACATGGAGATAGAATTACTGTTATAATTATTAGATAGATGGAGCAATGAGATCTTTCTATATTAAAATGTATGTAGAAAGAATTCTTTTTCTCATAAATTTCACACAGAGAAATATGTGCATATAAAAGAAATTTACTTCTCAATATTTACATTATGTAGGTAATTAATCAGACATATACATATAATTTCTTCATGTTTTCTTGAGAATATACAGAGATTATTTAGAAGGTTTGTATTTTAATACTGTTTTTTAGCTTGACGATTTTTAAATATTTAAGTAGTACATACGGTCAATACCATTAGGTAATAAAATAGATTCTATCACAGGTGATATTTATTACAACATCCAATTAAATTTAAAAGAAATTGTCACAGAGCATCTCTAGATAAAAAGCACTGACTAAAAGTACAATACTAGCGATTCCATAATGTTTTAATATAGTTGATACGTTGATTGGTACGAGTGCAGCTCCACCGAACTGTTCCGGGTAGCAGACGACAACGATAAGATCGCCTTGATGGTGGCCGACCTCCGCTAGGGGATGACACAATAAGAAGAAGAAGAATGATTATCTGTGGAGAAGTTGATATTATCTCCGTTGACAGTATTTAATGCATTATTTGTAAATAATAATAAAAATGGCGGCCTGTTGTTGACACTTTTTTAAAGTTCTGTTTGAGAATTTGTGTGATTATTCATATATCTATATTTCGATTGCTGAGTTTGAATTATATCACTTGTAAACAGAGGACAGATTGGAGCAAAAGAAATAGTATTTCAAAATGATTAGTGCTCACAATGGGACGTTGTAATTGATTACAAGGAATTTCATATATAAGTTTTCAATTTATAGGATACCTACCTTCTTGAAGAAAAAATGGTTTGCCAGGTGTTTCAGGACCATAGGGTTCTTTGAGTTAATGAAGTAGATCTTGGATAACATAATGACAACTACATCTCGTTATGTTCAAAATGAACATAACTAACTTTCATACCTCTGGCAACCCCGACGAATATCTATGGTGACGTCGATGGAGCGTACGCGATTGCACAGAGGTCGCTGATGGAATTTCCGGCCGCAACGGAGGTCGCAAGGTGCGAACGCAGCAACGTGGCTTTTTGATTCTGACTGTCGTCGAGTATAGTCGTGCTCCGCTTGTGTTTTACCCAACATTTATAATAGACGTCACGTAACGGAGTACGATTGCAGCCGCAGTGCTTGAAGCCTCTTGTCGTTCCAGTTTTGTATTTTAAAACTACTATTATTTGATTCACTACTCTTCCAATGTTTCTTTTCAAACTTAGCTGCTCGCATTTATTTTAGTATTTCCAAATTTCAATATCGACCCGCTTAATAACCTTTTAATGTAATTCTAATTTCTTGCTTTGACGATAATATAGTTTCTGTCAAGTATATAAATTGCTCTTTTATTTATTGTTCCCACTTTATTCCACACTGTTAAATAATTATAATCTTTCACGGTTTCAAGATCGTGTGGCGCCCAGGACTTTATTATGTACATCTTTAACCATAGATTGCACGCGCCTTCAGCCGTGTAAATCCTTCTTGTTTTCTAAATTAATTTTACAGTTGTCAGTTGCGAGGTTGCGGAAGTAATTATTGTTCAGCTTGAAAAGATCAGGTAATCCATGGCCCTTGCTTATGTCTAATGCTCTTTTAACTTTAACTATACTCTATTCCATCCTGTCAGCTTTCTCTTAAATTATGTAGTTGTGACGATAATGATCACAATTACAAAATACTAATATATCAATCTACTAATGTTAGTTCGGGATGTTGAAGATTCAACTTAAAAATGAAGAGACCAACTACCTAATACGCCAACACATAAATTGTCCAATGCCAATGCTCGTTCGAATGCCATTCTGCAAAATATACATGCATAAAATTATTTGTCACAGTAAAGGCTAGTATGATAGTTTTGACAGAACACAAGTTATTCGTACCTAACGCAATGCAATAGGTTTGATGCAAATGAAGTCGGAAATAATAACTCCAACAATAATCAAATTCAGTCGTGTAATTCATGCGCACTAGAAATCGTATCTGCGGATGATCAGGGTTAAATTGTTCCACTATAATGGTTTTTCTTTGGAAAGAATATTTGTGCTTGTATTTTTTCCACTGGCTCTACAATCCAATGTGGTCATCTACTGCCAGCGCTCCATTGACGAGCCAAAAGTCCGAGGACAATAAGTCTTCAGATTTTTCAACGTTCTGCTACTGGCTAACGGGCGTTTAACGAAACGAGGTATATTATTAATATGACGCCACAAGCCGTCGACTTTGACAGCATAGATATACCTACGTAAATTTGACAGTTAAATCGTGATGGCGTTTAATGATACCGACGTCTTGTGTTTTTTGGGTTTTTGGGTGGCAGATAATTTAATAACGAAGCAAAGGGTACACAAATACGGGTGAAACATTGGATATGGAAAAGAACAACATTATCCCACACCAATTTAATAAGAGAATTGCGTTTGCAACCCAACTATTTCCGCAATTATTTGCGAATGTCGGACGATATATACCTACTTGGAGCTGCTTAATTTGGTCTCCCCATTCATATAAAAAATACTATTATGAGGGAAGCTACTTCTCCTCACGATAGATTATGTGCAACCCTGCGATTTTTGGCTGCCGGCGGAACGTTCACCGACTTACATTATAGAACTGCGATTGGAAGACAAACTCTGGGAAAGATAATTCCTGAAACTTGCCAAGTCATCATTGACGTTTTGAAAGGAGAATATTTCAAGGTTTGTATTATATTATACGTCATTTAATAAAGTTGGGCAAATTTACAAATATATTATTAATAAGTAGACATCGGTTGGTCTTATAAAGTGAACGTTTAGTGAATTGTTTTACCTAGGTATATAAATCACGGACGGCAACGGCATAAGAATGAAAAACAAGATGAACTTGAGATAGGTATCTATATATTGAGTCACAAATAAGGCCATCGTTGACATGCTAAATATTCAATAGACCATCAGAATTCTGTACCTAGCCAGGACTCTCCATATAGGCTGTAAGCAAGCTACTTAATTGTTACTGTAGGATGTGTTATAATACATACTAGTCATATTCTTTGAAAAGCAAGCATGGAATTTGATTTCTAAATACGAGGTCACATAATAATATAGGTATGCTAACATAACTCAAAACTTACCATCTGTTGTATCGCTTAAGCCTTAAGGTTTATAGGCATAAAAAACAAAACGTTATTTTGTCAGTTTGTCCCGTAAAGGCAACTTCATGCATCAGCTTCTCGGCCAGCAATCTTTGTCCCTGTGACATCTTTCGCAATTTCATGGCCATCATTTTTCCAAACTCATCTTCAGTCTTGCTTAGTTTGTCGGTGATTGATTCTAACACTTTGTGGGCGTTATCATTCGATTTTTTTGTTTGAACGATGGGGGTTCTGGTGCTGTATTGAGATTCGACCTTGGAGTAGTCGACCACGTGGATGTTGAAGGCGTATATTCTATATGTAAATAAAATATTGATTATTTTTTTTGCAGTTCCCTGATACGCACGAAGAAATGGAGACGATTGCAGAAGAATTTCATGGTAAATGGCCATTTCCAAATTGCCTGGGCGCAGTTGATGGGAAACAAATTGCAATCGTGCCACCTGCAGGCGCCGGCTCCCACTTTTATAATTACAAACATTTCCACAGCATTGTTTTGATGGCGATTGCGAATGCTAATTATGAATTTATTTATATTGACGTTGGAATAAATGGACGTATTTCTGATGGAGGTGTACTTAGAAAATCTGAATTTTTCAAACGTTTAGACGAAGGCAGATTGAAAATACCTGCACCAAAAAAATCTACAGCTAATTCTGATGCACTGCCATTTGTTTTTATTGGTGATGAAGCCTTTCCATTACGTAACGATTTCTTAAAGTTATATTCACAAAGGCAATTAAATCACAGTAAAAGAATATATAATTATCGGACATAAAGAGCCAGGCGAATTATAGAAAATGTTTTTGGCATTTTAGCTGCTAGATTCCGCATTTTCAAGCTCCAATAAACATGAATATAGAAAATATCAATACAGTTGTATTAGCTTGCTGTGTGCTGCACAACTTTCTTCGTCGCAAATCAACACATACGTATACTCCTTCTCATGACCTTGATAGGTAAAATCTTGAGACGGGTTTAATAGAGCTCGGACTGAGGTCACAGGACTGCAGGAAGCAACGACTAATCGGAACTCGACCGCCAATGATAAGAAGATTCGAAAAATATTTTAATACTACCGGGGCTGTCACATGGCAAGAAAGTACCTATGATAAGCAATAGATACATTAAACTAATGTAACAATTTAGTTAAAATATTTTACTTCAATACAATCTTCGGTGTTTAACGAAATGGAGTAACTCTCCAGGAGACATGTTTTCCAAATCGTCCGCCATGCTGGATATTGAGGTCGATTCTGAAAACAAAATGTAAATTGTAAAAATAAAACATAACATTCAAACTTGTTTTTTATTATCTCTCCTCTATTAAGTACCTTCATAAGGTTAATATTGATATGATTATTTATATCGGTCATTATAAACAATTTTGCTAGATTCATACAATGTCAATTAATTTCATTAGTTAAAAATAAATAATATAATGATCATGAAATCAAAAATCGCTCTTGTTAGTGTTAGAGACAATCAAGAAAATTGTCAATTGTCATTGATGCGACCAACTGAACATTTACAGAGACAATGGACGCAATTGCCAATGATGCTCATTGATGTTACTGAGGCATCTAATTCCAAAAAGCGATAAGTCCACATTTGGTCAAAATCGAGAAAAAAATACACACGTATTCTTTGTATAATTTTACAGAATATTAATATGATATGTTGTTAAGGGTACCTAAATAGGATCTACAAGGGGATATCATATATATATATATATATAAATAAGGGGCAATTGGAATTATAAAATACGGGAAAGGGAATTCGGATAGAGCGAGGAGAAGTTAGTTTCAGGAAGTGGGTCTCGATCCCCATACCTTACGCCGCTCACGTGCCTTCCCACAATATAACTTACGGTTTAAACTTATGGCCGAGAAGGTTCTGAAATAAGAAATACTAGAAATGCAACCCCCGGAGGGGATAATGTCAGATGTAACTAAAAATAAAGAATGAGCTCAGTTAAATAAAAGACGGAGGTAGTTATAATAAATAAATAAATATAATTTCTTGAAAGGCAACATGGTGTATACATCTGACATGGTAATACTATGGACACTAGAATTTAATCAAATTTAAATAGACTGGAACGAAGCTATGGTAAACTAACTATAGAAACATAATACTAGCCACGATGTCCGGATGCTAAATACAAAAGATCACAGGAACGATACAGAAAATACTTGCAGTTCAACTGGATGATGACAGTTCTTCAACATTGTTCTTTTAGGTTAAACGGTGCACTGAATTTAAAGTAAGCCCACCGGTTACTAAGTTCACCGGGGGCTTACACTAACACTCGACCCTACGACGGCTGGGTAAAAAAAAACCTCGTAATCACATCGGATTATCTTTTTATAACATCCTTAATCGGCGGAACCTGTCAGATGCAACTTCAGTGTTGTGACCTTTCGGCTGCCTCGTCGCTATGTTTTTTACAGGTGGCTGGGCGAAATGGTGTTGCCATCATATCGACAGATATCATTATGTATACTCGTTGGTTATGTTATTTGAACATAACAATATGTATTTGTCTATAAATTCCAAAACGCGACATAACCCTACGAAAAAAATATTTTAAGTCTCGTTTTATTACAAAAAGCGCCAAGTCCGTGTTTCATAATATTTAAAGCTTGGTTGATTTCGCGCGTGCTTAAGTTAACCAGTAAGGGAACGTTCAATATTGAAAAGGGCGTCTCCCATGCTGTAGCATCTAGTAAACTCATGACAGTGCCACGGAAATATGTGCCTTATGCGGAGTTAATTAAAAAGTGAGGTACAAATAGCGCTACGTCCAATTTTATTTTGCCTATGTTTATTACATTTAAGAGTCTATCGGCTGAAACAAATTGCCATTTGGCTCTAATTTCAACATAGAATACAATGGAAAACATAATCTCACGTTAAAACAAATAATTGATGCTTTAAACATAAAAACGTCGTTTCCCGAAAATATTGAATTGTGGACTTATCGCTTTTTGTAATTAGACGCCTCAACTGATCGTTTAGAGGTGCAATTGACGCGATTGTCTTTGGCGAATTGACAGCAAATGATAATAATTTTGATTGATAATTGACAATTATTTATTGATTGTCTCCGAGGGAACCTAACTAGAGCGATTTTTGATTTCATGATCATTTCTTTTCTTCTTCTTTCGACCATGTCCGATCCTAGTAGGATCATATGGACCTCCACAGTATGGAGGTTAGTATTGACAGATTTTGTTTTTACGAGAAATGGATGTCAGCCACTTGCTCAACCTATTAGGTCCATACTCTGACTCACACATAAATTGAAAAACAATATGTGTACTTGTCAGACACTGGATTCAAACCTGGGACCCACGACTCAATTGGCCATCGCTTAAGCCGCGCGGCCATCGCCATGATCGTACCTATATATTATTATTTATTACCTAACTCAGCAAAGAATAAGTAATTTTATTGTGACTAGAAATGATTCATAGCTTCAAGTAGATGGGAGAAGGTTGAACTGTCATAAAATTAAATGCATGACAAATATATTATGCGTATTTGTGGAAATTACCAGATCATGAAAAACAGTGAAATTTTATCACCCGGTACGTAAAATTTATTCCGAAGAAGCAAATAAGAGCTTTCGATCCCAATAATTCTAGGCGAACCGTCTCACAACAATCTTTCCTAAAAATCGTGAATGATGCTTGTAATATTTCTGACATGCGTGTTTGTCAAAAGATGTTTATAGAGACATTGGGAATCTCTGACAAAATGGTATCTACTGCGTGTAAAAAACCTGATGTTTTCGGTGTCTTGTAAAAAGGGCGAATCAACCAAAATGCTATTTTACAGGAGGAGGATTTTTAACTTTTGACATTTATTTATTAATTACCTATGGATGATTATAAATTTCTAACAAATACATAATAAAGCTTAGAGGAAATACTGTCTTGATAATGTAAAAAACATGTGGGTACAAACTTGTATAAAAAGGTCTGAAAAATCATTTTAAATGGATATTCGCCCTTTATGTGTGATAAAAATACGAAACAGTTGCACGTTCGCCCTTGAATATGTGGGTTTATTAGGGAATAATTATAATTAAAGTAATTTTATTATGTTTATAATATTTTATTTAAACTTTTAGAAGACAAAACAATATAAAAGTGAAAGTAAAATTAAATCAAAACCATATTCTAGTGAAAATTAACAGTGTTTTTGTCCTTAAAAGGCATATTATACCTAATCAAAATAGTTATGGAACATCAGATTATTTTTTATTAAGTAAGGACAAATTAACTAGACTGGAGATACAGAATGAATAAAATTGTGTGAAATATTGTTTACACGCTGCCTTTTGGAGTTTTCAATAATTTAATATCTGAAATATATTGTCTCTGTTGATCTTGGTTGCCATCGTTTTCACTGAGTTTCCAAAATTCCCCAAAAATCATGTTCTTTTCTTCCTCCGAAAATCTATCACTGCATTTATATGTACATTTTCTGCAGAAAACATTAAATCGTTTCCTATGTTAAACAACATTTCCCGTCGCAGTTTTATACTCTTTTCCAGCGGCTCTGAGTTGTTTTTTTTTTCTTTCCATAGCCAGATTTCCTGTATTTTATCTTAATGTATTTTTTCATATTATGCTTATTAATCAAATGATTTTTAAATTTACTTTTATAACGATATTTCTGCCCACAATCATTACAAATAAATGCGGACACAAAGCTACCTGATTTCTCGTCCAAAATCAAATTATTTTCATTACTTCGACGAAAGTGATCACTTGAGACAGCAATTGTTTCGTTGGATTGGATTTCTTAATGTCTCTCAGGTAAAATTGCCAGCGAATTAGTGTGAACAGCGGTAGCGTCACTCAATCTTTCTGCAGTAATTACACCTAATTTGAACTGAACTAATTTGACCATCTGTTGTCCTCCAGACAATTTTAAATACAATAAAATAACGAGTAGGTATCACTTTTTTGTAATTTTAGGCATGTCAGAATGGTAATATAAATAATGTCTACGTGTCAAAACATGCCTACGAGCGGTAAAGTACAACACATTTTTTAAGTTATACTTCTTTTAGCGCGTTTGGGAAATCAGATCAGAGTGTATTTTTGGCGTGTGACATGTAACACATAATTTATTTTTTCACACGAGAAAAAACGCACTCGATTGGATTCGAACCACCGATTGTTCGGTTATCAGCTGAAAGCACTACCTTTACGCCACAGTATGATACTTCAATCGTGACGAATATACAGTATAATATTATAGTTTAGAATTATTCCGTTGCCTAGGCAGTGAATTTATTATTGTCGGCCAGTTGCAATTACTTACGTAAACAAACTATTTAAACATCATAGTGGCAGTTGTTACTTTAAAAATAAAAACAACGATAAATAATTATATAATTTAGTTAATATAAGTTAAAATTTATAGAAATAAAACAACGGCGCTTCAATAAGCAGTCCGTTTTCTTACGAGTGTAATTTAACAAAATAATTAAGAGCTAGTCGAAGAGAAGAATCTAGGTTATCGCAAGTTTTGTTACGCCAAAGTATAACTTCTAACGCGCGTACATAAGTACACACACCGATTTTTTTTTTAAAGAATGAATATAATATTTTTAAGTAGGTATGTTATGTATACATACGCAAACAATATTAATATATCAATGTAACATTACAATCTTACATAACGAAACCAATTAACAATTGTACAACACGAAAAATTAAACAAAAAAACTTACATCTCGCTCATTTTGAGGTAAAGTATGTTGTATCACTCGATGAATACTTAATATTGAATACAAATACTGTTCAGTTAGTAGAAAAAGCAAATAACTATATTTCAAACTATTGTTTAACAAATAGTCAGCTTCAACATTCTTTTATCACTAATGGCTCGATGACATTGAGCTACGTTACAAGCTGCTTGATAATGAATTTACAATCTGCTTGTAAACTCGCCCAGTGTCGTCATCGAACAAGCTAACAAGCAGATTGTAAACAGTCTACCGAGAAAATTTGAAAGCCAGGCTACTTTACACGTTACACGCTGGCGTGTGGGCCGATCTGCGTCTGCGCAGTAGAGCGATAGTGGCAAACCAGCCGGTAAAAAAACGAACTACTCAATACGTCCTGTCAAAATAGTACCAAAAATGACGGTTTCAAATCGCTAGCTTGTTGGCTTCTGAGCGAGTGGAAAGTTTTGTGTGTCATCATCACAATCGCACTAGCTGACTCACCCGCTTTTAAACTCAACTACAAGCAGCTTGTAAAGTAGCTCAATGTTATCGAGCCATAAATTACATTGAGGAAACTTCTAAAAACAATCCCGCCAATACGCTTTGTCAATAGTAAAATGACACGAATGGTAGCGATTTAACAATGGTCACATTGATATGTAGGTGGATATGCAAGAAGGGCGAATATCGTATATTCGCCCTTACATCATAACACTTACCACTACTTTACGACAAATTTTATTTTAAAAGGCCTAATATATCACATTCGCCTTTTATTCATAACACTAAGTGGATATTCGCCCTTACGATTATCGTTTTTAAGTACTTTCCCGTGGAGATACAAGTTCGCCGTTTTTACACAACAAAGCTAGTGAGGTACATATTGTGTTTTCATTAAAATCTCAATTTCGCCAAAATGGCTGATTCGCCCTTTTTACAAAACACCGACGAATGCGAGGAAAACATGTAAACAGGGTAAATAAAATTTCTTCAGAGATTATAGAAACGGTTCGAGATCACATATTAAGTTTTCCAGTAGTCGAGTCTCATTATACCCGAAAATTGACTAAAAAACTATAATTGGATAGCGACCTTTCCAATGCTAAAATGCATAGGCTCTATATAGAATAGCGGAAAGAAGACAACACCAAAATACCTGCCGCTTTGCGTCAGTACTCAGATGTTTTTAATAGTGAGTTCAACAATGCGTTCCAGAAACCGAAGGACCAGTGTGAGATATGCGAAAAATGGGTACCTATAAAGTCGGAGAAGAAAATGAAAAAAAATTTAAAAAAATGAGTATGAAACCCATTTTACCAATATAATTGAAGTAACAGCATTAAAAGATGGTGACAAAGAGAAATGCGTAACCGACCAACTTCTTTGTGTGGCTGTATTCGACCTGCAGAAAGTTTTGCAGACCCTGCAGTCAGATGTTAATAGTTTTTACTATAAGAAAAAATATACAACTTTCCTGTGTATGATATTGGGAAGAAGCAGGGCCATTGTCAGAGGTAAAAAGGGAAGCAAATGAAATTACAACAACAATTATTTTATATTCTGATAACTGCGGGGGCAAAACCGGAACCGCATTGTATTTGCTATCTTAGAATATGCAGCAAACACTCTAAAGATTGACATTACTCATAGCTTTTTAGAGAAAGAACATACATAAAATGAGGGGGACTCAATGCATGCAACAATAGAAAATGCGAGAAAACACAAAATTATCTATGTCCCTGAACAATGGGTCATGTTAATTCGCTGTGCGAAAGTGAAAGGTCACCCATACAAAATAAATTAAATGTCTTATGAAGACTGGACTTTAAGCCATTAGTTACAGCAAGAAATTGGAAAACGGCTAGTGATAATTCCACAGTGAAATGGAATAAAGCCCGCGAAATGTCGTGCAATATAAAAAACCTTATGAAATGTATATTAAATACACATACACGCAGGATCCATTGACCATCTTACTTCAAAGACGAACAAGACTGAAAGATTTGTCATCGTTATGCGAAAACACTCTCATTCCGAAAGCTTATTATAATTTTTATCGGTCACTTACTTCAAACGATAATTTTCATGAATATTCCTTATCATAGGTAACGTAAGAGATGACCCATCGGATGAGTTAGAAAGTGATTAAACGATATTTTTTATTAATTTCACTATGGCATCCTTTGAAGTTAGTGACCGTATATTGATTCAACAACTTGGTATTGATATTGTTCTTCTATTTTGTATTGATATCCAATTCTCCGGCGGCTTGTTCTGAGGATGGGATGGCTACACGAAACAGCTGTCACCAACATTGTTCTTTACCATTATTTGGTTTTGTCTTTTTTATTGATTTTTTTTGCATTAACTGCGTATTGTGTTAATTAATATGGAAAAAAAATACCCTTTTGTTTATGTTTTTCTGGACTTTTTGCATGTATACATGGTATATTAATTGCCTTGATGTTTTCTTCTCATATTTTTTTGATGATTGTGTCAATTTATTGATATTTTCTTTAATAAATATTTTTTTTTCTAATTAGTTGTTTACATTTATTTAAAAATTATCAGGGAATAAGGAAGTTACTCAACATACTGCCTTGAAAATTTTTAATTATTTCCGAGGAAAATGGCAGTAAGTCATAGTGTACCCCGAAAGAATGTCGATGGAAACAAAACAGTACTTACATTAAGAAATTTAACCATTAAAAAGTCTGGAATCAATAAAAAAAAATGAAATTTCCGCACCGGAGAATAAGAATATTTTTTCAAAACTGAAATTAATTCTCCTGCAAAATGCCAAATTTTGATTTACTTGGAGCAGTCGATATGGGCCCCCACAGAGTGGAGGTTTGTTTTAAAAGATTTAGTTTATACGAGAAATGGATGTCAGCCACTTGCTCAACCTATTAGGTCCATACTCTGACTCATACATAATTTGAAAAACAATAATATGCGTAGGTACTTGCCAGACCCAGGATTCAAACCTGGGACCTACGACGCAATAGGCCAACGCTTAAGCCACGCGGCCATTTTTGGTGACTGGTGAAAATATATAATTTCAAAACACCTTCGTAACACACCAGTTCGATTAATATGGCACCGGACAGGACGTGAAGCTGTATAATTCCGGCCAAGCTGCGAAGGCCAATGACCAATATTAGTGAATCTTGTACAATGCTTCAGATGAATTTGGATACTTAATTACGCCGTAATGAGATAGGTGACTAAATTGGTAAAGCACATCAGTCGGAATCCAGTGTATACAGATTCTAGTCCTGTCTGGCGTCATATTTTTTCAAGCGCCAATGTCTCCGAGGTGTTTTCAAATAACTTAAGTAGTTAGGTATGTTATGGTGAGTATTGTTAATTTTATCAGCTGAATGCAGAGCTACATCAAGTCTTATGTCGGTGTTATCATCATATCGTAAGATTCAGTTCAGACGGTGTCCTACCTATTTATCTTCGTGGAGCTCACGTGGCACAGGTCCTGATGGTTATCGACATAGGATAATGACGTAATCGTGACATTAATATCATACAGTTACCTATGTCCCTAAGTGCTGGGAAAATTCTAGGGAGGGCAATTATCCACTTTAGTTGCTTGAACAGGGATGTGGCATTAATAAATAAATTTGTATTAAATAGGATATCCAGTTCCAATAATTAAGTAATTAATTACAAAACAAAATTTAAATATTTTTATTATTTTTGGCGTTGACAACTGACATTGCAGTTAATCCCTTCAAACCAAAACCAGCCACGCATTACACTCGGTCTAAATCGAGCGTATCACGTCAGGCCGGGAATTCCATGGGAGAAGATACCCAGGACTAAGGTCGCTACGATCAAAGTGAGCTCTGACTGAGTTTAAAGAAGTTACTTTGAAATGCAAACTGCCGGTGAGAGAAGGGCACAAGGAAATTATAAAATTAAAATTGATTCTAGTATATATATAACAAAAATAATGAAACTAATCATACGGACAGCAAAAAATATGTCAAGAGTCTGTCACGCCTGTGGTAAGACGCTGCAAATTTAAAAAAATGCAAGATAATTGGCCTTAGTAGCAACCAAGTCGGACGGCCCGATGGGCCCAATAGCTGGTTGGACCGACCTGAGCATTCCTCCCGTTCGGAGCGCATTCTGACAACTGATAGATGATTTTGACGTTAGCTGGTAAATACGTAGACAAGAACAACCTCCATGTTAAGATATATTCATAGACCTATATATTATTATATTGCCGGCCGAAAAAACCCCATTAAATTATTTTTATTTATGGCTCAAATAGACTGACGATCGGTCATATAAGTGCCGAAAACCCCGTTCCTTATGTTGGCGTCCTGTGTCACAGGTTGTCACAAAGTGTAAATACAATGTCATAGCTGTCATACAATATGTATGTATAATATGTCGGAATGGCATAGATATGATCATAGACACTAAATCGCTCCTAGCATATATGTGTCCGATCGTCATATAGTTTATTTGAACCTTTACCTTTGAAAGGTTAAAATGAATAATAAGTACCTACTAATAATTTTGTTTATCGCTTGTTTTGATAATGAACGTAGTAAAATTGGGATTTTTAAAGTTTACTAGCATTGAATATCTGCTTGCTCGTTATAAATTAATGTACACACGAAACATTTATCCACGCAGGATATCTAACGATACAGTGAAGGCCATCAAAATTTATTCAAATATATAGATAATATTATAAATGTTATACTTTGTGACATTGGAGTGGTGAGAATTGTTTTTTGAGATAGCTTTACTGTTGTGAAGAGCTTCGCAAAGGATTTTTGACGACACATCTATAAAAAATACATACAGGTGCTTGTTAATTTGAAGCACGAATATGTTAGATTGGTACACATATGGAAAACAGGTAAGTATGAAGCATTAGAGCCGGATTGAGGTCCATTTACCTGGATCACCCAATGTTAAAACTCCAACTTTTTTTGAGTGCGTTTGTTTGTGCACGTTTGTGCACGATTTTTTTCGTTTATGCACCTATAATCGAAAAATTCCAATTTCAAATTGGGTGTTCCAGCTCAACGTTGGGTCATCACTCATACTGATAACTTTTGGGAAATCTTTGGAAATAAGGGATGCATCTCAAGTCATAAATTTAATTTCACACTACAAGTTCTAATATATCTTGGCCCAAAATATGTTTGTTCATCGATTCCAATTAATAATTATGAATTGGATCAATATCATCATCAGCCGGGGCCAATCCACTGCTGGAAAAAAGACTCCCCAAGCTTCTTCCAATTCTCTCGGTCCTGTGTCGTTCGCTGCCACGTATTTCCCCTGAACTTATAAAGCCGATCAATATAAAGTAGCAAAAAATAAAACATCAGGTAGATCGTATTTACTAGTGAATATGAAAAGGTATTTTACTGCTACAATTATTTAAACTTTTAATAGTATGGCGGTGGGTTGATCAATGAATTTAAAGGCAACAATCTGTCAATCGAATATAATACATAAACAGTCTTTCTAATTACGTTTTATAATAGGTACTAAGTTTATAAAAAGCATTCTCAATAATAAGAAAAACACGTCACATTTCCTTTCCGTCATCCACTTGGGCTTCTAATAAGAATAATATATGTTTTTCTCACTAAACTTAGGTCGTCGAAATCGGATCCATAAAATTAAGCGCGTATCTTTAGGACGTACGCGCCTAAATATGGTTCTGCATCGCGTTTATAGATTATTTGGATGGGCACAGCATCTTCGGTCCTTTCTGCGAGATTTTTTTACAATTAAAACTTTGCATGCAGTTATATTTGCATTATCAGATTTTTTTATGGAATATTACGTCTTTATTTATCTTGCTGTACTTTTTGACTCGCTTGTGGAATCAGCAGTGAGGTTGAGGGTTATGCGACATTCTAATTATTACAGCTTTTGTTTAGGAATCTGTATCTCAATATATTGGTAGCTAGGTATCATGTTGTATGCTAGATCGGAAACAAGTCTTACGATGTGGTTTTTCACCAGTATGTATCATTTTATGTCTTTTGAGATTACCAGTTCCCAGGAAATTCTTCAAACATCGCATTGATGTGGTTTTTCATCAGTATGTGTCATTTTATGTCTTTTGAGATTACCAATTATCAGGAAATTCTTTAAGCAGACATCGCATTGATGTGGTTTTTCACCAGTATGTGTCATTTTATGTATTTTGAGATTACTAATTAGCTGGAAATTCTTAAAACAAACATCGCATTGATGTGGTTTTTCACCAGTATGTGTCATTTTATGTATTTTGAGATCACGAATTCGCTGGAAATTCTTCAAACATACATCGCATTGATGTGGTTTTTTACCAGTATGTATCATTTTATGTATTTTGAGTTCATTATTTGTAATGAACTTTTTAAAACACACATCGCATTAATTTGGTTTTTTACCAGTATGTGTCATTTTATGTTTTTTAAGTTCATTATTTGTAATGAACTTTTTAAAACACACATCGCACTGATGTGGTTTTTCACCAGTGTGTATCATTTTATGTCTTTTTAGATTACTAATTAGCTGGAAATTCTTAAAACAAACATCGCATTGATGTGGTTTTTCACCAGTATGTGTCATTTTATGTATTTTGAGATCACGAATTCGCTGGAAATTCTTCAAACATACATCGCATTGATGTGGTTTTTTACCAGTATGTATCATTTTATGTATTTTGAGTTCATTATTTGTAATGAACTTTTTAAAACACACATCGCACTGATGTGGTTTTTCACCAGTGTGTATCATTTTATGTCTTTTTAGATTACCAGTTGCCAGGAATTTCATCAAACAAACATCGCATTGATGTGGTTTTTCACCAATATGTGTCATTTTATGTCTTTTGAGATTACCAGTTCCCAGAAAATTCTTCAAACAAACATCGCATTGATGTGGTTTTTCACCAGTATGTGTCATTTTATGTCTTTTGAGATCACGAATTCGCTGGAAATTCTTTAAACATACATCGCATTGATGTGGTTTTTTACCAGTATGTATCATTTTATGTATTTTGAGTTCATTATTTGTAATGAACTTTTTAAAACACACATCGCATTGATTTGGTTTTTTACCAGTATGTGTCATTTTATGTTTTTTAAGTTCATTATTTGTAATGAACTTTTTAAAACACACATCGCACTGATGTGGTTTTTCACCAGTGTGTATCATTTTATGTCTTTTTAGATTACCAGTTGCCAGGAATTTCATCAAACAAACATCGCATTGATGTGGTTTTTCACCAGTATGTGTCATTTTATGTATTTTGAGATTACTAATTAGCTGGAAATTCTTAAAACAAACATCGCATTGATGTGGTTTTTCACCAGTATGTGTCATTTTATGTATTTTGAGATCACGAATTCGCTGGAAATTCTTTAAACATACATCGCATTGATGTGGTTTTTTACCAGTATGTATCATTTTATGTATTTTGAGTTCATTATTTGTAATGAACTTTTTAAAACACACATCGCATTGATTTGGTTTTTTACCAGTATGTGTCATTTTATGTTTTTTAAGTTCATTATTTGTAATGAACTTTTTAAAACACACATCGCACTGATGTGGTTTTTCACCAGTGTGTATCATTTTATGTCTTTTTAGATTACCAGTTGCCAGGAATTTCATCAAACAAACATCGCATTGATGTGGTTTTTCACCAATATGTGTCATTTTATGTCTTTTGAGATTACCAGTTCCCAGAAAATTCTTCAAACAAACATCGCATTGATGTGGTTTTTCACCAGTATGTGTCATTTTATGTCTTTTGAGATTACCAATTACGAGGAAATTCTTTAAGCAGACATCGCATTGATGTGGTTTTTCACCAGTATGTGTCATTTTATGTATTTTGAGAATACTAATTAGCTGGAAATTCTTTAAACAAACATCGCATTGATGTGGTTTTTCACCAGTATGTGTCATTTTGTGATTTTTGAGAGTACTAAGTTTAATGAATTTTTCAAAACACACATCGCATTGATGTGGTTTTTCACCAGTATGTATCATTTTATGTATTTTGAGATCACTAATTCGCTGGAAATTCTTTAAACATACATCGCATTGATGTGGTTTTTCACCAGTATGTGTCATTTTATGTATTTTGAGTTCACTATTTGTAATGAACTTTTTAAAACACACATCGCACTGATGTGGTTTTTCACCAGTATGTGTCATTTTATGTATTTTGAATTCATTATTTGCAATGAACTTTTTAAAACACACATCGCACTGATGTGGTTTTTCACCAGTATGTGTCATTTTATGTATTTTGAGATAACCAATTCGCTGGAAATACTTTAAACAAACATCGCATTGATGTGGTTTTTCACCAGTATGTGTCATTTTATGTCTTTTAAGAGTACTAATGTAAATGAATTTTTCAAAACACACATCGCATTGATGTGGTTTTTCACCAATAATACGAGTTTTGTATAACTCAAGATGGTGAGATTTCGTACATAAAATATTGTGACTATTTAGATGATATAGAGATTCAAACACTCCACAACATTCATTGCAAATAAAGTTACGTAGAAAATGTGTAACCCTTTTCAACACAATTCGAACCACTTTTGGCAAGTATAATTTATAAACCTCCTTTTTGATATTTTGTTCATCTATAGTTATCTCTGAATGCTGTATCATATTTTCGATGGTATCGGTTGCTTCTGCTGTGGTGATGTTTTCGAGGTTCTTGTTAACTGCATCTTTTCTCACGGTGTTAAGTTGTTCATATGTGACACATTGATGGGATGAACCCTACAAAAAGAATAGGCTTGGTATATATTCAATTCAATATTAAAATAAATAAAATTTCATAATGTACCTTAATGTTGCATAAAAATATGTGTTGCCAGTTATTTGTTATAAATAATATATGAATTTCTTTCCTTAGATAGAACGTACGGAAGGGTTAACTGCCAAACTGATATGTGATACTATGCTCACTTTTCACAACAGATTACCAAATTGTCCAAATTAATTTGAAAATAAGTCATTTACAGCCAGCATTGCTCGAATAATTGTGGCCTAAATTGAACTGCTATGGCTACTATTGACCTATGTGTCAACGTTGACGACACCAAAGCCGTTTCATTGAATGTCTTCGAGAAAATGGTGCTGAGTAGGATATGCAGCCCTAAATTAGGCCCTTCTAAAAGATTTTATTACCAATTCGCCTATCTTGGTACCTATATAAATATATAACGTATTTTACTGCGTACAGGAAATGAGGCGTGTAGTTTCAAAAACAACTTATTCCACTACTTGACGAAAATGAGTTTTGAATGCCAAAATCTAAAGGAGAAATTATTGAACAAGTATTTTTTGTATATAACAACCTAATAGCATGCAATCTAGTAGAAAAATCAATTTCAAAATCGCTATTGGTTACAAAAGACACTTATTCCAGGAGTGTCGCAAACCATTTTCACTTATTCCAAAATTGACCAATAGGAAGACTGCATTTGCAATGGCGTCTTTCAGTTAAACAGTAATTACCATACGAAATTGCTCGCCCAATTTTAGATGAAAAAACAGTGTTACAAGCCCATTATTATAATTATTAGTTGTTTAATATCATCATGGATGTTCAAGCTTCACCTGTAATACCCGAAAATGCTAGAAAACGAATACGTCACACGGAAAAATGGAAAAGAAATATCGCCAAAATTTGACAGTAAGTTCCTTATGTTACTGTCAATGTACTCTAAATGAATAAGTGAGAGAAAACACATAATTTCCAGAAAGTGAACGAATTATTATTGAATTGTATGGAATATTTTGGGGTTTGATGAAATTTTTTTATAAAACACAGGTAGGTACAGAATAAAATTATCCACTTTGGAGAATGTTAATGCTGATTTGGACAAGTTTTCGTGTTTTTGTGGAAGTACATAGATATTATTATAATTATTTAAGTATTATTTTCAAGCGAAAAAAACTATCATTGGTACCGCGTCACTAAATAATTATTAATGCTTTCAGTTTACTAAGTTTATAGGATAAGTATTTTTTAGTCGATCTATAAGTATTTAAATTTAATTAACCACTTACACTTTGTTTTATTGTGATAATTCCTTATTCTGTAATAATTATTGGCATTTTTACTATAATGTATACCTACGCAGAACGAAGGAAGTCACAATATTTTTATTTAAAGAATCCGTTCCAGAAATAAATAATATTATCAATGGTACTAACTACTCAGACTTACGTAATGCTATTTTTAACAATGGTATGTTTGAAAATATTTCGGGTGTCTTCCACGAAATCCTATGCATCCACATTAATTGCACGTCGTGTTAATTTAGTGATATTTTAATTATTTTTCATCCGAGGGCCGTAAAACTTATTTGCAAATGAGGATAAGTAAAATTGTTTAATATATATTTAAAAATAAAATAGGTACTGATATTTTTACAAACATGGTCAGCAGAAGCTTGCGTTGGTGACAAGTGTCTTAGCATTTTTATGTTACTTCGTAATTTGAGTATCACAGGGTTAGGTTTATATGACTACTCATATATTTTTTTATATTATATTATTATCAATTATTATTTACTTACCTAATTTTCATTGTAAAATTATACTATCCTTATAATATTAGTATACGTAATAAAATGATCAGGTATTTTATTGTTTGATTACTATTTTCTAACTCACGTTTGTTGTTTTTTGTTATAATAATAAAAAAATCGGTGCGTATACTTATATACGGGCGTGCGCGTTAGAAGTTATACTTATTTGGTGTAACGAAACACAACGTGCGATTACCTAGATTCTTCGACTAGCTCTGATGTAGTGACTTAGAAACAGGTTCATAAAATAAATAAAAGTTTTTCTTTGGTTCATCGAACTATCCAAATAGTTTGTTTGTCTTATTGGTAGTAAGTCTAAATGAAACACTTCAAAAGTTTGGAGTAGTTTGTATTCTTCAATAATTATTACACATGGTACCTACACTTGATAAATTAAACCTTTATTTTAATCCCATAATTTAATTATCTTGTTAAATAAAACACTAGAGAAAACGGGCCACTTATTGGAGTGCCGCTGGTTTAAAATGATCTTGTTGCTTCATTCCGTATTTATTAATACTAGCTGAGTCAGCTGGCTCTCGCCAGTCTGTCTCGCTAGGTCTTGCAGACAGCTTTTCGTCATAGTGACTTGGTGTTGGATTTTAATATAAAAATTGTAAAGCGTGTATAGACGGCGCCATAGTTTTCCCTTCGGGATGGATTTTCATTCACGTCAGACAATTGAAAATTTAGCTGATTTGTCAGTTTTACGATCTGCATGTCGTCACTGCCAATACAAATTTGGAGTCATGTGCGTAGTCTATTCTGGAGTCTGGCCTTCTAAATATCGTCTGACACCTAGCAGAACAGCTGGCAATCGCCGATTGCTACCGATGTCATTTTAATTTTAATACAATATATGTATAGGTATGTGCATTTAAATATGATAAATAATTTTTTTTTTTTTGTGATTTTACCGAGGCTTTGACTGCGACTCGCTGTCATATCGCCTCTTCTCTTCTAGAAGGGGATCCGTCGATCAGGTCCTCACTCCTATTCTGTTAAATAACTTTACAATTTTGCCTAGCTCTTCCGTCTTACCCACCGCCAGGACACCCTTCAATTCGTCGACATTCTCATAGATATCTGCAATTCGCAGCTGTACTCTGTGAACTTCATATTTGGGGCATTGCAGTGCTATATGTACAATGTCCTCTAAAACATGACATTCATCGCAGAGCTGCGATTCGCTTCTTCCCATGAGGACATCAAATCTTTTGCCCATGGTGTGCCCTGTTCTTAGCCTCAGTATTAACTTAAGCTCATTCCTCGTCAAAGAAGACTCTACAAACCAGGGCACCTCTCGTGGTGTTGGTAGAATCGACTTACTCCATTTCCCCTTTTCTAATGATGCCCTATGGTGAAAATCTATCCACATACTATGGCACATTTTCTTTATAGCCTCATTAGTCCAGGTTTTCTGGTATCCACTGATATGGTACCCCTGAATGGCCGGCTACCTTTGCCAGCTCATCTGCCCTTTCATTTCCCTCAATGCCCATGTGCGATGGGATCCATTGAAGGCATAGATCTCCTCCTCTATTTTTCTTGGCGTCGATCTGGTCAAGGATGTGGTATGCTATGGTTTTACTGTTATGTGAGCGAGTTGCTGCGGCAAGATGTTGTAAAGCGCTTTTGGAGTCTGTTAAAATGACAGCGGATTGCGCCGAGAAATCATCGCTTAAAGTGTATTTAATTGCTTCGTTTATCGCGATGAGTTCCGCCGTCATTATTGGTATTGCTGGGTTTAGCTTCCAGCTCTTGTTTATACCTACTTCTGGTATCACAAGAGCTGCTCCTGCTCTATTCTGATCTTTGGATCCATCTGTATAAAGGTGGCTCCATCCTGCGTACCTCTCTGTCAGCATTTTTTCGACACGCTCTCTTCCTTTATCGGATACTATGCTCCGTTTTGGTTTGTCTATTCCTTTGACCTCTAGTTGGATAACAGAGCTGAGGTCGTAGGTACCAACTGGCCTCCTCAGCGAATACATACCTAGGCATTTTGTATTTAATACCTCCCAACTTTCTGTGGCTTTTAGGATTCCTACCAGTAGAGGGAGCTTTCTTTTCTCATAGTATGTATTGCTTTCAACAAGCTCGTATAGGAGTTTCACCTTTGCCAATATGGGGTTATCTATTATAGATTTCCACTTCATCCATGTCTTGGTAGCCAGTGCCCATCTCCTGACATTCAGTGGAGGTACGCTGAGTTCCGCTTGGAGCACGTGAATGGGTGTTGTCCTGATAAATCCTCCACATATTCTTAATGCTTTGGACTGGATGCGGTCTAGCCTCACCGAATTAGTTTCGGCAGCGGAGTGGTAAAACATGCTCCCGTAATCTAATCGGCTTTTAATGAGTGCCGTGTATAACCTTCTCATATGAATAGGGTGTACGCCGCCCCACCCACCTCCCGCCAGTACTTTGAGTATGTTCAGAGGTTGTGTCAGGCTATTCGCGCAATGACTAATATGATGCTTCCACGTTAGTCTATAGTCCAGGTTCATACCTAAAAATTTATAAGTGTCTACTCTTTCTATTATAGTGCCGTCGATTTTTAAGTTAAGCTGGTTTTGTCTCTTGCCTCTGGCAAAAAGAACCACCTTAGTTTTGCTGGGAGCTACTTTGAGGCCTCGCGTTTCCAATAATAATTTCATTTCGTCAAAACTCTTCTGCTTTAACCTTTGACATTCATCTACTCTTTTTCCCGAACAAAAAAGTGCGAAATCATCTGCATATTGTACAATGTTGACCCTCGTCATTAACTTTAATATGTCAGTTGTAAGAATGTTGAATAGTAATGGGGATAGGGGGTCTCCTTGCGGAAGGCCTCTTGAGCATACCGTACTCTTCTTTTCATTATTAATGCACATGGTGATTTTTCTTTCATTTAAATACTGCTTAAGATATTTAGTGATCTTCCCACCGATTCCCGATTCATTCAACACCCTTGACACTTCTTTCACATGCACATTATTATACGCATCCTGGATGTCCAGGAATGTTGTCAGGGTTACGTCGTTTTTGACCTGTGCTGCATTGATGTCTAGTACTAGGTTGCCTATGTTCTCCAGAGTCGACTTTTGCCTTCTGAATCCCGTAGTATTGTGATGAAATAGTTGTTTTTTCTCTGCAAACCATTCGATTCTTCTTGCAATCATCTGGTTGAACGTTTTGCACATGCATGATATGAGTGCAATTGGTCTGACTGACGACACTAGGGTAGGGTCTCGCCCTGGTTTTAAGATTGGGATAATCATCGTTTCCTTCCATTGCCTAGGGACTTTGCCGGTTTCCATGATTAAGTTGAATATCTCCACTAGTTTATTTTTTCCGATCTCTGGCAGCTGAGCGATCATGGAATATGAAACTTCGTCCATGCCGGGGGCAGTGTCTTTATTTTTGGTTACTGATCTTAGTTCCGCCACTGTAAGAATTTCATTCATTGTATCATTAGGATTATATGTTTCCTGTTCTGCGATTTCTTCCTTCGTTTCGTCACTTTTACTTGCTAGTTGTTGAAGGAGGAGTGACGCCATGCTTTCATCCAGTTGATTTTTGAATTTGTTTCCCGATTTGCCCTTCATCCAACTCATTTTTCTCTACATTTCTGAGTAGGAAGTCTCCGAGTTGACGGAGTCACAAAATGCTTTCCAACTTTCTCTTTTGGCTTTTAGGATTACTTTTCGAGTCGTGGCTTGCTTTTTCTTTAGTTCTAGGTAGTTTTCTGTGGAACTGATTTTTTTGAAGCGAGTATAGGCAAGCCTTCTCTCAGCGATTGCCTTTGATACTTCGGAGTTCCACCATGGTTTTGGTCTAAAGTTTGGGTGACTGCATACTTTGAGTCTCGGAATGCTTGAATTTGCCCCATTATTCAATATTGCCTCCAATTTATCATACTCTACTTGTGCATCTCTGGTAGGTTCTGAAAGTCTGTCTATGTCATTTGAGATTATTTCTCGATATTGTTCCCAGTTTGCTTTAGGGTAATTTCTTCCTGGGATGATTTCTGTTTGGCATTGATTTTCCACAAACTCGATGATAATGGGTAAGTGGTCACTGCCCATCGTATCGGAGTCTATTTTCCAATCGGTTTCCAGTACCAGCTCGTTGGAGATAAATGTTATATCCGGTGCCGCTCCTCTCTGATTTGGAGGGGCGACCCTGGTACTTTGTCCATTGTTAATCGCTACTAAGTCAGAGTCAAGGCATACGTCAGCGACATCCTCTCCTCTTGCGTCTCGAAGTATATGATCCCACATTGGGTGGTGTGCATTGAAATCCCCACCCATAATTGATCCCTCTCCCATTTGATCGAAGAGCCTGCTCCATGCGTTTTTCCGAATGGTAACATTGGGTTTACAATATATTGCTGTCACTGTTTTTAGTTTTTGTGTCCCTCTGATTTTGACTTGACATGCCTCCAGTTCAGTTGGAAGGCCTTGTAGGGTCTTTTCTTTAGACGCCAGTGTTTTATGCACCAGAATCGCTATTCCTCCGTAACCATCCCCTCTGTCTTTTCTATACATCGTGTAATCATTGAATTTCAGATAGTCTAATTCAGACCTCAGCCAAGTCTCTGAGATTAATGCTATTGAAATGTTTTGTCTTATTAAGTAGAGTTCTATATCATCCTTTTTTTGCTTCATACTTCTGGCATTCCATTGTAAAATCCTAATTTGTTTTTTACTATCCATTTTGCTCCAGAACCTCTCCTAGAATTTCCTTTAAGTGTCCTTCTTTGAATTGTTTGCATACCCAGTCCACTGCTTTAATTATTAGTTGTTTAATGATCTGCTGCCAGTCTCCCCCTTTCAGCAAGACTTTCATAATTTCTCCCATCGCGTTAACCTCTGTCTTCCCCTTTGAATTTTTCTTATTTTTTGTAGGCTTTACGCTACTACCTGTAGCTATTATTGTTGAGCCTGAAGCTTCTACCACCGCTTCTTCTTTCTTTTTGATTTCCTTAGTTTTTTGAATTGTTTCGCTTTCATCTCTTCCTACGATTTTTTTTTGTTTTAATATGTCAGCATAGCTATTATTTAACATATTTTTTTTTGCTTCCTTGAAAGGTATGTTCATTTTTTTCATTGCTTCTTTGCAATTCTTTTCCTCTTGCCACTTTGGGCATTTTTGGCTGTTTGCCGCGTGGTTACCTTTGCAATTGATGCACGTAATTTCCTCATTTTTTTCGCAGGTTTTGTGGTTTTCACCACACTTAGGGCACGTTTCTACTGTACGTCCGCAATTGTTCGCGATATGCCCATATCGCCAGCATTTGTAGCATTGCATAACCCTGAATACATACGGTTCTACAGCAAAAGAGACTCCATATATGTAAATTGTTCTCGGCAATATTTTCTCCCCAAATTTAATACTGACTGACGAGGTCTTTGTCAGCTCTCCTGTATCACCTTTTCTTGTCAACCTCTTAAGGTTGATTACTTTTGCATCACTTTTGATTTTCATTTGTAGTTCTTGGAGGTCCATATCAATATCGACTTTTCTTATTACTCCATAAGAGCAGGAGTCATTCTCTTTGGTCACAAAACCGAGATCTTTGAGTTCTCCAGCTTGTTTCACTTTATCTGCTTCTTTTTCGTCTTCTACTTGGATGTACGTCTTTAAATTTTTATTGTAAATTTTCTGTACTTTTACTCCTGCCTTATGCAGCATCTGCGCTATTTTTAACTTTAATGGAATTTTACTTCCCGTCGCTATCATGACGATGTTTTGGTTTCCCTTTGGAGTGACCCCAGAGTCTCTTCTGGGTTTTTTTCTAGAGGTCACCGTCTGCCATTCTTCTTCTTTTTTTCCAACCACTTCTTCTTCATCATCGTTTCTTTTCTTCTTCGATTTTTTGGTTTCATTCACTTCCATTGTGGTGTTTTCCATTTTATTGTTTTTGCCGTTCACGCGGTCTTGGAATTCGCGCAACAGTGTGGACAACCCCTCGCTTCACAGCGTTTGACGCACTCCCCGCACAAAGTGCACTATCCGTGCAACAATAAATATTTTTCACTTTTTCTCAAGCACTGGCACTGATTGTCAAAATCACATGGGACCACACATGTTGAGTTTATTGTCAAATTCATTTACAAACAATATTATTTTTGTTGTATCCCGTATTTATAACCGTTCGCGAGTAACCAGGCGAATAGCGACACGAATACGCAAGCGAAGTTGTACAACCTCACTCCACCGCTGTTGGCTTCCGACTGATAAATAATTATACATCTCAATCGTGATTATCATAAATAGCGATCCAATATAACGCGAATATTAATCTCTTTCGGGTCTCATTTACATAATAGAAAAAGGTTAGCAGCATAAAAAATAAATTTAAACATTATTTTGTTTCATTGTCTATAAAAAATAAATGCTCGGAGCCATAGAATAATATTTTAATAATCATATTTTGATTTAAAAATTCACCTTAAACAATATGGTTTCCCGGTGCGGGACATTCATATCGAGACAAATGTTGATAAATAATGAAGCAATACATATTATATCTGATAAAAATAGGAATTTATAAGACCTAAAGATGTGGAATCAGCTTAAAGAGGCCTTCATACAGCAGTGGATTGATACAGGTTGATGACGATAATGACGATATAAATGGGTAGGTATATAAAATCACAATTTTAAAAAATATTGCAGTTTATATGACCAAGAAGAGTAGAATTAGGTTGGGATAACCTTCATCCAGCAGTGGATTAATCTTGGTTGATGATGATAATGACGATATTGTGAATGGGTAAATATAATATCAGCAATTTTGATAAATATAGCAATTCATATGACCGACAGAAATTCAAACAACTTAGAGAGGCCTTCATCCACCGGTGGATTGATTCAGGCTCATAATGATAATGGAAATATAAATAGATATAATATATTATCACCGATTTTGATAAATACAGCAATTCAAATGACAGAAAGGAGTAGAATCAGGCTTGGGAGGCCATTATCCAGCAGTAGATGGGGTCAGGTCAATGATGATAAGGACGATAGAAATAGGTATAATATAGTAGTAGAATCAGGTTGCGGAACCCTTCATCCAGCAGTGGATTGATCCTGGTTGATGATGATGACAATATGAATATGTAGATAAATGTAATATCACCGATTTTGATAAATACAGAAATTCATATCACAGAAAGGAGTAGAATCAGGCTAAGGAGGTCTTTATTAAGCAGTGAAAGAAGCAGTGAGAGAAGCGCTTCTTCCTGAAACAAAATTAGCAATTACCCTTAGATTCCTTGCAACGGGTGAGAGTCAGGCATCTTTAGCATTTGCCTTTCGGGTGAGCCAACCCTCCATTTCAAAATTAATACTGATTGTGTGCGAGGCAATATTTGATGCGCTGAAAAATGAATATATGACCGTGCCTGACAATGAAGCTAAGTGGGTGGAAATAGCTGAAGAATATGAACGTAAGTGGAATTATCCAAATCTGTTGGGAGCCTTGGATGGTAAACATGTGGTGATTGAACCACCTCTCAAGTCTAGTTCCACATTTTATAATTACAAAAACTCATTTAGTATAGTATTAATGGCACTCGTTGACGCCAACTACCGTTTCATCTATACAGATGTTGGCACCAATGGCAGGGTTAGCGATGGTGGTGTGTAGGGGAAATGTAGTCTTAAGAAAGCTCTGGACCGTAATGAATTAAACATTCCCAGGGCACGTTCGGTTTCCAATATTGAATTGCCATATATAATAGTTGCAGATGACGCTTTTCCTCTAGCCACAAATCTCATTAAACCATACCCGAGAGCCGAATTAGTTAGGCGAAATGACAGAAGAATCTGCAACTATCGTATATCTTGTGCTAGAAACACGGTAGAAAATGCCTTTGGTATTTTGGCGAATAGGTTTTTAATTTATAGGTCACCGATGCGTGCCGATCCTGTGAGAGCTACAAAAATTGTTTATGCCACTCTAGCGTTACATAACTGGCTACGTACATTATGTTTACAGGAAGAGTTTGACAGAGTAGTAGATGGTATATCAACACCGGGTAGATGGCGTGGGGATCCAGATCCTCTAGCATCAGAACCGCTCTCCGCTCACTGGCTTGCTAGTAACCATTCATCACGAGCAGCCCGTGAAGTAAGAGACCTCACTTGCTACTATTTTAATAATCAAGGAGCTGTGGATTGGCAATACAGTTGCATTTAACAAAATCTATATACATAATCAGAATTAAAGTATCTAGCCATGGCCTCAGAGTAGGTATATTGATGACAATTAAACTTGTATTAACTGCTAGTCTGTATTCTATAAACTGGCGTACACGTCACACAGAAAGCATTGTGCCATCGCGTTCAACTGTTGCAAGTTTTCAATGGGAGGGAACGAGATGGATGCTGAAGCAGGGGGGAACCGGCACGCCAGCTTATAGAAGACAGACTCTAACTCAGTCTAACGTTTTTGCTTTCATTGAAGTATGAACAAAGTTTCTTCTTATTTTGCCATCCCCTAGCAGAGGTCGGCCACCATCAAGGCGATCTTATCTTTGTCGTCTGCTACCAGGAACCCTAATGCCCGTTACGGAAATTTTATTAAAAAAATTAACGAGAATTTCTAATTGACTTCTAATAATATTTTCATTTCGTTGTAAATATTATCAGGGCCGACAGCTTTACCATTTTTAGAATTTCGTATTGCGTTTATTATTTCTGCCCTATTTATGCATGGGGCTTGTTCACGTTCATTAAAAGTATAGCCAATAGGTCCCCCTATCATCATTAAACAGATTTTCAATATATGTCTTCCAACGAATCAGTTTCTTTTCTATATCTAATATAATACGGCCATCTCCGTCTTTCAAGATAGTTGATGAGGTTCCTCTCGTAATTCCCAATGTTTCCTTCATCTTCTTGTGCATATTAAGGCTATACCTCAGTTGAGGCATGGTCTAAAAAGATCGTGGCTAGGCGATGCGCGGGTGCAAATGACGCATGCCGACCGAAATATAATTTGTCATATAAATCCAACATGCGTCCATTAAATGTTCTGTTTATTGTTCTATTAGTAACAATAATAATATATTCATTGACATGTTTTCTTTTTAAAGTAAATGGGTAACGTTTTTAGTCATCTTTACACGATTTAAGAATTAATACCCCCGTCACTATTTCACTATATCACTCCGGATTTTATAAATCATAAAAAATATTAAAAATTTACCTATGTATTTTAGCTGTACAAATTTTTCTTTTTATGGTATTATGAATTCTCCTATATTATTGAGTTTCATTATTTTTCCATTTTCTTCTTTCGTCCATTAATTCGTCATTCATTTTTGCTTCTTAGCCGTTCTTTTCTTTCGCATTTTTCTAAATGATGTTCCTAGAATTGCCTATTTTATAAATAATAAAAAATATAAAAAATTTACTTATGTATTTTAGCTGTACGAATTTTTCTTTTTATGGTATTATGAATTCTCTTATATTGAGTTTCATTTTTATTTTTCCATTTTCTTCGTTCGTCCATTAAAGACAGAATCTCATCTGTCATCCATTTTCGCTTCTTAGGCGTTCTTCTATTTCGCATTTTTCTAAATGATCTTCCTAGCATTGCTGGATTTTATAAATAATAATAAAAAATATTTAAAATTTACCTATGTGTTTTACTATTGATTTATTCCCATGGTTTCTCGTCCATTAACAAATACCTAGCTGTTGTCTTGAGATGTGTTCAAAATATAAATTTCACCTGGGCTCCTTCGGGTTCGAACCGGTGAGGGTACAATTTATTTGTGATAGTCCCAAAGCCTGGTAGTTTTGTGATTGTTTATTTGCTATTATTAACTACACATTTTTTTAACTACCTTATTTCCAATTGTCAGTTGGTGACTTTGAACCTTTTAAACATAATATATAACGTTAGTTAATCTAAAAGCAGTGAAGTATATATAACCATAAGAACTACATCAATGGACACATACAAAAAAATTCAGAAAATACAAATTAATGACACTGTAGAAAAACCAAGCGGAATAACCCCGTTTGACGGTACTCAACTGTCACCAATTTTTCATTGAACCGTGAGTGAAAAATGTTGAAAGGTTAAGGAAAGTGGTTTTTTCTATTTTATCCATGACCACTGTCCGATTCTAAGTGACATTTTATAATCAGAGACTAGCTGGAAGTGTAATTTGAATTTTAGGGTCAGGGTAGGTATTAAAAAATAATACAAGTTATCAGGCAATTTAAAAATTTTAAATAAATAAACAAAAGATACAAATCGGTTAAAATCTCATCCTTAGAAATAACAAAATAAATTTTGTTGGTAAAAAGTTTTCATTTACATACAAATTAAAATAATAATGAAAATAAAACACACACTGATGACGTTGGTAAAATAAACCATGGTTTCACTAATGTTGCGTAGTTTATCGATTCACAGAAACAATACAGTACTCTCAATAATCCGCCACTCCAAAAACCAGACAAGTGTCCAATTAGTGAAAGCGGTGGATTATAGTACATACATACAAAATATGATAAAAATTAAAACAGGTATTACGTAAAAATAGTTTTTTTGAGAAATTTGTATGAGCAAATTAGTTTTATTTAAAATCAAAATCAACTATTCACAAAATTATACACATTTATGAACTATGTTTAATAATTGTGATGTGGTCCTAGGGCACTTTCCTCCCTGGTAGGTACATTACTTTCTTCGCGATGAATGTACGTTTTACAAAGAAGTTTTCAAAATAAACCTGTCTCATCTGCGTTGTATACTTGTACCAGTGGCGAAGGGTGGAGGTAGGCTGTTAAGATCCGCCATAAATAGTGTACATTAAACTTTTTCAGACATACATATTTGTTTTCATTGAAATAAGACTACAATTTACAGATAGTGTTGGTTAGATTTTAAAATTCAATTAAACCCTGAGAAACCAAGCCATAATAGATAATAGTCAAAAAATACATGTCTATCTATAAAATATCTAAAATTATGCAATTGGTGGTCAACGGCTGGTCGGCCCCAAGTGGACACATTGACGCCAGTAGATGTGTTCATAGCAAAAGTTGGGAAATGCCAAACTGCCAGCAAGTCCCATCTGCTGGCCTCCCCGTGGCGACCTCCGGGCAATGCAGCGTACGCTGTAGCTAACAGCAGGGGGCGAAGGGCGAGTGACCGGCGCCATAAAACTGGCCTTCTGGCTAAGGGAAGGAAATCCCCAACAGAAAAACCTGGTCGAGCCGACCTTCAGGGCCCTCGTGGCTCAGGCCTCGGGAGCGCTGGGCTAATCACCTTGCCTCCTTAAACGAAACAGATTAACAAAACACCTACACAGCAGCCTCGGACGACAACCGGCTCTGTAAAACGACGACCTTGCATGGAAATGGACAATGAAACAGGTAGAGTAATCCTCTCTAACAACTCGAGTATGCGCATTGGGACATATAATGTTCGCACCCTGCGTACCCCCGGAAAGGACCTGCACGCCACACGCATCATGCACACCTATGGTGTGGACATCCTAGGGCTGAGCGAAGTGCGCTGGAAAGGAGCCGGGAGAAAGTTGATTGAGGGTTACTCTATTGTCTACTCAGGTCAGGAGCAATACCATCGCCAGGGAGTGGCAGTGTTGATGTCAAAGAGAGCGGCCCGTTGCCTCGTGAAATGGGAACCAATCTCGGAGAGACTGATACGTGCCTCCTTCAAGACGCCTGGTAGCTCCTTGACCGTCTTTCAGTGCTACGCCCCCACTGAGGATGCCGACGCACAGACAAAGGATGCTTTTTACGATTCTCTCCACGCGGCAGTCTCCGCCATCCCCCGAAGAGACCGCGTGATTGTAATGGGGGATTATAATGCGAGAGTAGGAGCAGACCCGGTGCTTGGCCCCACGGTGATGGGACGACACGGCCTCGGTGACCCCAACGATAATGGTGAGCGGCTCGTAGAATTCGCCACTCTGAACGAGCTTGCAATCGGAGGCACTGTTTTTCCCCACAAAGACATTCACAAATATACGTGGACGTCTCCTGATGGACGCACGAGGACGCAGATTGACCACTTCTTATACAGCTTGAAGCACCGAAAGGAACTTCTCGACGTGCGTACTTACAGAGGCGCCGATATCCATAGCGATCATGAGTTACTTATTGGAAACATCCGAGTAAAACTCAGTCGCCAGGCGAGGCCTCCAAAGTGCGAACGAATTGACGTTGAGAAGCTCCGACGCCGAAGAATTCGGACCGACTTCGAAACTGCTGTACGAGATAGTGTAGATCGTATCTACGAGCGGCACAAATCTGAATCCGACCTCATTGAGGCGGACTGGAGCCTCATAAAGAGTGCGATTGTGTCGTCGGCTCGTACCGTCCTTGGTACCAGAAGGAGTGAGCAGCCAAAGTGGATGTCTGACGAAACGTGGGTTGAAATTGGTGAACGAGCCAGGCTGAAAGCCCTGAGAGACGAGGAGAGAGACCCCGACCGAACCGAGGACCGCCGGACTGACTACCAGACCCAAGACAGGGTAGTCAAACGATCCGTGCGGTTGGACAAGCGCAATTTTATGAACCGGCAAATTGAAGCGGCAGAGGAGGCAGCAAGCAGAAATGACACCAGGAAACTCTTCCGAATCACCCGTGAAGTCTGCGGCAGGCGACCACCGACTCCCGGAGCCATTCGTGGTCCCAGTGGAGCAATAGAGTCTGACGCAGAATGCGTCAAGAAGATTTGGAAGAATCATTTCTGCGGAGTGCTGAACCGCCCACCCCCCTTGGATCCCTTTGACATATCTGCGGAAGCTTTACTTTTGGACATTCCCCGAGCGACCGACATTTCCGATTGCCCGCCCACGCACACCGAGATAAAATCGGCTGTGAAAAGGCTCAAGAACGGAAAGGCACCGGGGGGAGACGGGATTCATCCTGAATTCCTCAAGTACAGCTTGAGCGCAATCCTGCACCCTATGTTTCATCTGATGACAAAGGTGTGGGAAGAAGAGCGCTGCCCAAGGGACTGGGTGAACGGTGAAATCATCACACTTCTTAAAAAAGGTGACCCTCTAAGCTGCGACAATTACCGAGGCATTACGCTACTCAGTGTTCCGGGAAAGATTTTGGCAAACATCATTTTGATGAGAATAAGGGACCCAATAATGCACGTCCTCAGGAAAAACCAAGCCGGGTTTCTACCTGGTCGAGCGTGTGCAGACCAAATCCACAACCTTCGATGTCTTCTCCAGCAGAGCCATGAGTTGAACAGTCCGATGGCCTGCTGTTTTGTGGATTATGAGAAGGCTTTCGACAGTCCGCACCGCCCCTCCCTCTGGATGATACTGGGAGCATACGGGATCCCTCCCAAGATCATTGCCATAATCAAAAGCCTGCACGAGAATAGCGAATGCTGTCTCAGAATTGGAGACACTGTCACGGAATGGTTCGGGGTCACGACCGGAGTCAGACAGGGTTGTGTCCTTGCACCGTTTCTCTTTATCATTCTCTTTGACTTCATACTACGGAAGTCAATACCACCCGACCGAGGCATACCTGTTACCCCCACGGTGAAGCTATGCGACCTGGAATACGCCGATGATGCTGTCCTATTCGACAACTCAATCGAGGGCATTCAAGAGACAATCGACAGGTTGCATAACAACTCCTCTCGCGTTGGTTTGAAAATCAACGCGAAGAAAACCAACGTCTTGTGCAATAGCACCTGTCCTGATCCAGATTTCCCTCTGATTAGCGATGGACAGAGCATCGAGAGCGTCGACAGCTTCAAGTACCTGGGGGTACACATCACGGGAGATGGCATTTTGCAGAAAGAGCTCGCTATCCGAATGGGAATGGCTGGAGCAACATTCAACTCGATGCGAAATGTCTGGGACTCACGATTGTACTCGGTCAAAACCAAATGCCGCCTATTCGACGCTTGCATTCTGACGGTGCTGCTTTACGGTAGCGAATCATGGCACCTTACGAAGGCTCAGAGCAACCGTATACTGAGCTTCGAAAACAGATGTTTGCGACGAATACTGGGTGTGCGGTGGTATGACTTTAGGAGCAACGAGGAGATAAGAGAACGTACCAAGCAGCCTCTCATCACGCTGAAAGTGAAGAGGCGACGTTGGACCTGGCTCGGCCACGTGCTGCGGATGCCAGAAGAGAACTTTAACCTGGCTTGCCTGTTCTTCAAGCCGACCGGATTCCGGCGTCCTGGAAGGCCGCTAAATACAATCTACAGAGTGTATACGGCGGAGCTACGGGATGCTGGTTTGACCTGGAACGAAGCAAGAAGACTGGCGAGCGACAGGGATTCTTGGAGGCGCCGCGTGGTGTCCATATGCTCCAGTTAAGGGGCGGATATGGGCAAAGAAGAAGAAGAAGAAGAAGAAGAAATCATACATAACTTTGAGTATTTTATAGATAGAATAATATTTTTTATTTATTCTAGTTTGGTTTACGCAGGGCTTAATGAATTAAAAAAATGAACCAACAATATGTCTAATATGTAGTTTTAATCCAACGAAAACAAATAACTATGAATGAAAAAGTGTGCACAATTTTGTCGTATCGCCCAAATTAGACCAAATCTATTATGGTTTCGTTTAGGCAGGGTTTAATTGATTTTTAAAAACTAACTAACACCATCTGTAAATTGTAGTCTCACTGTCGTATTTTATAGATAGAATAATATTTTTTATTTATTCTAGTTTGGTTTACGCAGGGCTTAATGAATTAAAAAAATGAACCAACAATATGTCTAATATGTAGTTTTAATCCAACGAAAACAAATAACTATGAATGAAAAAGTGTGCACAATTTTGTTGTATCGCCCAAATTAGACCAAATCTATTATGGTTTCGTTTAGGCAGGGTTTAATTGATTTTTAAAAACTAACTAACACCATCTGTAAATTGTAGTCTCACTGTCGTATTTTATAGATAGAATAATATTTTTTATTTATTCTAGTTTGGTTTACGCAGGGCTTAATGAATTAAAAAAATGAACCAACAATATGTCTAATATGTAGTTTTAATCCAACGAAAACAAATAACTATGAATGAAAAAGTGTGCACAATTTTGTCGTATCGCCCAAATTAGACCAAATCTATTATGGTTTCGTTTAGGCAGGGTTTAATTGATTTTTAAAAACTAACTAACACCATCTGTAAATTGTAGTCTCACTGTCGTATTTTATAGATAGAATAATATTTTTTATTTATTCTAGTTTGGTTTACGCAGGGCTTAATGAATTAAAAAAATGAACCAACAATATGTCTAATATGTAGTTTTAATCCAACGAAAACAAATAACTATGAATGAAAAAGTGTGCACAATTTTGTCGTATCGCCCAAATTAGACCAAATCTATTATGGTTTCGTTTAGGCAGGGTTTAATTGATTTTTAAAAACTAACTAACACCATCTGTAAATTGTAGTCTCACTGTCGTATTTTATAGATAGAATAATATTTTTTATTTATTCTAGTTTGGTTTACGCAGGGCTTAATGAATTAAAAAAATGAACCAACAATATGTCTAATATGTAGTTTTAATCCAACGAAAACAAATAACTATGAATGAAAAAGTGTGCACAATTTTGTCGTATCGCCCAAATTAGACCAAATCTATTATGGTTTCGTTTAGGCAGGGTTTAATTGATTTTTAAAAACTAACTAACACCATTGTAAATTGTAGTCTCACTGTCGTATTTTATAGATAGAATAATATTTTTTATTTATTCTAGTTTGGTTTACGCATGGCTTAATGAATTAAAAAAATGAACCAACAATATGTCTAATATGTAGTTTTAATCCAACGAAAACAAATAACTATGAATGAAAAAGTGTGCACAATTTTGTCGTATCGCCCAAATTAGACCAAATCTATTATGGTTTCGTTTAGGCAGGGTTTAATTGATTTTTAAAAACTAACTAACACCATTGTAAATTGTAGTCTCACTGTCGTATTTTATAGATAGAATAATATTTTTTATTTATTCTAGTTTGGTTTACGCATGGCTTAATGAATTAAAAAAATGAACCAACAATATGTCTAATATGTAGTTTTAATCCAACGAAAACAAATAACTATGAATGAAAAAGTGTGCACAATTTTGTCGTATCGCCCAAATTAGACCAAATCTATTATGGTTTCGTTTAGGCAGGGTTTAATTGATTTTTAAAAACTAACTAACACCATTGTAAATTGTAGTCTCACTGTCGTATTTTATAGATAGAATAATATTTTTTATTTATTCTAGTTTGGTTTACGCATGGCTTAATGAATTAAAAAAATGAACCAACAATATGTCTAATATGTAGTTTTAATCCAACGAAAACAAATAACTATGAATGAAAAAGTGTGCACAATTTTGTCGTATCGCCCAAATTAGACCAAATCTATTATGGTTTCGTTTAGGCAGGGTTTAATTGATTTTTAAAAACTAACTAACACCATTGTAAATTGTAGTCTCACTGTCGTATTTTATAGATAGAATAATATTTTTTATTTATTCTAGTTTGGTTTACGCATGGCTTAATGAATTAAAAAAATGAACCAACAATATGTCTAATATGTAGTTTTAATCCAACGAAAACAAATAACTATGAATGAAAAAGTGTGCACAATTTTGTCGTATCGCCCAAATTAGACCAAATCTATTATGGTTTCGTTTAGGCAGGGTTTAATTGATTTTTAAAAACTAACTAACACCATCTGTAAATTGTAGTCTCACTGTCGTATGCATGAGATTCCCAAAAACCTTATAGGCTATATACTGCACGTTTGTATGCATGAGTAAAAACGTAATTAGCTGTTAAGTGACGTCACGAATGTGACATATCATGTGTCATGGTGTGGTATTATAAAATTTCATTCCCCGATAAATAATTCAAAATTTTGAAATTGTAAATGTGTCTGAAAGTGTGCGAACGGTACCATATAAATTTGATAATTATACATGAATAATTATTATGAAATTTAAATAATTTATCAGCTATTTTATCACATGTATTTTATAATTATTCTACTGTACGAAAGGTTGTATTGCCAGTAAACTTTTCCATTTGGTGGCAACACTGAATACATTTGGTGGCAATACTGAATATTATTATGACTAACTTCACTTCAATTATTGAGATCTCAAAAGAGAATAAGAATAAATGACAGAAAATGCAAATGATTTAAGACAATAATATGTAATGATCTCTGTATAATATTATCATTTATACCAATCACCGCATGATACTATTGATGTTTCCAGTGTATTTGAGAGTTGTGCCTTGTTTATTACAGTTATCTTACAATAATTAACTAGGTAGGTAGGTGGTACCGTAATATTTTGAAGAACGCAGAATGCTTACAATTGTATATTTTAATGCCAGATACAGCAGTAGATACATATTTTTGCAGTGGTTTAGCGGAGATATTTTATCGTAATCTTACGTAAGTCCATCTTATGTCTCCATGAGAAATATTGCAAGCGAAATAGGCGAAATAAGCGAGGCATTTTATCAGTTACCTACTATCTAGATTATAGACTAGGGATCAAAATTATACGTATTTTGTAAACAGCACGACTAGGAACTGTTTTTAAAGTTCGCAAATGTTTTACAGAATCTACAAAACGAATAAGGGCCTCAACCAAATGTTTTTTGCAATGAATGCAAAATTAAAATGACATTTGAAAGTGACAGCTAGCTGAGGCAGCCATTTTTAATGGCGCGTGACGTCAGATCGCTTACGTCACAAAGAGTGTTATTAGCTATTCGATGGAAAATCGGTTAAATAGCTTATAAAGAATTTGGGAATCTCATACATACGGCCCTTAGTTCAATAAAAACAAATACATATGCCTAACATAGTTTAGTGTGCACTATTTATAGCGAATCTTAACAGCCTACCTCCACCCTTCGCCACTGACTTGTACACGCCGCACTACTGAAATTGACAATCGAATACTGGAAAATTATAGAACATGATTTTGTGCTTTCAACTAGTAAAAATAACGGCGGATTATAGTAGTTGTCGGATAATCGAGCGGGGGATTACTGAGAGTGTACTGTATTATATTCGTGTGAATATAATATGATCTAGGATACAATGGGCATACGAGTAAGCATTTATCTATTTGGTCATATTTTTATAATAGGGTAATATTTATACCTACATTGATTTCTTATACAATTTTTAAACATGCCAGAAAATTATATTTACATCAATCGTTATTATAATTACCATGTTTTATTAAATACATAAATAAATTATATTTAGATTTACTGACATTGTCCTTCACGATTAGGGTATATTAATTTATGTTGTGAACGCCTTAAATTATTTATTCAGTAATATTCACTACATCAAATCAATAAAATGTGAATAGGTACTCGAGTTATTACTTATTTGCTCTTAAGTATATATTTTCACAATGGCTTAATATTTATAATGCTAAATATTAGAATAAAAATAGAGCATTATAAATATTAGGCTATTGTGAAAATATAGATTTAGAGCAAATAAGTAATAACACTTGAGTGCAAATTTTATTTATTTGATGTAGTGATATTAGAAATTATTAATTTAAGACGTTCACAACATAAATTAATATACTGAATCGTGAAGGACAATGTCGGTCAATCTAAATGAAATTTACATATATATTCGCTGTCACTTCAAATTCAGTTTTTATTCTCCGGATTATCTATGTCGTATAAAAATAATAATTCGCTAACTGCACGGCGACACTTTTGTGCATTGAAGGGTGTCATTCTCTCAGTTAATTGTTTTGCCACCATTATGCAGAAATCTTTGTGGTCGGGATATGCTTCGATGGGGTGACACGGAACATTACAAATATCTTCTTTCACGGTTTGGAGGGTTGCCATTGCTGAGGCACACATTTCACCCACGTCGGGTGTAGAACGGATCCTTCTTCTTTTAGTTGAAGGCGGCGGCGTACTACAGACGACCTCTGTAGATGCCTCTGCAGATGCTTCTGTTGATTCCTCTGTCTGCTGTGAGGCAGTAATAGGTAGCTGTAAAAATTAATAAAACAATCGTAAGAATTTGAGTTTTCATCTCCTAGAAGTCAGTCATAGCCACTCATCACACTGAAGTGAAGATGCGATGTTGGATATGGCTCAGCCACGTGCTGCGTATGCCAAAAGAGCATTTCAACCCGGCTTGCCTATTCTTCAAGTCAACTGAATTCCGGTGTCCTGGAAGGCTGCTGAATATTATCTAGAGTGGCGCAGAGGGAAGATAGGCTGTTAACACATTTTGAGTGGGAAGGATATTTCTACCTGCCCGCCGTACCGGTGTTCGTCGGCGGGACGGGTAGAAATACCTTTTACGCCGGCTCCACTTGAAGTGCGGGAAAGGTATTTCTACCCGATTACTGCATACGAATATTTTATGTCAACGGTTTGAAAATGTTTCAAACTACACACACACCTACAAAAAAAAAAAATTTACCGTCGATTCATTTACTTACACACACACTCTTGCGCAGCCCATATGAGAGCTTGTGCGTAATCAGAAAATTTGTTTAGAGTCACTAAATCAGCGAACTATATTTCTGTAGACAATAAGAATGCTAAAACTATATGCGTCTTCTTTTTACACTTGTTTATTTTTTGATGGGTGAGCAGGAAGACAACATTTTGTGAAATATCAATGTATTCTTTAAACATGGTTTGTTCGCTGTACTGTGAATGCGATTTATATGTATATTTTTATGTGTGATAAATACATAGGCCTCCTTTTCATACTATAATATTATCCTTTGTGAGCGAGTGAAAAGACGACAATTTGTGATAGACGGAATGCATTCTTCGCACTTGTTGTAAGTGATATTGTGCGGTGCAATAACGCTGGTATGCGAGCGGAGCAATAAATTATAACATGAGTGGAAACCAATATTATTTAGATGTCTGTAATCTACTACGATCTATATTGAATTTTCAGTCTTGAAATACGGCGCTATAGAACGGGTGTGTATATTTATGAAATATATTTAAGTAATCGATATTTTATTTAATCTTTAAAAAATGGCTTCAGACAATTATGAAAGCGATGATGAAATATTTGCCGATAATTTGTCTGCCTATTCTGGTGAAGATTTGCCAGAATTACGCAGCGACAGTGATAGCGACAGCGATAGTGAAGAGTTCCCTCCCACAAGAAGGGTACCAGTGATACCGTTACAAATCAGTGATTTTGAAGACAGTGAAGTGGAGGAAGAGAAAGTCATGGAATGGTCTGAAATAGACAACCCACCGCAAATTGAACCATTTTTAGGCAACGTTGGTGTTTGCGTAGCACCAAACAATTCTGAAAATGTGATGGATATAGTTAGTTTATTTATTGGAGATGATTTACTTAGCATGATGGTAGAAGAAAGCAATCGATACCGCACACAAAATGAATCCCGAATCAAGAAAATGAAGAAATCTATCAAATGGAAGCCTGTAAATCTTGGTGAGATGAAAAAATTCCTCGGACTAATTTTGCTTATGGGACAAGTTCGAAAAGACACAAGAGATGATTATTGGTCTACTGATCCGAGTATAGAAACACCAATATATTCTAAAACAATGAGTCGTGATCATTTTAGACAAATTTGGCAATCGTGGCACTTTTCAAATAACGATATCACTATGGATTCCAGCGATCGCCTTGAAAAGATTAGGCCAATTATGATATACCTAAGTAATACCGAAGTTTTCTTCGGTTTATAAGCCTCAAAGGGAACTTTCTTTAGATGATGGTATTATACCGTGGCGGGGAAGACTTGTATTTAAAGTCTATAATGCATCTAAGATAATAAAATACGGTATCCTAGTGCGCATGGTCAGTGAAGCCACTACGGGATACATCTGTAATCTGATCATTTACAGTGGGCAAGGAAGACCACTATTAGACACCATCCAATTGCTTCTTGGTCCGTATTTAAATTTGTGGCATCATGTCTATATGGACAATTATTATAATAGTGTAAAAACCAGTGAAGCACTTTTAGAAAATAAAATTAGGACGTGTGGAACAATGCGAATAAACCGAGGCTTCCCAGAATGTTTTAAACACGTCAATCTTAGTGCAGGACAGAGTATTTTCCGTCGGCGAAAGGATGTTATAGGTTCGTTTCTTTCAACCTGAACGAAACAAATCAAATTAAACCATAGACAATATACATACATACTTGCTTTTCCCTCCACCACCTGCCACGTCTCCACACCCGTTATGCAGGCGTATACCGTGGCGTAACGAACGATAGGCGCTGTTCAAATTTGTGCCGAGAGTGTCCCAGGAGCAACTTCCCAAGACCTTGGTTGGCGTGCACTAGAGTGTGCGTGATCCCTAATTCCATATAATGTATTACGGTCAATTCTCGATGAGAAAAGACCTTCTCGCTTGCCGTATAATGCCGCAAACTTTTTAAAAGCTGAGAAATTTTCCCTCGTAGATACCAAGTCGCAATGGCTGACCGGTCCAACTGAGGGTCGGACCGACTTGAGAAGCTCTTCCCTTTCAACCGACATATAGGGACACTCCCAGAGGATGTGATCGGCATCCTGCAATTCGCCACATAAGCAAGTCGGAGATTCTATTAGGCCAAGCTGACAGAGCTTGGAGGCAAAACCACCGTGTCCGGTTTAGAACTGAGAAGTCCAATGGTCTGGAGTCAATCTGGTTATCTCCATGCGCCACTTAATATTAGGAAAGAACGAATGCGTTTGTCTGCCCTTGGAAGAAGTGGTCCATCGCCCCTGCCACACACGCATCGCCGTGTCATATGCCAGGTCGCGTACAATAACTTTTCGAGCGCACCGGCTCATGGATCCAAGACCTAAAGGCGGCGATATAAAGATACCGCCAACCTCCGCCCCCAGACCCCCAAGCAAGGCGGTCGTGGCACCACGGACCTGAATGTGCAGGTCTAACGGAAGCACTCCAGCAAGGACAGGCAACGCGTCGGTAGAAGTCGTCTTATAAGCCTTAGTGAGGGCAAGTAATGCTGAGCGTTGACCGCTGAGAAGAGTTTTCCGGATGGACAATAACTTGCATCTATGATACCACGTGCTGGCGGCATATCCAGCGATACTCATAAAGATTGCATCATAAGCTATTTTAAGAGATCTGAACTTAAGACCCTAATTACTTCCAGTAAGCCAGGAGACCCGATGGTAAGCTGCTTTGGCTTTAGCCACCGAAGTTTTGGCGTGGTGCATAAATGATAATTTGTCATCCAATAAAATGCCTAGATATGTGACCTTATCTTTGACTTTAACTAAAGTACTACCCATACGGATGGTGGGCGACCTTGAAGTAAGGTTGGCTGCTCCCTTGAGGAGGATGGATTCTGTTTTATGCGGAGCAAAAGTGAGTTTGTTAGTAAAACCCCAGGTCATAATGGTTTCCAAAGCCTCGTTAGCAGCTAGCTCAAGACCATTGCGGCTGTTCGCACTCACAAGGAGAAGCGCATCATCCGCATAGGCAATAATACTACAGTCGTTTGGAAGCGTGATCGACAGGAGGTCATCAAAAAGGATATTCCATAGAAGGGGTCCAAGAACTGATCCCTGGGGACACGCCATTGTGGATTTCCTAGATATTATTGTATTGCCAGTATCATATAATATAGATCTGTCACTGAAATAATTTTGGATTAGTGCATATATGTCTCCCGGTACACGTTTTAATCGAAGTTTACACAATATTAATGGCCAGGAAGCACTGTCGAAGGCACCCGCTATGTCTAAAAGAATGCCTAGTACGTATTTACTTGTTGCTGTTTCAGTGTAGTTGATAACTTTTCGAATCGCATCCTCAGTGGATTTACCCGGCCTGAAACCATATTGGTTCGGGGAGAGTGGTGCAGTCTCTGCGAGGTGAATCTCAAGTCGTGTGCACATAAGACGCTCCAGTACCTTGCTGAATGTAGGCAAGAGTGTCAGAGGGCGGTAGGCCTTAGGGTCAGAGGGAGGGCGGCTACCGGCTTTAGGGATTATCCTAAGTATTCCTTTTTTCCAGCAATCCGGAAAAATACCACTGGAAAAGCATTCGGAAAAAAGAGACGTTATTTCTGGCGCTGCAACAGCCCAAACATGCTTGGCCATCAAATTGTCAATACAATCATGGCCAGGTGCTTTCCCAGCAAGAAGGCTTTGAAAAATGCCACCAATTTCATGCTCGGATGGCAATGGCGAAGAGGTGACTTGGTATGGGAGCGCTGTTACAAAACGGGCTTGCTGAAGAATCGTATCATCCGTGGAAGGATCATCCTGTGGTATGAGGGCATCAAGTAATAGCGTGGCTGTTTCAAGCTGCGTAGTGGTGAATCCACGACCTAGAGGTCGCTCAATGCCACTAACGATCTTGGTTGGGCGAAGTCCAATCTTAATCGCGCAATATACATACAAATCGTATGAGTAGAAAGTTGACCGGAAATGGTTTGAGATTTGACGATTGGTTCAGTGTATCATTGAAAATCAAACCGTTCTCGGACCATCAGAAATGTTTTGACATGAAACGTCAAACCGATTCGGACGATCCATAGACTAATGGCAATCTGTCAAAGTGTTGATAAGCATTATTGGGCATTTACATATCGTGAGGTGTTCATATTAATATGTTAGACATTTACACCATAGAAGTTTACTTGAATTATGGATATTATAGATTAATAATCAATACCTATTATTCATAAGTAACCATACGCGAACAAGAAGCCGCTTTTGGTCTTAAAATCTCAAAATCCAACCATATTTTCTATGCAAAGAGTTCGATTTAATATCATTACTATAATTATTATGTCAGACCAAGAATTTATTTACATTTTATTTACATTTTGTAACGGAGATTCTAATCTACAGACTATGTTAAATCAACCTGGAATGATATTTATATTACCTACCTAACGAATTTTATCAATTTAATATGTTCGATTGTCGTCTAAGTCACAAAATCATACTGTCGACATGAACAAGTGGTAAATTATAAAAAGCTCTTATCAAAAGTAATTTTTAAAAACTTGTCATACCTATAAATCTTATAAATTAAATAAATGGCTACCTATTCACGAAGCATTCTTTATATTTTGTACATTTAAAATGAATGAATACGAATTTGTATTATTGTAGACAACGATAGGAGGTTAGAATTTCATAACAAGTTGACGTTTCAATAAATATGTTTCTGTTTTAGAGACTAATGGTACGTTTACATTTGACACTAATATCGTCATATTTATGTATGACACCATATTCACTTAAGTGTAAACAGTAAGTATATTTGTATCTGCCACTTATTTTGCGTGTGTCGACTCTCACCTACCACTTATTCAATCTACTTATATACGCAAATGTAAACACCGGGTATTCGACAAGTTCGAACTTGGAGCGATATATCACCGAAGTTGGACCACCGTCTACTTTTATGTCAAGTACCTGACACAATATTCGTAGTTTGACAGGTACCTAGTGAATTGCATATGTATATTTCTAAAACAACGGACAATCAATAATCATAGGTACACCGTGAATGTATGCCCAACGTTTACGTTAATAAATGTACTGTAGCGATCTGTCAAAAATCATAGACAATGAGAAATAAATCGGATGTGCCGTGTTCTATGGATTTTGTTCGAAAATAAAATATCGCTTGTTCTCGGCACATACGATTAATTCTGATGCACTCTGTGAAGAAAAAATGCGCTTCAAATGGTATTACCTAATTCATTTTGGCCCACACCTGCACTCGTATTAGGTACGATAATATTATATTGAATATGCAATGACGATCAAGTGCTAGATATCGCAATGTTACTGTTAATCGTTCTTCTACGCATTTCTGAATTGTGTGTCTTGTTTTTTGGCAAAAGGTCCAATCTTGCAAACTAAAGTTCACAAATTGAGTTGGATCTTCGATTTTAAACTCTGACATTAAACGGAAGGCACCTAGTTCTTCTCGTCGCTGAATCCATTCCCGCACCCATCTAGACCATTTTTTCCTCCTTTTTGTTGCCAAAAGACTTAAAATAATAACACTCGCTGCTTTCTTTTTTAACATTCCCATATTGACAACTGACATAACGTTTTTGAGAAGTATACAAAATAAGTGTCCGAATAAATTACAATATCATATGTAAACACCGCATATATTTATTCCAATGTTGCCATTGAATAAAGTGTCGAGACTTTATTTCAACGAGAAGTATACCAGAATTTTATGTCAGATCCATGCAGGTGTAAACAGTAAATGAAATTTTATGTCCGACACATAAAATAAGTATAACGGTATAAGTGTCAGATGTAAACGTACCATTATATGTTATGAATTAATTTCAAGTACTGGCAACACTAATTAGTCGTCAAAAAAGCGTTTCCGTGGACATTTACCAAACAGTCCCAAACCAAATGGTTCCATTTCGTTTGTTTGATTCAGGTTGAATGATACAGACTTATTGTTACAACTCTGGGAATCAAAGAGAGATGTTCGAATGATTTCAACAACACATCCATCTACCATTTTAGAGAGTCACAACATCGATTGGAATACGAGACTACACATTTGGAAACCGCTATGTGTTATAGAATACAATAAATATAGGAAAGGGGTTGACCGTGCGGATCAGTATCAGTACTCGATCATACGAAGAACAAAAAAATGGACAAAGAGAGTTGTCATGTATTTGTTAAATTGTGCTTTTTTTAATTCTTTTAAAGTTTATAAAGTATTAAATCCGACCAAAAGGCTAACTTACAAACAGTTTTTGCGTAGTATAAGCAAATTTTGGATAGCCGACCATATCGTTGAAACCGACGCAATTTTGGAAGAAGCGGGGCCATCTACATCACGATTACCAAGAAGAGTGGGTAAAAGTGATCATCCTGGTAGGTTATCACTCGATATGAAGAAGCATCGAGTGATAAAAATTGTTACAGATGGTAAAAAAAAATACCCACAAAGACAGTGTCGAGTGTGCTCGGTGCACAAAAAGAAAAGTTTGACTAGTTATATGTGTACATTTTGTGACGTCCCCCTACACAGGGGTGAGTGTTTTCATAAATATCATACTTTATCCAAATATTAGAATAATAATTTTTGTGCGGGAATTTATTTATATTGAATGGAATATTTTTTACGAAACCCTCCTGTAAATATGTGATTAGCACTGTGCACTTATGTTATTTAAACAATTTGTTCTAAAAAGAAGCACAGCACTGAGGAGCAATATATGGTGAGTGTGAATTCCAAATTTCATTACAAAATAATACTGATAGTTTGGAAGATAGAGCGAATTTGTAAAATTCGATTTTATTTCAATTTCCGCTGGTTTTCGCTCGCTGCGTGTACCTGTGCGTTTGTACTGAGGCCCGCGCAAAATGTGTTAAAATCCGACATAAATAGTGTATTTTTTAATTAACTATTTCTTTTATTCAAACGAATAATTCACAAGATTTAAGAATATATCATTCTGATTATTGAACATTATATTATAATTTTAGAAAAACATAACTGAGAGAGTATATCACAACCAATAGAAAAAACTTTTTTTTGTTATTCTTAAATTCTTAAATCTTGTGAATTATTCGTTTGAATAAAAGAAATAGTTAATTAAAAATTATTAGCAAGTACAAGAAGTTGCTTAAAAAATATTGGAGAAATTCCTAGACGTCGGTTAGTAATCATTTGTAATAGTAAAATAGCTACCTACTTTGATTTAATAAACAAAAATCGATTGCCGAAGTAACATGATTTCGAAGAGCGCTGAGTGGTAGGTATTTAATAGCCAATAGCTTAAATATTGTCGTCATTAGTATGTCTTCCGTAGCATAATGGTTGAATGCGACGAGTTTGGGGCGTTTACCCGTTAGAGATGCCGGGTTCGATTCCCGACCGGTTGGCTTACTTTTTTCAAAAAAAAGTTCTTTCTATTGGTTGTGATATACTCTCTCAGTTAGCGTTTTTCTAAAATTATATAATAAATAGTGTACACTGAGCTTTGTCAGTCAAACGTTTTCATTGAACCCAGACTACAATGTGTAGTCAGTGTTTATTGTTTTAAAAACTCAAAGAAACATCCAAGCCATAGTATATAATAGTTAAGAAATATTTGTTTATCTATAAAATATCTAAAATGATGACATTAAACCTTAAATAATTTTAGATAGGATATTTTTTTATATATTATGGTTTGGTCTAGATAGCACTTAATGAATTAAAAAATAACTAACCAACACCATCTATAATATTATGTATTAAAGCATATGGACGCCGTTCGTTATCCATATGCTCCAGCTAATGGGTGGAAATGGCCGAAGAAAAATAAGAAATTACTCACCTCAACAAACTCTACATCCATTTCGCTCTCGATCATCACGGGCAAATTGCATTGGCTTGCCCTAACAGCGCATGCTGATATTAAAAACTGACATTCATCCCACAAATGCCACGTAGGCGTGTATAGTTCTTCGGGGCAAGATCTGCTCCTTTGAGAGGCTTTCACCTTTCTCAGGTGTGAGGCGAAATTAGTTCTAATATTCGCCCAGCGGTGTCGAACATCCAGTACTGAAACAAAACAGTTAGGTACCTAGCGAAAATAACTTAAATTTATGCGTGTATACATATTATAAATATGTCATTAGCAACAATATGCAACACAAATGTGACAAAAGTTGACACGTGGATGTGGATTAATAGTGAGGTTAAGCTGTCAGTCAAAAGTACCTATCTACAATATTTCGTGATGTGAGAAATGATACATAATATAGATTTATATGTTTATCAATAAAAATGCACATGCCTTATACTAAAATGCTGTTACTTTACAAAATTGAAACTACCTAGTCACAAAATAATATTCTAGGACTTACTTGATTTGTTGCCAATTATATCGGCTATCTCTTCGAATATTCGGTCCTTTAAATGGTTTTTTGAATATAGCGGGTTTTTTATATTCCACACGATATCCTTGCCGTGTACTAATTCGACGAGGAGTGAGTCATCATTGGTACTCCAGATATTTTTTTGAGTTTTCGCCATCTTGACCTTGCAGTTGTTGAGTTGTTGAAATCGAGAATTAAAATGAACGACCGTTGTGTGACTCGCGAGCGGGCGAGTATTCGGCTATTTTCGTAAGCTTTCGGCAATCTTCGCTTGTTAATGAATGGATCGCACGACTGAATAATAGAAAAATTCCCACTTTCGACCGATCGCTCACGATCCTTGAAAACCATAGAGAATAGAGTTTGACAGTCGTGGCAGACGATCGGGCCAGACGCAATCTGCCAATGGAATATGGAGTTATTGCGCGTACATAAGTACACACCGATTTTTTGTTTTTATTCATGCATGCAATCTTGCAACTCGCATGCTAAGACATGTTTACACGTGCATTTTCTTGCTATGGTGCGATAAAACGTACTGTCGGCAGTAAATCCAAGCAAGTGTAAACGGGGTATAATGATATCACTAGGAATATTCACAATTTTGATTTAATCGTTTACAGTGACCATCGTCAATGTTTAAAATCATAGTCGTAACAGCTCGGTGTTAAATCATTTTACCATTCCATCTAAATAATATAAAAGACTTGTAGAATTTAATTTTAATACAATTTTAGAATAGTACTGCTGAGTTATCATACATACCTACTTATATGTAGTTAAATATTTTATAGCCAACTATGTATGTAGGTACATCAGCGTAAAATTAAGAAAAGTGCATTATACCACAAACAAAATCAGTCAGTTACCCTTAAATTGTTAATTACTTCAAGATAATAAAAAAAAGTGTAATTTAGTAATTTGTGAAACCAAATGGGCTCTATGTTACGACCGTACTCCCTGGATAAACGTCAGATTTTTATAGTCTACGCTTATAATAGCGCCTAAGCCATATAATAGCAATTTTTCCGATGATCGTCTATGCTCAAAAAGTGGCGCTTAGATGCTTTCAAGTATTGAATTTAGAAATCTGACGTTTATCCAGGGAGTACGGTCGTAACATAGAGCCCTTTCTGTTGGTTTTCTTCATTCTAATTTAGATTCGCTTTAGAAATACGACATAATATGTCATATAAATATATTATAGTATTATTATTATTCTGTTATGTTCCATATTATCATGAATAAACGAAACTAACGCAATGAGACAGCTTAACTTTTTAAAAACTAACCTCAAATGAATAGCTGACTTCGTCGATATTCTCTTGCTTGATAGAAATGCCGACATCAGGGTTATTTGAATGGTCTGTGGGTAAATCAAGCCATTGCTGCCCTTCGCCATCGGATCTTTTTACACCCGGTTCACGTTTTATAGCATCCATTTCGAAGATATAATAATTATAACGAAATACCATATGGGTAAATATAATTGTCGTTATGGACCATAGACTAATATATGTTATGGTCAAAACTGACAAAAGTATATTAGCCAGTGTTGCCATATTTTCAAAGTGGAATTATAGTACTGAGTCTCCAAAATGATAGTATTTGAGAAAAAAATATAGTACGCGTTGTCATCTTATAGGGTTTTTGTTTTTCAGAAAAAAAATAACGGAGAATTTGAAAAACTCCGAGACCGCTTTTTATTTAGGTAGGTACCTCTTCCGACCAAAAATGCTCATCGAAGAATTCAATAAATTTTATTTTAAACCAAAGACTCCAAAGACCAAAAACTCCAAATCTTCTTATACTGCGAAATTATAGTACTTTGCACCAATTTATCGAACGTAAATATCGAGATTTTAGTACTTACATTTTTTTCCGAAGTTCAAATTTATAGTATTTAGGGCGTACTATACCTGTTTTATATCGTACATAGTACGCGGACCAAAATTATAGTACAAAATACTCTAATTCTAGTACGGTTGGCAGCACTGATAATATTAGCTATGATGTTATGGACGGAACCAGCCGTGACGATAGCCTTTTTCAGACTATGCAGCGCCATCTTTAGATTAATAAAGCTTGAGCATATCTTTTTGTACATGCAATTTTGTACATTCTGTTCAGCTGTCAACATCAGATGCCAGATTGCTTGATATATTGATTCGCCCTTTCTCGTTTCAAATTGAATTATAAAAAATTCTCAAATCAAATATATTATTATGAACTATCAGTGTTAAGTATTTATAAATAAAATACATTCCTGTTATTCATCAGCTGTCAAAGTCAGACTAGTCTTCACACAAAAACCGGTGGTAATATCGATTTCCATAAAATATGTAGCATTGATCTATGCATTACATTATTGGAGAAGGTGTATTAATGAACACGACAGACGCGTCAGTATGTGCACTCTATTGAACAATGACTGGTAATGACTGATCATCCATAGAGAACAACGGGAGGGGCGGAAAGTTAGGACCAGTCGTTCTAATTGTATGGGCTTTCTACTTGAGTCGGCAATGGACCATGGCGAAACAAGCAATAAAATTTTCTTGCCTACAAACAAAATTAACTTAAAATTTTTAATAATTTTAACATACTAGGTTAGACATTTATTAATAATTATTATTGTTATACAAGGTTAGAATAATCGTTGTAATGTTCAATGTCTTTATATTGATTGATTAGTAACTAATGACAGTAAAAATACTAATAATTCGTGTCGCGTTTGTCCAGGTATGGCCGAGGTCCCATCCTCGCCAATTGATGACAATCCCACCACAGGCCCAACAGGGCATCATGTGGTGGCCCTAGGCGATAGGATCCTCAGATTTGACACAACGCAGGTACAAAAAGGCAGTTGGTCCCTCAGGCAAGCACATGTTCAATCCCTTCTGGGGGCGACTTAACTTCGCATTTTACCTCCACGAGGAAGGTTGCATTGCCGACGGCTACAAAGCTCCAGTCATCAATATTGTCGAGGTGACATTCTCGCCAATAGGCGACAATCCCACCACAGGCCTAACAGGACATCATGTGGTGGCTCCAGGTGATAGGCTCCTCATAGTTGACACACAGAACGACATTCAATCACTTCCTGACGACAGACGCAGCCGACACAGGCTAAGGAGCCCAACTGAAAGAACACCACCTATCAGGTACGTGGGAACAAGACCAGTTAGCATGGCATGGCATTCCAACATGAAGGAAATGTTTGCAATTCAATCTCGGGTACAATCAATCATAGGATCAGATCTGCTTCTGCAGACAGACAACAAAACTGTGGTGGCATACATCAACAACGAGGCCGGCACAAAATCTGTCACCTCCTAAACCTATGCCGACAGATACTAGTATTTACCAGTCGAGCTAACATCACGTTTACTGCACAATACTTCCGCAGAAATTACAACTGTGTGGCAGATCATCTCTCCCGCAGACAACTCATTCCCGAGTGGCACCTCATCAACACCGCAACCATCCCCCTGTTTCAAAGATGGGGTGTTTCCGAGGTGGATTTATTCGCAAGCGAAACAGCACATGTCGTTGCAACGTATGTGTCACGAGACGTTACAGACAGTGGTGCGCTGTTTCACGACGCCTTCAGCCGAGTATAGGACTTGCGTGGATATTCCCCCCACCAAACTTACTTTCACGAGTCCTAGCGCACCTGAACTCAGCAAAGGGGAAGTACTTACTAGTGGCACCGAGCTGGAAACAATGCTTTTGGGAAGTGGACTTACGAAAAAGGGCGACAGTACCTCCTTATACAATGCCTCACCTACATACGACACTAGTAGGTATGGAGACCAACCGTCCACCTCCAAGGACCCAGGACCTGTCCCTTTAACTATGGTAAATTTCGGGTAGGGGGAAATAACATCAAATTGAATGGTGGAAGAAAGGGCACTCCTTGCTTCCAAATGGCGGCCTTCGACTCTAACAACTTACAACCAGCTTGGATCAAATGGAAGACAATAACATGGTGTAACATGAACCTAATGGATCATAATAGCCCTCAACCAATGGAATTGGCCAGATACCTAGGCTACTTGCACAACATGGAGGGTTTGTCGTACAACACCATCCTGGTGCATAAGTCAGCCATAGCCACATTTTGCAAACCGATTATCATTGTAGATATCACCATCAACGAGGTACCTAGTACAACACAATATGTTACAAGCAATTTCGGTACACAAAACGAAACCTGTCAAACCACCGGTTTGGGATCCAGGACGAGTGGTAGATCATCTTAGGAAAACAACACCGGTGGAGTACAACCTTCTCGAAATGTCTCGTAGGACAGCTTGCATGCTTCTCGCATCGGGACGAAGGGTTCATGACCTCACACTACTCAGTAATAGTAGACAATGGATTAGTGGATAAAGGTGATCACATAATTGTATGGCCAATGTTTTGCGCAAAGACAGATACCGCCAAGCATCGTCAATCGGAATGGAAGCTAAGCGCTTCCACGTGTCAAAACATCGACCCAGTATTCTGGTTACGGAAACACGTCTGCATGTCAAACCCAAGGAGAGAGGAAGGATATTTCGGAATTATTTATATCTTCAAAAGAACCACCAAAACTAGCCACCAGGACAGTTATAGGGAATTGAATAAGGTCATTACTGTTGGAAGCAGGTGTACAAGAACCACCAGGCAGTGTCCGCTCAGTGGTGGCTTCCTTAAACAGTAAATATACCCAATAGATGACATCTTAAAGAGAGGTAACTGGCGTAGTGTCGACATTTCACGACAACTACCAGAGAACGATGGACACACCACTATCAGAAGGGGAAAAGAACCCATTAACTTCTCTATTAAACTATATACATTGAAAGTCACGATGGTCTATACCTCGTCAATGAATCATTGTCACATACAGGAATTTGGCATACCCAACACCAGGTGATAACAAACAGATATCTCAAGGACTTCAAAGTCAAATTCGAATAATGAAAGGAGTTTTACCTACCAATAAAACTCTTATTATTCATGTTGACTTTGAAGTCCAGGTAACTTCTACCTGGTTCCTTGAGCCATATCATAATGAAAACAAAGGAATGCCAAACTCCCTACATAAAAAAGGCAAGCGGGTATGACCAGTAAATAAAAAGGGGAGAATGACCAACGAAAAGAAAACGGAAAATAAATTAGTAGAATATAACCTCACGCGAAGAAGAAAGAGCAAACCCTATCTCAAGGACTTCATAGTCAACATGAATAATAAGAGTTTTATTGGTAGGTAAAACTCCTTTCATTATTCATGTTGACTTGGAAGTCCAGGTAACTTCTACCTGCTTCCTTGAGCCATATCATAATGAAGACAAAGGGGTCCCAAGCCCCCTACATAAAAAATGGACGCGCGGGTATGACCAGTAAATAAAAAGGAAGGAATGACCAACGACAAGAAAAAGGAAAATAAATTAGTAGAATATAACCTCACGCGAAGAAGAAAGAGCAAACCGTATCTCCAAGGACTTCAAAGTCAAATTCGAATAATGTATGTATATAGTTTCACTGGCAATAAATTATTTTATTTATTTAAAAAAGACACGTTGAGTACACAACAAATTATTAATTCAGTACGTTCACAACATGACATTAAGAATAAAACTTACAAGTAGATACTGATATATTTAGAGGGGTCATACGATGAAAAAAAAATTTAAGAAAAAGTTTTTATAAATACATGGGAATAAATTGATTATTATTTTTTCAAGCACACGTATGGCAACTCCGTGAAAATAAATATGTCATGTATTATGACGTTTCGTTCCACCAACTTACTTTTACTTACTTAATTTGTACAAGAAATGGAAAGATACACTATAATTAAAACGGCAAAATGTCGCTATGTCTAGATAATTTAATATGCCAAAAGATTTGCAGAACATGTCTGGTCAGATTGGATGACATGACATCCACCCTGGAGACCAAATCATTTCACAACTTGTCTTTTAAAGACATCATTATGAGCATTGCAAACGTACAGGTTAGTTATTGTGTTTTGTACGTTTAATTGACCATCTATTGAAGTTATGTACGTTGTTTTGGTACATTACATATTATATTACTTACATATTTCACCTTGTCAGACGCCGTCCTGTCAAATTCTTGGACATTTTAACATAATATTATTCTGCTTAAGGGTAAGCTCTACAGAATTGCCCTTGAGAATTGAAAATATGATTTTTTTATATGTGGTCCGGAATTGTTGGTCTACTAGCAATATACAAAGGTCGCCGACAATGCTTGTGTCAAATGTAAATGGTCTCTAAATTAAATTTAAATCATAAACACGGTCGACGTGAAGACAGAATGGGGTGACCAAAAAATAATATCTTCTAATATAGGTAGGTACGTAAATGTTACTAAATTCAATTTGTTAATCAACTGTTTGGGAGAAAGTATTGCAACCAATATGATGGTGACATTTTCAATTATGTGGTTGCCACAATATAAACTTAATAATATATTAATAACTTTTTAACCTGAAATTGTCCGAGAATTAAACATACGAAGGATGTTGAAATGCATATCTACCTACATTTTTATTTCATGTGCTATCCAAAAAACATTAATAATGAATAGTGTTTATTTGTAATGTTTAGGACCTACGTATTAAAAATAATAGGTATTGTTTAATTCTAATGCATATTTTTTAAAACGTAAAATTTAGTGTCTGCCTATTATAAAAAGAAAGTGACTTTTTATTGACTGCGCAACTTCACTTTTATACTAGTGAAACAAGTGGTAGGTAGAACCATTATTGCATGTAAAGGCAATGGGCGAAATAATTTATATCATGAGTGCCTAAAAATAATTATTAACATACAGTCACTAGATACATTATTTTTTTATTAGACCATCCGACTGGCGGGCGACGCCAGGGCTGTCGACGCAATTAATTATATTGTACTTTTTAAATTTTATTTATAATATATTTTATTCAAGTTTTGTGCATCTAATGCCGGGTCCACACTGGCAACATGTCGCGCGACAACCTCGATAAATTTTACGATAATTATCATAATGGCTTAAGAAATTTTACGATAATTATCATACTTATCGTAAAATTTAACGAGGTTGCCGGCGACATGTTGCCAATGTGGACCCTGCATAATATCCACTGTGGTTCACGTAGTGGAATGGACCTGTTGTTTCTGGGGTCAACTAATTCAAGAAGTAAACACCCATGATAGAATTTTTCTAGTTTTAGTTGCATTATATTCCAAAACTCATTTTGGATTTTATAAATGGAAATTTCTTGGTGTACATAGTAAACAAACCTACGAATAAAAAAAGACAGGAAGGAACATACTGATTCATCGCCATAAAAACTGGCAACCAAATTCGCCATTTTGGAAAGCGATGACTTTGCGAAAACAAATATCGTGTGGTCTGCACGTGTGCGGTAAACTTAAATAGGTAATTTTGTGTATTTTATGTTTGTGTATCATGCATTGTTGGCCATATTTTCCGGTCTTTCTTGATTGCCGTGACACAATATGTTCCTTCCAGTCTTTTTTATTCATAGAAAAAAACAGTATGTTGTATTAGTTATATAACGTATTATGAATCTGTAATAAAATAATACACAATTAAAATATTTTCAAATTGAAAAAAACACATTTTCATAGCTTTGAGCCGTGCTCACTCATGAATGTCGAATATTCTTCATTTAGGTAAGTATATACAAATTTTGATGTTATCTTGAAAATTAAACAGGTATCTGACCTTTTCACTATATTATACATGTACCTACATGCAAATGTATTGCTTTCAAATAATTGATATGGATTATATATCATCGTATTATTTTCTCGAAATCATAAACATACTATAATAGTATTTGAGTATCAACCTACGCTCAATTTGAATTAGGTAATAATAATACTATGACGAAATTAACATTTTAAAAATATTAATGGATATAATATTTTGACAGCCCTGTTTTCTGATCGGCGGACACGTGCAGTTGTTTATCAAATAATAATGTGTAAGACGGCCGACAATGCCAATAATATATATTTTTTTTTAAATAAAATCTCCGATGATTAGTGGTTTTTGCGAAAATATCGATTTAAATTAACGTCCTAACGACGCCGATGTCCTTTTGATACTAGATTATATTTCAATCTCCTCCTCTTGAGCCCCCTCTTAAGTTTGAGGGATACTATTCACGATGAATTCAAACGTCTTCCGGTTCGTATATTGTCGTAAGTAAGTATTTTCCTCCCCTTGTCTAAATATCTGATACAGTGCAATTTCTATATCGAGTCTTGTATGTTAGGTACTATCATTTCCCTCCATTTTCGAAAGTGAGAAACAAGCTGTCACCTTTATTTTTAGTATGGTTTTTCGCCTGGATTCGGGATGTGGAGGTGTACAAATAGCACACCGGAATTGTTTTGGAAACAGCAAGGTATATTTAAGTTAATATTATATAATAGTTACATTTTTAATAATTTATTTTACGGAGGACGAAATGTACGCGTTTGCGATTTGGCTGTTGGCAGCGTTCTGCCCGCCATTTTGTGTTTTACTTTCAACGAAAGCGTTGTCGAAAAACGGCGATGTTGCAATATTTTCAACGGTCATAATCTACGGCATTGCCGGCTTGGCTCTATTATTATTATTTATTTTCGTAATCAGCGCTTTACTATTTGTTGGATTTGATACCGACTCGGGCCTCTCCAAATACACAGAGACATCCCCAAATGGGGACCATACGGGGGTGTAACAGTACCTACCACATTTGTTTGAGGAATTAAAACCCAGCCCTCGTTTACACGTGCATGGATTTACTGCTCTCAGTATGTATTATCGTGCAAGCTTGCATGCATGAAATGAAAAAGTTCAGCGGCTCTGAATTGTCACGCAATTGATGGAACTTGCATGGCATATGCGCATACGCAGCATAAGATAGTGGCCAACCTGCCGGAAATAATACAAACTATACAGCGCAGAGCATTTTTGACGTTCACCAATTTTCACAACCTGTCAAATAGCTCCATACAATGACAAGGAGGGGGCACGATTTATAAAACATCCTTGAAAATTTCTACCGTCAGTAAAACAAATTTACGAGACAACTTATTTTACTTTATGGCTCATTTTCTGGCTACCCTTTGTCTTACATACAATTATAATTTTGTAGAAATGTTATATTATTTTATGAAACTGACCCGTACTATTGAGACTTTGAAAGAATACTTTTCTGTATTTTTGCATACAACTGTGATGCGTCAATCATATTTGAAGTCCGTAATATTTGTATAATAATTGGCCCTGTGGCAATTGCCGGCCTTCGAGTCAGTAATTAACATACTTCGGTACTACTAAAATTGAATAAGTATAGAATTTATAATGACTCTAGGTTTTACTTGGCTTGCTTCTAGAATTAATGTACGTATAAAAAAATGAGGATTTTACATATATTAAGGGCTAGAATGATTGTATTAAATTTTGTTGAAGTTGCCAAAGGGTGACTATAAATGTCCTGGCATATAAAAATATTCAATAAATCGTAATACTATTTCATGAGCCAGTCATTGAAAGTTGTGACTGACTTTTCTTAAAATATGTTAAATTACTTATTTAAGGTAATACAAATAATCCTGACATTTTATGGCCCATTAACACACACAGCGGGGCGGGGTATGTCATGACAGGCACAACTGCACTCCACTCAAAGGAAAAACAATATCTCACATTTTTCAGGCCTGTAGGTATTTAATTGTTGATTATTGGATTTTCACATAGTTTTACTAGAGAACCAATGCCAAACAATTGTGTTGACAAATTGGAAAAATAAATATTTCATATTTTTTTATAATTCTAGCTCAACACATGGTGGTAAATACCTACCTATATTACTTCAATTAATAGATTAATGACACATGGTATTTGCACAGATTTTAATTTGAAAGAATTGTATCGGAAATTTGGTAGGCACATCTATAATCGTAAACGAAATTAATGAAAATCATTTTTTTTTTTAATTTGGATATTTTTGCTCCATACATTTGTTATATTTCGTATTTTTGATTTTCGGTCCAGTGGAATTCGTATTAACGAGGTTTTACTATATATTAATTAGGTTAACTCTAAAGGCCGAGACACTGAATTGCGAATTACAATAGTAGTACCAGTTATTGATTATCTTCAAATGTAATGCGGTAACCTGTCTGCAGTAAATGAAGATTTGCGATTGAATATTTCGTTCAAATTATTTAATCTATTACATTTTTACAACAAGCACTACAATCAAAATTTACAGCTTCGTATCCCAGCCTTGGTATGGATGAGGTTATTATTCAATGGAATGCTTCTACCATGAACCGTTCAATCTCATGTTCAGATGTTTTCCAGTGGCATCATCGACGGAGACCCTCTCCGCTTCCGAGGGGAAGTGCAGCATGGCTACCACTTCACCTGCACCACCTGCAATGTGGAGCTCGACCACACTGCCAGGGAAGTCAAGAGCCGTCCAGGGTACGCTGCCAATGACATGGTAATGTCCAACCCAATACAACTCATTGTCTATGTCAAACAGTAAACGTTCAAATACGTTATGATAATGTTATGTGCTGTCACAGTATGCTGCCGCTACAGGAAAAAAGTATGTAATGTCGTTTTTCTTGGTATTTAAAATGTTCTCAGACTGGCGCAAGCAACGAATATTGTCACGTCAAATCTGCCGAAATCACCAGAACAACAATGAGGTCACCTCACTCGTACCGCGCTACGTCGACACCCGCATGTCTCAATGAACGTTTTTTATCATTTTCTACATGCCTATACATGTTGGGCTCACGTGGTTTTTTGTATTTTATATAAGAATATTGTGTATTACCTATGGTCTGCGGGTTGGGTTCTGTTCAAAATATCTATGAATACAATATTGCAAGTAATTTTAACGTACACACACTTAGAAACTGTTAAAATTAATAGAAATTGGCATGAACAATGAATAAAATTTTTAAATACTAATACATTAGAGTTGGCACTCTCCATCATTGAATGTATAGAGATAGTGATCGTTCAAAATATTTTGCGGAATGACGAAACCGTCGACTAGTACAGCATGTATCAGTATGTGACGTGTAATTGTTATTAATTAATTGAAAAGTAATTGCGGCATAAGAGTACCTAAATGCACTTAAAGATAAGATTGTCTTCTGTGTAGTTCCATATATCGTCTCTGTTCTGGCAGAACACACTAATTGGAGAATACTAGTTTCGAGTAATTTGACTTTGAAGTTTTTAAAATGTTTGAAATGGTCTATCATGTGAGTTTATTAAGTAATCGTAAAAATGATGACTTTAAAATAAAGACTGTTTATTTATTAAGAAGATTAAAGTAAAAAATAAAGAAAAATTTTCTTTTTTTATGTTTATTTTCTTATTTGTATCTAAAAAAACGAATTGGTGTTTTTTGCCAGAACACATTTTGTCTTTTTCAGCGGCACTGATTACACTAAGTGTTATTTAGTGTTTTCTGCCAGGAGAAAAATGCAGAATATTCTAAAGCCATTGTCATACTCGTATTTTTAAGGAAAAATTTTAGTACGTAAAATTATCTAGGTATTTTTAATAAAAAAATGAGATAGATACATACTGCAAGTATATTCTTATAGAGCGTAGAGATTATTGAATACGTGTATTAATTAAGGCGCTAAGTACCAAAATAATAAAAACTGACATTTTTAGAAAAATGTTCTACATACCAATGCCAATAACTTCAATTATAGTCTAAGTGCCTCAAGCAAGTCAAAATAATTAAACCTGTCGACGTTGTAAGTCCGTTGGCGTGTGTTATTTATAATGGTGTAAGTAGCACTGCAGTGGTTAACGGCATTCAATATAAAATAGCTGACGATGACGTGTTGACACTTGCGAGTTCTTAATACCTAAAATTATAGAAGCTGCCGTGATTGCTTCACACTGTAAATCTACATTTTTCAAAAGGTCTGCTTCATGAAATTTTACTGCAATGACTCGGTATTTTGTAAATACAGGCAATACTACTTTTTGGTACTTGGAGCCTTATTTAATACACGTATTCAATTATGTAGGTACATGTGTAAATAATGACAAGTAGAAGACATATTAATAAAGGGAATTTCAGAGTAACTATCATTGGTGGAAAAGTAGCATTGTTAGAGTCATCATCATCAGTCTGAATCAATACACTGCTGGATGAAGCCCTCTCCAAGCTGATTCCACTTCTCTCGGTCTTGTGCGTTGCGTTGCCACGTACTTCCGCAGTAATTAACTATTTCATCGATCAAGCGGCCTGATCATCGGTTGTCCCTTTTTCGAGCTATGTATCCAGCCCATTTCGATTTGTGGTTTTTAGAGAACGCTATTACATCGCAAACCCTTGTCTGTTTTCTTATACAATCATTCCGCTTTTTGTCATTTCGCGTTATGCCCAACATGCACTTCTCTATACCACGCTGTGCTACTATAAGTTTCTGGGTCTCTCCTTTGCCTAGGGTCCATGTTTCACACTCACTTGTGATCACGGGAAGCACACACTGGTTTAACATTTTGCGCTTAAGGCACGGGTCATTTTTGAAGACATTCAGACGGTCAAAAAAAGTTTTGCAGCCCAGCTTCACTTTGCAAACAATTTCATCGAATACACATCCACCTACAGACACCTTGTTGTCCCAAAAATTATCAATTGAGTTACTGCATATGGCTCTTGCAGACGAATCATGAAATAAATTGCATCTCTCATAATTATTATGAAAAAGTGTTTCAGCAGTGGCTTAATAGAAAATTAGCCATGTGCATGTAGTCAAGTTAGGTGGTGATTCGTGAAAGGCATGACCACTTCTATGACTGGAAACATGACCTGGTTTCCTATTTCCTCGGGTAGATATATCACAAATGAAACAACTACGTCTTTCATGTTAGAAGAGTCACGTGAGCTTTGTTAGTAGAAGCATATATTGAATTCGTAGTTAATTCGAAAACGAATTTCGGTATACAGAGGGGTGGAGCCCATACGAGTCATGATCTTCGGCCATGAGGTTCCTACCATGAAGAAGAAGAATGATGCTGACACCAAAGTAACCAATACACTGGCTGGATACAATGGCACCATGCCTATATTCTTGACAATGGCCAGCTTTAAATAATATACAAAGTCATACTGCGTCTCTCATATACATACGAAACTAAGATGCTCACACAGTGTAATTGTAGTTACAAGTTAAGTAGTGAGAAGTTGGATTCACGACTACTTCCGATGCTGCTACCGTGACTTTTCGTGTATTACTTGCTATCGTCTAAGGTAGACGAATTACAAAATAGACCGTGTATGTATATCATATTGTGCAGGTAAATCAGAGGTGCGCTCGCTGTGCCCATCGAGGATGTGAGGAGTGAGAGCCACGTCGACTCCTTGGCATGGTGCTATATCTTTTCGTGTATACTATCGTCTCAGGTAGACAAATTGTAAAACAAACTTTATATGATTCCAACGAATCCGATGTACGCGCGGGATTCTCACCAAGTACCAAGTTACGGAGGTGAGGATTGAAAGTCACGACCACTTCCCGACCTGGTACCATAACCTTTCGTGTATACTATCATCTCAAGTAAACAAATCACAGAAGAAAGTGTCTCTCTGATTATGTATACGGGTTGTTAGGTAACGCACCTGGACTACATGTAAATAATCTTGTTAATGTATTTTATACATCAGTGGCTTGTTGTCGATTTTGATTATAAAATAATAAATTAATAAATAAAAGGACTATGATGATTAAAAGCAATATTTATAATTGCTAATCAAGCTCTGTCAATCTCTCAGATCATATTGTTGTAGAATGTAGAGAATATAGACACTAAGTCGCTTGCCAGTATAAGGTGAAAAGCAAAAATGGTTATGGCAGAAAACACTAACTCAATTAGTTGTTACTTCCAGGCAACAATTCGAAATTTTTCATTTAGTGCGTTTGCACAAAACTGTTTTTAAGTAAATGTATATTTTTTAAAAATTAGTGTGTTTTTCCAGACGGTAAAGTTTGAAATAAGGAACATTTTGGTATAACTAACTCAATATGTCATTTTTTCGAATTAGTGTCTTCTGCCAGAACAGTGACGATATTTTAAATAGACTTCAACAGTCGATAACAGTTTCAAAACAGATTGCTATAATATGTATGTCTTAAATTTGTTTAGAACCAATTTGATCAATTTAGTGATACAATTTAAATATATGAAAACAGTGGCTCCATACCATTTCTACTGAGCTTTGTTGAAGGTTGCTTTTGAGGATTTATTATATGCAAGCTTTTGAAAGTAAAGATTTAAAGTTGTTAGTTTAAATTTATTCACAAAATAATTTCGGAAGATTTACTGTCGTATGCATGAGATTCCCAAAAACCTTATAGGCTATATACTGCACGTTTGTACGCATGAGTACAAAACGTAATTAGCTGTTAAGTGACGTCACGAATTTGACACTCATGGCAATCTTATAAAATTTCATTCCCCGATAAATAATTCAAAATTTTTAAATTGTAAATGTGTCTGAAAGTGTGCGAACGGTACCATATAAATTTAATAATTATAAATGAATAATTATTATGAACTTTAAATAATTTATCAGTTATTTTATCACATTCATTTTAATTATACTGTACGAAATGATGCAGTATTACGAGTAAAAATTTCCATATGGCAATACATACAGTTTTTGCCGGTGACGCTTGACGCTTCGATTCAAACTGTGCTTTTTCGCTCGCTTTCTGATTCATCTCTTAAAGTTATCTGATTTAATAATGAATGCATCAATGGCATCTCGGCAACGCGCAGTTAATTATACCGATGACGAAAGGGATTTGTTAACCAATTGCGTGTCGGCTGAAATGACAATTATAAATTCGCGAGTGACGGATGGGATTTCAAACGGACGCAAGCGAGCTGCATGGGTGCGAATTACTGCAGATTTTAACAGCCGAAGCCAAGGAACCACGGTAAGTAATTATATTATACTGGTTATATTATATACTCTAGATTGGGCTATATATTAATAGAAGGTTATGTCACGGTAAATTTATTTTGTTGTGGTTGCCAGAGTGTGATAATTGAATCTCCATGAATAACGATTGATTATAAACTGCTTTATTCATTAGATTGTCTATTTTAGAACCATATAGTAAATCAATGAACACATATTTATTCTAGCGAACTGTCACAATGCTGAAATCATGCTGGAATAGTATGAGAGCCCTCCAAAGGAAGGCTGATACGGCAGAACGAGCCAGCATGATGAGAACTGGCGGTGGTCCACCCTTGGCTTCAAGATCAGCCAACAACCCCGCTGCGTTTTCGTCAGTAGTGGATCATTTGCGAGTAGAGTGGTGTAATAACGCAGATTCTGATGGGGCGCATTTGCAAACATTAGATTCCACACCACTCACAGTCACATCACAAGTTCACACACTTCAAACAGACACACATAGACAGTCACCACTCCAAATACATTCACCGCACACAGTTAACGAGCTTCCGCATGGCTCCCAAATGGAAAGTTTACAACCACTTCACACCTCTGACACATCTCAACCGGCATCTCCGCACGCATATTCCTCACAACGTCAATCATCAATTTACAATTCCATACAGCACTCATTGACAGAACGCCATTCACCATCAATTATTAACATGCAAACACCTCCGACTGCTGCTCCATTGGCATCAACATCTGCTCGTCGATTGTATCCTCGACTGCGAGCGCAGCGGGGAAGTACTCAAATTCGGCAGTCAGTTATTCGTACCCAGGAAAGGCGGGCAGGCCATGATTTGATGGTATGATCTATGTATATATTTACTTTAGTTTATAAACAGTTTTCATTGAGCAATAAAATAATTAATGTAAATGAGTACATAATGGTTGGCAGTAGAATGCACAAAATGTAATCAGAAATATGTCATTGTTTCAGGATAACATTTCGACCCTAACAGAGCAATTCGTCCGGGAACAAAACTCACGAGCTCTGCAGTATTTAGACGAACAGAACGCCTTAGTGGTAATGAATCTTAATTAAAATTTCAATCCATATTAATTTATAAGCTTACTCAATCCTTCCAAACTTGCTTTAAACATAACTTCAGGCATATTGTCTTCAAAAATGTCTTGTCTCCTTTTATTTTTAAATCGTTAGCATTGAAAAATGAAATATAGAACCAAGTACGTAGCATAGTAATTATATTTTAAAAGTAATTATTGCACAAGCCGTCACATATTAATTATTAATAAATATATTATAAAAAAGTTTTCTGCTTTAAAAGCGGCGCACGGGATGCCTCTCTTTGAATAAAAGACATTATGAGGGTACGTTATGTATGAATTGTTCACAAATAATGACATAATATTATTTCATATCAGAGGGACTTCTTGAACGTGCAGCATGAACAGATGCTGCACCTTACGAACGAGAACCATGAACGGACGGTGCGGCATGCGAATGAGGACCGCGAGCGGAAGCTGCGGCAAGAGGACGAGGACCGCGTGCGGAAGCTGCAGCGTGAGGACGAGGACCGCGAACGGAAGCTGCGGCGTGAGGAAGAGGAGCATGCGCAACGGGTAATGAAATTTTATTCAAATTTTAATCCATATTAAAATTAACATGGAGATTGCATAGTGTATAATGCCGTGTACAAACTATTCATTACGGTTAGTTAATTATAATGATTAACCGATAACCTATGCTTTTGTTCATTTCCGTTTGACACAATGAGTGCATACTTTCTACGCCTAGTGTTTATCAGATTCGATACACTAGGATAGGACTTTATCTGGAATACAAACGCTGTCAGCTAATCAAAGAGATACGTGGAATGTTTTATTAAGCCGGTCACGTGAGGTCGGTGTCATGCTTTAGGCCGTCCCTAATTAAGTAATACCACTGGTTTCATTATTATTTTGTACTTTTACAAAGAATTCAAAACATACCTAGATCCAACAACTATGGGCCATCCTTCGCTTATAAATAATACGAATATTACATTATTTCAGATGCAGATTGGCGATGCAGACCTGCGGGGTCAGTAAGCAGAGCTCCATGCAATAAATGCAAGGTGACGACTGCACTGCCGATTTATAAATTGCATAACTGTGATGTACAGCTTTAATTTTAATTCTAAGTATTACGGTTATTTCTATGTTAAGGAATTTCATTATTTGTATGAATGCTCTTTTTATTGTTGTTTAGTATTATAAATTAAATAATCACTTTCTGCTTCGTACCTATATGAGCTTCCACAGACTCGTTCTCAGCAATTTGTCCAACAACCCATTAGCCCATACTCTTGATGAAACACACAATAAAGAAACATGTAATTCTTTCCAGGCGCTCTACCGGAACTACCTCCACGGCTTCTGCAGAGACAGGCATGTAATTCTTTCCAGACGCTGCACCGGAACTACCTCCACAGCTTCTGCAGACAGGCGCTCCACCGAGGACACCAATGCCATGATATCGATTTTTATTTCTTCTTAATTGAAATATTGTTTGTGAAATTGTAAATTAAATACGAAGGTATGCTAATTCAAAAAACTTGTTAAATTTCAATAGTCGTTAAGATATGAAACCTCATAACTTCAAATTTTACGATATTGGTTTTTTTTTAACTTATTATATAGCCAATTTGATGAGGTGTCGAACTCATATGTGGTATTTATTTGTAGTTATGTACTGAGATATTGACAAACTCATATATCAAAATTCTATTTTTATATAAGTTATAATACTCATATCTCAAACAATCTTACTTAATTTAAGTTTTTAATTTTATTTTCATTTGAATTATTATTTTATTGTTTCATTATTTTTTCCATCTCCTTTTTAAAGATTATTAAATAAATCAAATGTGCAAAATGTGTTTTGGGACCATGGGACAATAAAATTATTATTTAGCAATTATAACACAATGTTTCATTTTTTATATTATATATTTATATAAAAAAAACTAAAAGACAAATTTTATACACCGCTGTAAATATTCAATTACAAGCAGAATTTTATAAAAAACATATTTGGTGCTAAGAAATATTTCCATTGGCATAAAACGTTTAAAAGATACACAATAATTGGCGGTAAGAAGTATTCATTTAGATTGGCATACGTTAATGATAAACACAATATAGTTGACGGTAAATATTCAATTACAAGCACAATTTTATAAAAAACATGTTTGGTGGTAAGAAATATGTACATTGGCATAAAACGTTTAAAAGATACACAATTAGCGGTAAGAAGTATTCATTTACATTGGCATACGTTAATGAAAAACACAATACAGTTGACAGTAAATATTCAATTACAACAAGAACAGTTTTAAATACACAAATACTTAAACTAAAACTTATCTAAAATGGCGAGCGATTAATGCTCTACGAGCAGCAATTCCCTCTGGCAATTCCCTTCCTCCATGCGGTAAGCTGGGCTCCTCGGGCACAATATCTTGATCTGTTAAAAATTCCGGATCTATATTGTGCAGAATGGCACAAGCAATTATTATGTTGATTGTAGTTGACTTTTTCGTAGTGATGCCCCTGGACAAACACGCAAACCGTATCTTCCAAACACCGAAGAGCCGTTCAACAGAATTTCTGGTTGTAATCTGTGCTCTGTTGTACCTTCTTTCTGGACGCGAAACAGGGTTTGCCAGCGGAGTGAACAAATATGGTAAGCATGGGTAACCTGCGTCGCCAAGAAGGGCACCGGATAAAAACCCTTCTTCAAACCGTTGCTTCACCCTACTATTGCCAAATATGTAGCTGTCGTGGTAGCTGCCTGGCCAGCGAACAACTATGTCAAAAATCTCTAGCCTAGGACCGCCGACAATCTAAAAAAAACATGGTCAGTTTAATAATTTTGATCGGGTAATCGAGACAGTATGCTTTGAATAGCCGCTCACATATTGCATTTTAAAATCATTATTTGAAATTAATTTTGTATTAAGGTCTCGTTTGTCACATTACTGTCCAACAAGATCTTGGCTACGTGCTAAATAACAAGCTCCTCCTACGTTAAGCCTCAATTACATTGAGTTTCTTTACTAGCTGTTTATTGGCGAATTTACAATCTGCCTGTAAAGTCGCCCAGTGTAATCATCGAACAAGCAGGTTGTAAACACTCTACCGAGAAAAGTTGGAAGCCGATCAACTTTACATGCTGCACGCCGGCGTGTGGGCTACTGCGTCTGCGCAGTAGCAACCTCCCGGTAAAAACACGAACTACGTTCTGTCAAAATAGTCACTGGCTCGTGGCTTCTCAGCGAATGGAAAGTTTTGTGTGTAATCATCAAATCGCAGTAGCTGATTCGCTCGCTTTTAAATTCGCCAATAAACAGCTCGTAAAGAAGCTCAATGTAATTGAGGCTTTAAGCCGCACCAGCGACTTCCGGTTATTGCCTAGATCTTCTTGTCGGACAGTACCTACGTAATTTTTAAACGATATACCACATTGCAATACAGTATCACGTCTGGGGTATTCTGTGGTTAGTTTGAATTGAGTAGATATCATTTTTATAGTATTTAGTAAATAGTAAGACTACCTGAACGTTGAGGGAGAAAAATCTTTTCCGGTTCCGAAACACTTCTCCGGTTGCACCGCCAGGGTTCTTAATTTTAATGTGCGTGCAATCAATGCAGCCCACAACTCCAGGAAAATTCCCCATCGACTGGAATCTCTGGCAATTTTCAGCAGATACATCAAATTTAATAAATTTCTTGTACTGCTGAGCCAGAGATGCCGACACTCGCTGTATTGTCCTGGAAATTGTGGACTGGTGAACCCTCCCGATGTCCCCGTATACAGACTGAAAAGAAGATTTTTATTTTGAATTAGTGATGATGGTAGATAAAAACACATCGTTTACTGAAAACGTAGGTAGGTACCAAAATTGAAAGCGTCAATACATGTGTTTTTATCAAAAACAAAAGATCTAATAATTACTGATCCCCGTATCCGGAAATTTGTACGTATGCAGTTCACCGCAGGACACTTATTCGTGCACCGCAATACATGAAACATGAGTTCGTGTAACATTTAATCAAACCGTGGAGTATATTACGTATGCTACAACATGTGGAGATGTGTTTACTAGGTTAGGTTAGGGTTAATCTAATTGGAACAGTACTATTTGCAAACTATCGCCGCACTTGTCAGATACGTACAAATGTATTCCATGGTGAAATGTTTAAGGAAGAACTGCATACGTACAACTTACATGTAACCAATGAGCCCAATCAACCTTTTACATAAAATCGTATTATATCATTTTAACTCTATTACATGTTTGTGATACTTCCCTCAAACTTAACTCTTTCATAAATAAATAATATAGCTAGGTACCAAGGTATGTCATATTATTCCCCAATGTGGCTTACCTGAATGCTTCCAGTGGCGTAATATCTCAAGGTGAGAAGAAGTTGAACCTCTGGCGCAATGGGTAAGCCCGTTAGTGTGACTTTTTGCAAGTCATTTTTCACCATCGGGAATATCGCGTTTCTCACGACGTCCTTTGTGAAACGGAACTTTTGCCTAAATTCGATTGCCCCGTATCTGGAGTACGGGTCCTCCATGTCCCGTATGTATCTTTTTGGCAGTCGCGATCGTCTATTTCTTTCCTCTACTAAATCTACAAAATTAACGAGACTCCGAACACTTGCAGCAACAAATGTCTGCTGCATAGCTGTTAACATGCGTGCTTGCCGAATGGAATCCATTATTAAAGTGACAGATGAAGCAGTCGTTGGCAGCCATTTTGAATCTCGCGTGACGTCAGAGTGCTTACGTCACAAAGAGTGTTATTAGCTATTCGATGGAAAATCGGTTAAATAGCTTATAAAGAATTTGGCAATCTCATACATACGGCCCTTAATGTTTTAATAAAAACACTGAAGAAATTATATTTATTTTTGCACTGATACAATTTATAGTGTAAAGCAGTGCTCCGCAAGCTTTTCTCACCCACGGCACACTAAAGGTCTTCCCAGAATTCCGCGGCACACCACATGTAAAACAATTTATACCCCAAAACATGGACCCAGCCCAGAATCTTCGGCACCCCCCCTACCTATCGCTAAGGTTAAACACATACAGTGTGATACTTTAAAATAACGTTTTTCAAATGGTGTTCGAGGTAAAATTAATCGTATCGATTCTATGTTTAGCGATTTTTTGTATTCATCAATACATCTGCTTGAATTATGGTTAGTTGTCGGGTTAACAATGATCATTTGTCGAGTATTGACAAAATAATAATAAATTGTATCCCAAAATCGTATGTGTTAAAATATAAATGCCAGTGAAGGAAATCAGCGCCGCAGGTGACTTTTTTTATATTAGAGTAAATTTGTAATTTGTGTTTATCTCAATTATCTGCTTAACCTGCCACCCCGCCCCCCTGAGTTTGGGCGCCCAGGCTATAGCCCTCCACCTTGTGAGGGACATGCACCAAAATTATGTTACATACTTATTTGATAAATAATTTAAAAAAATATATACCTACATAACACACGACGAAGAACCAAATGTACATATTCCCATATATTGTATTATCAATAAAATAACTAATTAATATGATACCTGAGCTTGTTTCAATGAACGTAAAAGTTTTTAGCCTTAGTTCAGTAGCCTTGTCAGAAATACGAGGATATGCTTTATTAACCAAAATCCAGAAAATAGCATAAGCGCTTCTATAAAATTTCGGCGTTGTACAATATACAAAATTATTTGTATTTTTTTTTTTTTGAACCAATGCTTGGCAGCACACTTAGCATCGTCTTGCGGCACACCGGTTGCAGAGCACTGGTGTAAAGGAATAAAAAAGAGCATTTGGAATAGGTCTATTCACGACAGTATGACTAGTGAGCGAAATAAATTGGTAAGCTGTCACTGATAAGTGGGTTTTGCTGTTTACTACTTTATCGACAAGTCATGCATCTATTGTTTCTTTGGTGTTAGTATATTATTGTACTCTTTGCTTCTTGTGTGTTTTATCAGATGTCGGCATTGCTGCAAACGGCCAATAATTATAATGATATATTTTTTTCCCGATCAGAATGAGCTGTACTGCCTCCGCTGCCATGATAAGATGAGCATTCCCATTTGTGGAGCTTGCAAGAGACCCATCGAGGAGAGAGTGGTCGCCGCTCTCGGAAAGCATTGGCATGTTGAGGTGTGACTCTTACAACTTTGCATTTATTTTCTTGTTTTATCTCGCATGCTTACTTATAGTCTGTCATAACAATAGACAACTTTTTTAGACCAATATATAATAATTATACCATGAACATAAATCAGGCAGCACTGAATACGTGTATATGTCAGTGGCATTCATGATTTTAGATATTTCATCTATTATGGTTTGGTTAGGCAGTGCTTAATTGAATTTTATAAACTATCCAACACCATCTGCAATTTGTATACTTAGTTCAATGAAAACAAAGAAGTACGACTGACAAAGTTTAGTGTACACTATATTTGTCAGAACTCCACTGTCTACCTCCACTCTTCACCACTGTACACGTAAATAGAAACGAAAATGGCGGTCTGCTGTTGATGTCTTGCTATGATTACCTATCTGTGTACATACTGTTATTTGTGATTCTATGCGGTGGTCAGGCAAAATCTCTGCTGATAAGCAGATGTAGGCAGTTTTGAGTTAAATACGTCTATGGATTCAGAAAAATACTCTTTAAATGAACCGAGGTCTCCAAATGGGACAAAATACTGTACATTAACAATCAGAAAGTAAACCTGCCATAATCTGATTTTTTAAGTTTGCTACAATAAAATCTGTCCTTCATAATGACTTGCAGATTGTAATTATTAGCCAAGGTAATGTTACCATTTGTATAGGTTTATTTTCGAATCTGAAGATTTTATCCACATAAAAGGGAGTTTTACTTGAACATCTTCGGTTTGATCTGATTGCAGCACTTTGTTTGCGCCAAGTGCGAGAAGCCCATCCATGACCATTGCCACTATGACAAGAAATGTTTGGCGTACTGCGAGACGCATGACCACATGCTCTTCGGAAACCTCTGCTTCGTCTGCAACCAACTTATCGTCAGTGATGGTAAGAAGTGCATTTTTAGATATTCTTAATTAAGGTGATTCAATTCAAATGCTCACGATTCTTTATTTCTTCTTTTGACCATATCAGCTCCTTAATTAGAGCATATGGATATCACACTGCGCCTTCAAGAATCCATATCGCCCACCAGCGTTCTTGCATCTTCCCAGGTGATGCCAGTATCCCTTAGCTCATTTACCCTCTGTATAGCGGCCTTTCAGGACACCAGAATCCGGTTGGCTTGAGGGACAAGCAGGCTAGGCTGAAATTCTCTCGAAACATCTATAGCAGGGATGGCCAGTGCGTCGATTGCGAAGTTATTTTTGGTCGATCGCGGACATAATAATATATTATTTAACTATTTCTTGTTCAAACCTGTCAAAACTACTCGACGTTCCAGCTCTTAAAATTCGCTGGTTCGTATCTCTTCTCTTACATATCATTATCAAGAAATACAGTCATGCGAAGAACACAAGTAATGAGCTTTAACTTGGAAGAAATTCTACAGGAAAACATTAATAAAATAAATGTAAATTCCTATCATTGCAATTTGTCGAATCAGTAGATTTCACGGATATTGCAGAACAAGGTACCTATGTATTTTAATTCGATTGGTTTTTAAAGACATGTCTCCTTCAGAAGAATTATTAACAGTTTTACCAATGATGGAACGATCCAAAAGAGAAGATATATTTATAAACTAGTATCGGTAACGACTGATGGAGCTCCTGCAATGGTTGGGAATCATGTTGGGTTTATTACTTTATGTAAAAATTAGGAAACAATACCCACTTGTATCAGCTATCATTGCATCGTACACCAGCAGGCATGGCTCCCGCAAGGGGAGTCTGGCAGGGCTCTAGAGCCCTGAGGAGGGCCCTGCGTAGCGGGTCGACCATTTAAGTGAGAAAAACACAAACCACAAATTTGCTCGAATAGTAAAAAAAGTCGCCTGCAGCGCTGTTTTCCTCGACGGATATTTACATTTTAAAATACATGGCTGTGTGATGCAATTTGATGTGGTATGATTATTGATGTAATTATTTTATATTACGTCGTTATTTTTTATATGTATACAATATCTGTTTTCAAAATACATATTTGAATTATAAAAAAATGGGTTTTTTTTGTTCTCGCATGTTATAATTACAAGCGATATCAGTCGATCGCCATAAATAATTTTATCAACTAGTCGATCCTAGAATATAAAAGTGTGCCCACCCCTGATCTATAGCATGTAGCCGAACCAGGTCTTACGTCACTTCTTCATTCTCAGTGTGATGAAAGGCTGCGTGATCTACACACTAGTGTGCTAAATTTGAGATAAATGGGACAATAACAAGGCATTATTGGAAAACACCTCCCCTATACCTATTAGAAAAAATCATTGAAAAAATATAACACCGGACGGGAATCGAACCTGCATCCATCAGATTTGTGCCAATGCGCCTTACCATTGAGCCACCTGTGTCCTACCTAATTACAACAAAATCGGCAAATATTCAAACATCTGATTTACTTAACAAATTGCATTAATTTTGGTTATCGGCTTTTGTGGTTTGAATCAAGGTACCAATAATCGGTACTTACTTTGATTCATAACCGACGTCAGATTCCGTCCGTACGCCCTAGTACTATACATATTATAACGGAAACAAAAGACACAATTGACCTAATCTCTCTGAACAAATCACTATCACAATCGGTCAGAGTCCTTGTGACTCATTTCCCATACCTACATACAATCTATAATATTATATTGTACATATATCACTAATATGAGTTTTTAAGGTTTTTCTGGTTCTCAGATCAGTTTGATTAATTTGATATAGATATCTTGTAAAATTAATAATGGTAATAAACACTTATTATAAGTCAGATATTTTCAATAAAAAAACATTTAAATAAATGTTTTTAATTTTTATAAAATGCGCTTAAATTTATAGAAGGAAAATGGTTGTTTGAACATCAGTTCACAAAGCTTTGAGAAATGTCATCGCCCATCATTATCAGTCAAAAAAATGTTGCCATTATCATAACAGTTAACTGTGACGTAATTTTTCAAAGATTTAAGTATTACATAAATCAATTAATTTAACAAAAATTCAGCATTACATAATTATTTATTCTATGGGAGAAGAGTATCTATGTCTATAGATGAGTTCCTTTTAACTAAATTTGACAATTCAACTGGATAAGAGGAAAAAACTGAAGTGATGGGAAGTAAATTATTTTCTGCCTGTACGCTACTAGTTTTGGGTTTAGTCATATTTCGGTACATAACTGTGCAGTGGTGTTAAGATTTTTTACGTTTATTAATTTTGAAACGCATTTATCAAACCATTAGTATAATTTATTACGAGATAATTTTTGTAAAATATTCACGATAAAAAATTATATTGATAATCTCTGTGATCCCAAATTTGACAAGAATTAGGCATTTTATTATTAACAGCAAAAACACCGATACGCTAAATCCAACTTGATGTGTAATGAAAAAGTGAAACAGTTGCCAGGCTCGAACTACTGATCTTTTGATCTACAGTCTAATGCACTCTCCCAATGAGGCTCATATTTATGAAAATGTCTCATGTTACTTGCAATACTGTAATCAATTCACTGATAGTTATCTACATATTTAGAGCTTGTGCCCACTACGATGGCTAGCCGCTGCAATAGATGTTTTTTAACGAATATTAATCCTCCCTGACCATAACATACCTCACCTTATTAGTTCCACAGCTTTAACCTGTTTCATTTCTCTTCATACCCAGATGATATACACACCACGAGGACTCCGTGTGATTATATCCATCCACTAGCAGTTGCGACGTGTTGCGGTAGCTGGCTGTTATAGTGAGTGCGAGCTCTTCTTCTTATGCTTACGAATCAAAAAGAAAAAGGGTGTATCGGTTGACCTGAGCTGTAGTGGTTGGACTATGTGGAAATAGATACAGCATCCTTGAGGCTCAGGTAGTGGACGAACCTTGCGTTCAGAGAGGGGAGAGGAAAAGGTAACGGGAAGCAGCCAAGATCCTAAATTTATTCTTTATTCAAGAATGATTTAATTAGAACTACAGTTTTGGATTGGGTGAGGATAAAAAAAATGCGTAAGTATAATTATATTGAAAAGGTATATTTTGTGCCAATTACGTACGGCAATGAGGTGAAAGATATAAATGTAAAATCAAAATTCTTTTAAGTTTAGCATAAGACATGTAATGTTCTGCAGTATTTATCCAAGAAGTCTTTGAGAAAAATATGAAATTATCATGTTGTTACAGTTAGGCATTTGAATTGGAGAAAAAAATTATCTGTTTCTTAATTTAGTATGGATTTAGATTCGAGTAACTAAGTTCAATTAATGGCACTAATTTATTGTTATAGGAAGACAATACAATTTCAATAATAAAAAGACCTCTTAGAAAAACAAATGCTGAAATGTTGCCATACTTTCCATGAGATATACCTACTTATAAATTAGTAATAATGTATTGCAAAAATCAGAGTGCTTCACTCAGCAGAGAAATAAAGCTTATATGCGTTTACAACAAAACCGATATGAACGTATTAATTATAAATGAAAAAGACAAGCTTTAAAAAAGTATGTTTCAACTGGAAATGAGTTATAATTATGTTTCGTTTTTTTTTTTGTGAAAGTTCTAGTTTTCAATTGAAAGTAATTAATAACATATATCAGAATCAGTGAAATATATTTGCGTCGTTTGCTGAGATGTCTCTTATTTTAATGCTTAAATTAAAATTAATTTACATCAGCATAACTCTAGCCTCACTATAGCCGGAAGAGCTCGCTGGCCCACCATTGTCTACATAAAATTATGAAAAATATTTACAGAAAAAAAACAATTAAATTGACAAAGTTTCAAATAAAGTTGAAACTTTCGTATAGACATTTTTATTAACATTTATTATCTATTTACTAGATGTTTTCAATATTACAATTGAAAAATAATATTGGCTTTATCTTAAGCCAAACAAACAATATTAATTACTTGCTTCCTAAATAAGTACCTCGGTACCTTATAGATGGAAACATTCAATGTTCATTTTCATTATCTTTTCCAAATACAGACAAAGGGGGTTACAGATTGTCGCCTAAAATTCTCTCAGTTTGATCCTCGCAATTTGTACAACAGTATTTTTTTAAATTTTGAAACCTGTCAGGATGAATCAATTAAACAGTGCTCTATTCTTTACATTAAAAAAAATTGTGGCATAATCAGTGGGTAGGTACTTTACAATATAATTTCACTAATTACAACAAAACATGGTTTTATTTATGTTCTTGATACTGTTAATTATTACTTTTGTGATGGCGAAAGACTGAATAATTATAAGTAGGTATATTATAGAGAGCATTTTCGACAAAATCCAAAAAATTTATTGGAAAAGTTACATAAGATATAAGTTAAAAATAAACTATAAGTTAATATAAAGAAGTGCTAATAATATTAGTGGAAGCTACAAGCTATCTCAAAAACAATAAACAAATGAAAGCAGCCCCCTCAACAGGTCCGTAAGGGCTGTCCTCTAATTAGATCGAAAATTAAGGATTTCAGATACAATACAAGCCATTCGATATTCAACAATCCACCTTCCTACACCAGTACATTGTATTAATTGAATTTTGAAATGTTACAATGTTACTTACAAGACTCTGGCTGTTAGTTATACTATATTAAATTTACAATTTTATTAATATTTTATAAACTATAGAAAAATCATTGGTGCCATAAAAAAATAGACATTGTCAAACTTTATAATTGCGAAAATAATTACTAATCTATATAATAATATGTCGTAAACAAAATTAAACTATACAACTAAACAAAATAAATGCAGCATTGTTACAGTGAAACAAGTAGTGAATTCAAAGTTTTAGATCTTTAAATTTCTATGTATGAGGGGAATGTTTGATATCTTTTTTAATCGTATGATTTCTTAAAAAAAGTATTTTAAAATATTGTATGCATTAATAAAATAAAATATATCATTTTAAAATACTTTTTTCAGAAATTATACCTATAAATTAATAAATAAGACATTTTTATTAAATTGCCAACATTTTTTGCATGCATAATACTAAAACTAAAACTACATTATTTATTATTGTTTTTGTTTTACAAAATAAGTACTGACACGACCCCGGTCGTCGGCCCTATGCTGGGGACCTCTATATTGCATTTTGGCGGACTAATCACATACCCAGAAGGTTTCCTGGGTAAAAATATGACATTGCTGTATTTGATGATAAGACGCCTCAATGAATTTTAGTTATGTCTAATGAGATGAGAAGTTTAAGCATCATAACGTCAATGAAAGAGACTCAGCGGACTGCAAATATTAATAAAAAAATTCTAAAAATACACATGTCGCTACTGTTACATTAAATCTCAAGATTATTTCTCAGTTACATATAGGTCAAATTATCTCAGTACATTTTAGATTATGTATGATAAATGTGGTAGTTAAATAATACTCTCCAAATGACCAATTACTAGTAGAATAAGATAGTAGGTATAAAGTAAATCACCTTTTCCACAATGTTACAGTCTTTTACGAGGTATTCCTACGCTGTATGGTAAAACAAATTGGTTTTTTACAAAAAATCTTTATTGAAAGTAATATTTAGGAATACAATTGACTGTGAAAACTAAATTAAAACACCGTCATCATTTTCATCTGCGACTATCTGGCTACAACTTTTTAAGGCTTGAAAAAAATTGTGATGTTTCTCAGGAAGAGCCCTACTTTTACATAAGGAGAGAAGGTCCTTCACTTTATTACCTGGAATTGACACGCAGATTCTTCTTCTGAGTATGATGTTTCGTAGGTACTTAATCATACAAGGTTCTTCCTTATTAACCTGGATTGCTTTTACCTGCTGCCATTTACATTTGTCTTAAGTCATTTAAAGCTTTTTATTATTTTATTTAACTTATCGATATCGTTCCTTTCAAGAGCTATCTTTTTCTGAGCAAGTTGGACATTTTTCTTACATGTGTTTGGTACTCTTCCTTCCTTTTTAATTTATCATCATCAATACTGTTCTTTTCATATGTTACACAGAATGAACAAAGATCCTTTTTCGGTTTGAAGAATGAAATATTTAATTTCGTATTAAATATACGACTGTAAATCGGTTGATTAACACTGCTGGCCGCCGTTCAAACATTTTTCTTTATATAAATTATTATACATCAAAGTGATATTTAATAGTCCATGTATTCCCGTGCGGTTCTTGCATGGCAATAGTGAGACTCAATTCTTTAAAAACTTCTTATATGGTCTTCAACATCATTATTGAGATTGTTGCTTGTCTTTTTGTAGCTCGGAGCAGTACCTCTTATATCAGTTTTGAGAAAACCATCTTTTACCTTCTTTAGTGCAGTATGTACTAATAGTGTTACTGCTGATATCTAAATTGGCCAAGAAAAACTGTTTGCAAACTCGAATATTTTTACAACAAACATGGAAGAAATATATGTGATTAGCCTTCCTTCTTGATGTACCTTCATTTTTCTGTTCTAGATGTTATTGGTTGCATGCATCTTAAAATAAATTCTTTTTGTCTGGTTTTATCTGCCAATAAATAAATAATGTCTTAAAATTTAATATAGTATAATATTATCAACCATGTTTTAATTTTTAATTAAATTATTTGTTGAATAAAAAAATCGAAAACTATTTATTTTTGCTTTGTTACGTTGTGCTCTGTTCTTTTTGTGTTCATTCACTCACTAATGTGCTGTGTTCGAACATTTTTCAGTTACTAAATCATTTAGTGGTAACTAAATCACTCGCCACTTGACTAAACTACTCAACTAATCTGCACCGGCCTTTAGTGTTTGATATAACAAATCAGTGTTTTTGTCATCTATTGCAGTGATCCAATACAGACACCTTTTTAAATAGTGAACAATGTACTTAAATACAAAAATGAAAAGAAAAAAAATAAATGAACAAGTTTTCATTTTTAAATTAATTTGTTTTTCATGCGACGAATGTGCTTGTTATTAGCACAATCAATTGTAATAGTAGTCAATCAAAATCCATCATCGTTCATTGACAAATGGATTCTATCATGGGCCTCACATCCTGAAGCGGGCCCCCGGACCAGGATCTTTCAACCACATATTTAAAATATTGAATATCCCTGCAGCACTATTAATAAAATAATGTGAAAAGTGCATTAGCAAACTAACCAAAAACGAACTCAGTTAATATATTTTTGTTTGCTTCATTATAACTGGCGCAGAAATCGTTTAAAAGTGAAAACATGGCGAACTTATTTTTTTGTAATTTTAATTTCCAAAGCTCCAACTTTTAATGAATGCCTTCACTTTTGTCTTTTTAAATCAGTGAATGCATTAGTGGTCCTTGAATTGATTTATTCACTCAGTTTTTTTTTTTAAATTTCAACCAAATAGACAAGTTTAACTACAAAATTATCGTTCCTAAACAAATTTGCTTCAAATATTGAGATTATGATTTGACCCTTTTATTTCATTTTTTCACGAGATAGCCAGCGCGCTTCACAATAATATAGAAGTGAGGTATTATAAAATTAGTCTCCATATTTTCAGACAGGTTTGCAAACAACCTTTTATAGGACTGTTTTTTTGTGTAGTTTATAACTAGCGGCTGTTTTATAAACTATGCATTTGCAAACTGCAAACTTGTGGCTACATTAATTGTGTTAAACTTTTCGTGCCTCCCAGTTTGGAAATCGCTGATCAAAGGTGTTTAACAATAATACCATATGTTTTTATTGACACTTATTATAAACCGTAGCATTTCTCATTGGGATTTTAAAAACATAGCAATGAAAAGGTTCTGACTCCTGTACATCCTGACCCTCCTTCACATTATATGTACAAGTACGGCAAAAAATCGAACAGTAAAATTCCGAATCGGCAACAAGTTCACGCTATTTTCTCACTATACGGTTTAACCACGGTTTTTAACCATGGTCACAAGCTCGGTTTGTGGTGTTGTTTAGTTATTATGAATCGACTGATATGAAAGCGTGCATTAGGTCACGTACATCACTGAGTCAGCGGTGACCGTACAGCCGCAGTGCTTACAGTGGCAATGGACGGCGACGTTTCGGTTTTTAAGCGTCGCCGTGTAATGTGAAAAGGGTCATTTTCTTCTTCATGCCACTAAAAGAATGTCGCCACACACTTTTTCTCTGTACGGTCAAAACCGTATAATGTAAAAGAAGCATTACGGTGGTGAAATATTACATCAGATTTATCTTATAATCAATTGTTAACACATCAAAAATAAAACAAGAATTAATATGTCAAACAGCTTTTAATTTATTTTTATTAGACAAACAAAATTATAGCAAGAGATATTTTCGACACTTCCAATGAATCATTATTTAATAAAACTAAACTATATTTATACAAGACAGATAATTGTATTCTTTATAGAACATGTACAATTATTTGGAAAATCTCACAACACTCTGGTTGTGTATTATTAGTTTATTAGTAGTACTAGTAGTTTAATAGTATATTAAAAGTTTCAGCATGATTAATGTAATGAATACACCGATACTTTAAAATGGTAAAGCACAGAGCCTTAACGATGACTGTAGAATGAAGATGCTCCATTTTCAGTCGGTCCCTCAAGGGTTCCGTCGCCGACCCCTCCCTCAACCTGCAGCGGTGCTACAAAAGCAATATACGCACGCGCTGCAGGTCTCACATAGTGGGAGTCACGTGACGTGGCAACGGACGGAGGTAAGTGCACTTGCCGTATGCTCAAACACTCGGGCGTGACAGGGTGAAGTAATAGTATTCAATTTTATTGCGAGATATTCCAAATTATCAATTGAGATGCCGAGTTGTCATAATATACTCGTAATTAATGAACTAGTTTGGGGCAGTTTTCATTGTTTGAAACAGGATTCGAATACATATATTGACACCCGCTACATATAAGGTTGGAACTGAAAATTGATTCAGTAATTTTCAGTAATACGATTTCGATAAATTTTAATGACACCATAATGTAAATTTAAATGCTGGAATCATATTTTTTTATTTAAGCCTATAAAATATTGATTGATTTTTTTTGTGATATAACTGTTTTATTATCTTTTAAAATTATTTAATAAAAGGCAACTAAGTCAAAATAGCCAAAAACGCAGTTCCGACCTTTTACATAGGAGGTGTCAGTCGATAACACTAATTGTTTTGTATCACGGTGTATAAAATGTTATTATTGTCATAGCAACAGCCATATATAATTCGACTCTTAGAATACGGCCTGAGTGGACAGCGTTCAGCAGGGGCGCGAGCAACTCAAATGTATAACCAAAAAAAGACATTGTCCAAGAACATTTTCACACACGGTTATACGTTTGTGTTGCGCACAGCGCTCACGCCTAGCCGAACGCTGTCCACTCAGTCCGTACACTTACACTTTTAAACAATATTTTTTCATGGAATAGTAAATAATGAAATATTTGGCATCCTAATAAAATTGCTATAAAGATACATATTGTGATAATTTAAAAAATGCAGTACATATCGATGTTTCAGTTCCATAGTACGATAAATCAAAAATTTCGTTATGTTAACCATTATATTCGTATATCGCTTCTCTTCAGTTCCAGAGAATTACAACTTTTTGTCACCTTTCTACAACTCAGTTTAGATGAGTCAAAACTACTAATTCCTAGTTGTAGCACCATGGAATCATTATATACATTAATTTTAGAAGGTAAGTATTTTCTCGCTTCATTGCAATAACAGCGGCGGCGATGGGCGGAGTTAGGCTAAGAAGATCTGACAAAAATAATGCACACTAAATTTTGCCAGTCATTGTTTTCGTCGACCCAATAACTTTCAGATGTTAGTTAATTTTTAAAATTGAATTGAAACCTGTTTAACCAAACCATACTAGATAAATGATACTTCACTTTTAAGTTGTTAAATATAACACCATAAAATGAAATTATATAATACATATTATTTATTTTAACAATGTGTTTTCAACAATTTAAACATTATAAAATAGAAACAGCAACAAACCAGGCTTATGTTGAATTAAAAAAACAATTATAAAATCTTGAGACTGTTTCATTCAGTGTTGACTAGGGGTTGATGAACAGATTTATTTAATTGTAACACTCTTTATAATATGAGGCACCTAGTTTCAAAAGCCCCAAAAACGGTTTTTGAAAATTTTTCAGTTATATATGTATTTAGATGGATATTTTTGTTAACTATATGATGGCCAAAGATTGAGCTTGAAAAAACGCCAAAAACCATCAATACGTATGATCAAAAATTAGGGTACATTTCAAAACCCGCCAAAATGGTTGGGTGTGCTTTTCAAATACCCCTAAAATGGAAAGCCAAATATTCTTTAGAATGTAACGAATTACAAAAGTTCACAAATTTAATAGAAATGATTTTATCTCCTTTTTCTCAAAACTACCTAGAACCGTTTTTCTCATTTTTCTCAGAACTACCTTAAGGGGGGACATGCTCGCCGTAGGTCAAAATTGAGTTTTTATTGTATTTTCAAACCATGATCCTGGACACTCCTTAAACGTTGTAGATAATCTATTTATATAATTTTGAAGCCTTATTATCCTTTATATTTATTTTAAACATTTGATGACTGCATAAAATATTTTTGTTACATAAAATAGTATTCTTTCAAACCTCTCGCTCTAATGTTTTAGAATATAGTCATATTTCGGTACATGAATGTGCAGTGGTGTTAAGATTTTTTACATTTATTAATTTTTAATCACATTTATGAAACCATTAGTATAATTTATGACGAGATAATTTTAGAAAAATATTTACGATAAAAAATTATATTGATAATCTCTGTGATCCCAAATTTGATAAGAATTAGCCATTTTATTATTCAAAAAATCAGCAAGATTAACACATTTGAAGATGATTCTAAAGATACTTATTATAAGCTATGTTTTTGACCATTCAAGTGTGATAAACATCTTATGAATAATGATTGCTTTATAATAATTATTGACCTAAGAATAAGGCAGTGTTTTTTTGAAATACGCCATTTCTTTTGTCATTCCCCAGCGGTTAAGCTACAACATACAGCCGTAGCCATAAATTGACAATCTATAATTAAATTAGGGAGTAAAATTATGTTAACGTGCGTGTTTCCCTCATTACATATAAGTAAAATTCATTGAGGCGTCTTATCATCTAACACAGCAATGTCATATTTTTATCATGGAAACAGAAATGATAAGAAGTGCGTCACCTTTTGTTGAAGCCCGAAATACAAAAAGTTCATGGCCGCACTGAGCTTGAAACAAACAAAAGTGTTTATACGAAAGGATCGATAGGCCGTGCTTTCGCAGTCGCTGTGCGTACTGTACATCGTGATCAAACCAGCTTTTGCCCTTTTGCTCGACGCGAGATTTCCGGCCTCGCTGAGCTGGTCCTACGACACCTGCGTTATTCTTAGACAGATGTACCGCCCCAGTCAAACTTCCCGCCTGGCAGTGTCCTCAGAACGGATCACGCGGCGTCGTAGAAGCGCACGCGGGACGCCGAGCGCGTGACTCGGTTCACCGCACCATACAAGTTTGGCGCGAAAAACCCATGACGCGCGGCAATGGGACTGTTGTCATACAATATACAACTTACAGACACTTCCTCACAACTATGGAAGATGTGCAAGTAGATTTACTTGTAATGGATGAGATAAACTAAAGGAGTAACTCGGAAGTGCTAGCGGTAGAGTCAATAGCTCAACTGTTGAAGATACCCAGAATCGCAATCACAGCCACAATATATCCATCTACATACTAGGTATGCGGACTCTTGATAACAGAGGTAAGAGACAAATCTATACTAGACTGTTAACTGCCAGAAATGGGAGATTCTGTTATTAACAAGATCCCGAAAGGGAAAGAGGGCATAGCCTGGAATAGGATAGGACAGAACTAGATAAAGGATGTAAGGTCATGATATTCTACCCAACGACTGAAGCGTGTAATGTAGCCTCGAAAGACTTGCAAGATCAGGAAGCCCATGACCCGCCAACAGCAATTAAAGAAGTCCTAAAACTAAATAATCCGAAGGAACTTCGCCTTATTCTGGGGGGAAAATACGTTTATCATATAATTACATATGCAACGTTGGAAGAGCATATAGGGATCTGTCATAAATTTAAACAACCTGCCACTTTCGCATTCTGTACAAGGTCTACAAAAATACCTGATGACGATAGAAGATTTCAACTCAACCGGACCAAGAGTTATTGAACTAATAAGGCAAAACTAATGTGTCTGCCTGCCATCGACCAACTCATCCAGCGGATCCAAAGATCGTATCGGAACGACAAGGAATGAGCTCATTACTTCGGGCAAAAAGTAATATTGTCATTTGATACTCATCATTCACTCAGAAGGAATTATAAATAACATGTCAACTAAAAATATAAAGTGGACAATTTGCAGAAAACAATTTGACGGAAAATGGGATCACACAAGCATCCATGCCGATACTGTAATGATGTTACCAAAATTGACACGACTCCAATGGGTGGAGGTGTGACAAGCAAGTATGAAAGCATATGTGGTATGCATACTATTACATTCGTTTCTGAATAAACTTTATATTTAGATTTTTCAGAATAAAAACAAACTTGTTCCACTTCAAACGAATCCAAACATGGCCGAAAGTACGGGACGCGTCCCGGTCGGTGGTGGGTTTGTTTTGGGCACTCACAGAACATGTCTTGAAACACGGACCAAAGAGTCTAGCATGCGCGCGAGTCGAGCAGAGCGGCTGCCAAAGCCAGAAACGCTGCAATATCGACGGAGATGCTAGCGAACGACAGGTTGTCGTATCTGTCGCCCGCTGCAAGACAACTGATCGCCCTGAACACGAGGCGACCGAGACCAAAAGCGCCAAACGCGCGGCTGCTTCGGCAGCAGCCAAAGCCAAGTCCTCTGTCAAATATCACTTTGAAAACGAGGAAGCAAAGGAAAAGAGAAAGGAACAGCATGAGTTTCTGAAAAACGAGGCCAAAGCAGCCAAGAGAACTGCTAACAACCAGAAAACAACAACTGAATACGGCGAAGGGGACACATCCGCTCCGGGGCCCTACCAAGCCGCTGACGCCGGACCAACCCCCAATAATAAGAAAAAAAACAAGACAAGGTCGAAAACCAAGGACTTCTCGCGGAATGACTCCGCTGACCCTAACAACCAGCCTACAAATAACAAGGACAACGAGAACGAGGCACCCAGGCAAGGCTGGGGCAAACCCAAGACCCAAGCCTTCACGGGTGCGCCGGCGGGTTCACCGACGGGCCCCCGGAGTGCGTGCACTTCTCCCGCAGTATAACACTGGGACCTAGAGGGGTGGAGTCGACGGCCGCCGCACGCGACGGTAGAGAAAGAGGTTAATAAGGTTATGGACATGATAAAGACAGACAACCGAATGTCTAACACCATCAAAGAGCTGGAAAAGGTAACCGAGGAGGCCTGGGCGCTGGCTATCCAGTTTAAGGCAAGCAAGACTGTCCTTGAGGACCGCGCCTCCTTCCAGAGCAATATCGCAGCTGCGGTCGGGCAACCACAAAAGAGGACACGGGCAACAACCACTCTTGGAGTGATGTCACCCGAAGAAGACCCAGAAGCTGCACCAAGCAGGCCCCTGAAGACTTCCCGACAGTCCCACCGACGGCGGCGGCCAGACCGGGTGTCTTTTTCTTCCTGACAGGGGAGACCAAGAAGTCCGAAGACACGAGGACCGTGAAAATCGTGCCCAAGAACCTCAACGTCCAAATAACCGGCCTCAGGATGGGGCGGGACGGCAGGGTCATTATGCACCCCAAAACTGACGCCGAGGCCAAGCGTCTCATGACAGCCCCTGGCATCAAGGAGGCCGGCCTACGGGCTGAAGTCGCTGGAAAAAGGCTTCCGCAAATCATAATTTTCAACGTCCCGGTTTCTACCAACGAGGAAACGCTTAAGGAAGCCATTAAGTCGAACGCTCGGGACCACACGGGGCTCTCCGAAGAAGACTACCGTCAGGTCAAGATGAGCCATAGAGCCGGACCCAGAGTCGGCAAGTGCCAAATGGTGCTGTCCGTGCCGGCCAGGGTTAGGGAGCCGCTCGTCACTGACGGTCGCCTATATATGGGCTGGGGGTCTTTCCCGGTTAAAGATTTCTGTGGCGTCGTCAAGTGCACGAGGTGCCATTTGTATGGCCACTTAAAAATATAACTTTGAACTTTGCAAAATTTGCTGCAAATTTCGCCGCTGGACAATGTACTTCGGTGTATGACACAAGCGTCCACCAACCACACAAGAGGTAATAGAGTTAACCAAAAGCGCCTACGTCATGACGGTAGCCGGCCGCGACGGTCTCTCTCCCCAGAGTCGGGTTGCTTGAGAGTGCAGCCTTAAGCGGGTGGTAGTCTCCATCTAAGGCTAAATAGTACCACGAGACCGATAGCGAACAAATACCGTGAGGAAAAGTTGAAAAGAACTTTGAAGAGAGAGTTCAAGAGTACGTAAAACCATTCAGGGGTAAACCTGTGGAACTCAAACGAGCGAACGGGGAGATTCATCGCTCTTCCACCGGGGTCCGCATCTCGCCGCTCACCCTCCGACAGCACGCCTTCGCAGGTGCGCCGGCGGGGAGGCGCGGGTTCGCCGACGGGCCCCCAGAGTGCGTGCACTTCTCCCTCAGTATAACACCACGACCTCGACGAGGGGCGGAGCCGCGGCGTCAACGGCCGCCGCACGCGACGGTAGAGAACGAGGTTAATAAGGTAAATAAGGTTATGGACATGATAAAGACAGACAACCAAATGTCCAACACCATCATCGGGGCTATCAACAAAGAGCTGGAAAAGATAACCGAAGAGGCCTGGGCGCTGGCCATCCAGCTCGAGGCAAGCAAGGTTGTCCTTGAGGACTGCGTCTTCTTCCACAGTACGATCGCAGCTGCGGTCGGGCAACCACGAGAGGACACGGGCAACAACCACTCTTACATACTCTTACTCACACATACATGAGGTTGACTAGGAGAAGATTCCTATAATATTATGCGACGCAGGATTTGAATACCATGATTTGGATAGCCAACAGCAAATTCCACAGGAAAAACAAATAGGTAAGTCACCAACTATTTGTGATTGTGAATAGACTAGGTTAGATAATGACCCGTAGAATTATAATACATTGAAATTATTTCACTATTGTAAAATTGAATTATACTGAGTATATGCAAACTCAATTAATTAATTAACTCTCTTTGTGAGTTAAATTTACTTAAATCAATAAAATTGTATATGGATATTATTTATTTAAAAATAATTAGTGACATTAAAAGTGCAAACCATGCGCTACATATTATTATGATAAGACATACACAGACATTGTCTTGCATTGCGGGCTGAAATGATTTGTTAGTTATAGTTATATAAGTAGTTAGTATATTATGACGTAATTTTAAATGGTTGATTTTAATTCTTTACAGAAATTACACAAGACGTTGCATTGGACAATAATATAATCATAGAATACAGAGAAGAAAGCGACATGGACGAAGATCAAATAAAGCTGGCAGATGAGATTGTAAATATTTTAGCCGATGAAGGTTTTTTACTGTCTCCACCATGATTTTGCCTGTTTCATCATCCACAGGAGTTGAAAATAATTGTCCTAATCCTATGGCTAAGGAACTGCAAGAAGTTGCACTCCAGGATCTATCTGCACGACAAACCTGTTGGAAGACATGTAATCCTGCAGGATGGAAGCGAAAAAAAAAGAGATTTTATTTTAAGAAATGTGGAGTCCAGCAATCTAAAATACCGTAAACAGAACACTGTAACAGGTAAACAACGTAAAGATGCATAAGCATGTTACTTATATAAGACCGGCCAAATTAGGCTGAGTTTGCCAAAACTTTTTTATAAAGACGATATACAGTTATAAAAAATGCTTTTTATAGGGATGGATGTGAGGACGCAAAAACCCATCAAATAAAACTAAACAGGAGGACATTAACTTTGTAAAGGGTCATATTGAAAGATACCCGAAAATGTAAAGCCACTATACCAGAGCATCTTCGACGAGGGAATATATGGATAGTGGTCTGTCCATTTCCAAAATGTACGATCAGTACATAGTGTACTGCGAACAGTCCCGGTGAGTTCAATAACTTATAGGCGAACTTTTAGCCTTAATTACAATTTAAATTTTATTAAACCAAAAAACGATCAGTGCGTCAAAATTGCATTCAGTACTCTCAAGCCTCTAGTGAGGAAAAAATCATATCGGAATCAGAGTATAGAATGCACATTGAATGGAAAATGGCAGCTGAATTATCAAAGTCATCGGACAAAAATCTTTCAATCAACAACGTAAAATACATTACAATAACTTTTGACCTGCAGAAAGTCCTACAAATACCACCATCCAGAGCTACACTGGCATATTATATGCGGAAGCTTAATATGTTCAATTTAACCGTATATGAAGGTGCTCCTCCAAATAGAGGATTTTGCTATGCATGGAGTGAAGTAGACGGAAAGAGGGGAGCTTGTGAAATCGGATCATGTTTGGCCATCTATATAAGAAATGAAGTGCCACTAACAGCAACTAACTTGGTGCTGTATTCCGATACATGTGGAGGCCAAAATCGCAATGTTCATATAGCAGCTCTCCTGAAACACCTACTGCATAAATTTTTAGAGAGTGGGCATTCGTACGTGGAAGTCGATAGCATGCATAGTGCTATCGAGTATAAGAAAAAATTTATGGACGTGTTCAGTGTGCATGATTGGCTGAACATTTTCAAAATGAGCCGTGTGGCACGGAAGTTTAAGAATGTAATGAAAATCCGTATCATGTGAAACAATTGACATTCAACGACATGCTCGACTTGAAGACATTAGCGAAAAAAATTATCAAAAATAAAAATGATGACGAAGACAAAGATAAAGTCCACTGGCTCAAAGTGAAATGTTTTAAATATGAAAAAAATTCGCCAGGAACAATCTTTTACCGCTACGATTATTCAAGTGAATACAAAAAAATTGATATATTTGGTAATCGTAGAGGTCGAAGAAGTGTTCTACCACTAGAAGACATACCAAACGCTTACGCTTCTCAGTTACACATTTCCAATGAGAAAAAAAAAGATTTATTGACAACGTGTAGCAAAAACATTATTCCTCCAGAGCTTTCATTCCGCCAGTTGGATCATCATGTGGCACTCGCAAGGTATGTTCTTTGCTAATGAAAACACCCTGAAAAAGCATGAAGAGTGAAGGCCGTTGAAGTGTGATGTGTGTCCTGGTACAGCAATGCTGGTACAGTACTGGCAATGAAAGTACCTAAATATATAATATACCTTTACAATAATTATTGAAGGATACGTTTTTTTAATATACTTATTATTTGAAACTAGCTGAGCCAGCTGGCTCTCGCCAGTCTGTCTCGCTAGGTCTTGCAGACAGCTTTTCGTCATGATGACATGGTGTTGGATTTTAATATAATTGTTAAGTATGTATAGACGGCGCCATAGTTTTCCCTTATAGTTTTACGTCAGACATTTTAACATTTCGCTGATTTGTTAGTTTTGCGATTTGCATGTCGTCACTGCCAATACAAATTTAGAGTCATATGCGTAGTCTATTCTGGAGTCAGGCCTTCACAATATTACCTGACACCACTTCAGGCTGCTAGGCCTAGCAGAACAGCTGGCAATCAACGATTGCTACCATTGACATTTTAATTTTAATACATTATATGTGTAGGTATGTGCATTTAAATATGATAAATAATTATACATCTCATTCATTCGAATATACAGCAATATTATGTGATTATCATTAAAAGCGATCAGATATATACCAATATTAATCTCTTTCGGGTCCCATTTACATAATAGAAAAAGATTAGTAGCATTAAAAACAAATTTAAACATTGTTTTGTTTCATTGTCTATAAAAAATAAATGCTTGCAGCCATAGAATAATATTTTAAAATCAAATTTTGAATTCAAAATTAACCTTAACCAATATAGTTTCCCTGTGCGGGACATTTATATCGAGACAAATGTTGATAAATAAGAAAGCAATACATATTATATCTGAGAGGAATAGACCAATTTTGATAATAATAGGAATTTATAAAACCTAAAAATGTGGAATCAGCTTAAAGAGGCCTTCATCCAGCAGTGGATTGATGACGATAATGACGATATAAATAGGTTGGTATATAAAATCACAAATTTAAAAAAAATAAAGCAGTTTATATGACTAAGAAGAGTAGAATTAGGTTGGCATAACCTTCATCCAGCAGTGGATTGATCATGGTTGATGATGATAATGACGATATTATGAATGGGTAAATATAGTATCAGCAATTTTGATAAATATAGCAATTCATATGATCGACAGAAATACAAACAACTTAGAAAGGCCTTCATCCACCAGTGGATTGATTCAGGCTCATGATGGTAATGGCAATATAAATAGATATAATATCACCAATTTTGATAAATACAGCAATTCGAATGATATAAAGGAGTAGAATCAGGCATGGGAGGCCTTTATCCAGCAGTGGATTAGTTCAGGTCGATGATGATAAGGACGATAGAAATAGGTATAATATCACAAATTCGGTAAACCTATATAGTAGTAGAGTCAGATTGCGGAACCCTTCATCCAGCAGTGGATTGATCGTGGTTGATGATGATGACGATATGAGTATGTAGATAAATAGAACATCACCGATTTTGATAAATACAGCAATTCATATGACGTAGTCGTAGAATCACGCTACGGAACCCTTCATCCAGCAGTGGATTGATGATGATGATGAAATTCAAGACTATCAAGAATACAATCAACGTAGAGAGGCCGTCATCCAGCAGTGGATTTATTAAGGCTCGTGATAAAAATGGCTTAAAAATATAGATAGTATAATATCACTGATTTCCATGTGTAAGTAAGGAGTAGAATAAAGCTGAGGAGGCCTTCATCCAGCAGTGGATAGGTCCAGATTGATGATGATAAGGATGGTAAAAATAGGTTGATATTATACAATATCACACATTTTGTTAATTATAACAATTCGTATTAATTTATTTCATTGTTTGCAATGGCAACTTAATATGACTATATCTATGGAAATTAGTAGCCTAGGTAATTATTCAATAAAAAAATAGTAAGTAAACAGCCACAAAGAAGTATTTAAAAAAAATCAAATGTGTTATTAATTAATAGAAAACTCATCTTACAATAAAAATGTCTTGATTGAAATTGATTATTTAACATGCTAATAGAAATGTCACATTTTTTCGATTAATTCTGCAAATTCTAAATTTGAATTCTGACACGTCAAATGAACTTGTTTTGCGAAAGAAAACAAATGAAAATCTAAGTCTATTAGTTTGACAGATAAAAAGCAGTGACATGGTTTTAGATTATATTTTCATAGTAATTAGTGAGGAAAGATGTATTTATTTCTTGTAGCACGCCAATGTGCTACTTACAGATTTGAATAGTTTGGTGGAATATTAATTCTGATTTGTGAAATATCGATTATATAAAAAGTATTAAGTGACAATATAATCAATTTGCCGTAGATGGCTAGCAAGATGCGAAAATGTATGGTGACGGATGTAAAACGCGATTTAAAAACGATATTATCTGTAATTGTGTCGAGTTATATCAAATTTGTGCCCGATTCAAATGGAAGTAGATTCGGGACTCTAAAAATTTTAGTGAATTCCTTTAATAATCAACAAAACGGTGTTTAAATAAAAAAGTTGACGTATTTTCCAAAATCTCTTAGGATAATAATATATTATATAGGAGATTATAAAAAATGAAATATAATATCTATAATAGTTTTGGTAGCGAGTATCAATTGACATTCTGGATTATTTCCTCGGCGAAATATCCTGTTAAATATTATTATTTACTATCAATTTATGGTTTAATTGAAGTGACTAAGATTCATAATGTTATCTAATATTTGCTTCGTAGATTTCTGAATTCATTTTATGACAGCTGTCTTGCATGTTATTGGGGACACTGTTCATATTTCAAAAAAAGAACTACTATAATATGTTCAATCAAAAATCTGTTTTTTTTTCTTGTTATAAATGTTATAAAGACAACCGTCAAAACGGAAAATTCAAAAAAAGACAGTGTGACGCGCACTTGCCTATCGAAATTCTTGCGTGTGATAATCTTGGCCGTATATGCAGCGTTGACGCACTTGCCATCTGACAGAACACAAAAAAATTCATGCTGGGGTACAACGAAACTCGCGATTTGACGAAGTGTTGCAATCTTAAATTTAATCCCCTGAACATTTTAACAAGACTGATATCCCTCTTTCTTCCCTGTACCCTTCACTAACAATTTTATTATTCCAGACAACCATTGCCTAGCATCAACGGATTGCAAATTGACAAGTTTGCCTATCAGCAAGTGCCAGATGAAGGCTATGAATTAAAAAAAAACGACAAGACCAAAGTTTTTGCTTTTTTAGCATTCGACCTGCAGCACTGTTTTCCAATGCCTTCTCTTAACTCAAATATAGTGTAATATAAAAGGCAATTGTACACATATAATTTGACTGTAAGAAATTGCACATCGAACCGAACCTCATGTTATATGTGGCACGAGGGAATAGCTGCAAGGGAGCCAACGAAATAGCGTCTTGTGTGATAAATCATCTGAATACCTACCTTAACCCTAACTGTTGAAAGTGTTATTGCATTCCCTGATTCTTGTCCGGGACAAAATAAAAATAACACAATAACTGCAGGTCTATCTTACTTAGTAAGTACATCACCAACTATCCAGGTCATAGATCATAAATATTTTCTCCCAGGCCATTCACGTATTGAGAAAGCCAAGAAAACTTCCAACATAGAAATTAATATTCCCCATGATTGGTATCAGTTTGTTAGAACAGTAAGGGGCGAGAAATCTTTTTGAATTTGTTTGTTGAATTACAAAAACAATTTTAAAATCTTGTTTCATTCAGTGTTGACCAGGGGTTGACAAAGCGTTTGATAAACAGATTTATTTAATTGTAACAGTCTTTATATATTGAATATACATCAATTTTGAAAACACGTCAGAGTATATGCACAGTGAATATAGTTTTGAAGTTATGTTGGTGTTTTCACACTGAGTTTTAGTAGATGGGGAAAATGGTTTTACGTGCCGAGTGGAAATGGTTTTTTGACTGTTTGAAACTTGTACGGTCCAATAACCTCATATAATAAAAATGATTAATAGTTGAAAAAACTTGTTGACAAATATTACTCAAGAAAGCAAAACAACATTCATGACATGAAGTTTACTTCTATTTTTGCAGTGACAGTAGATTTTGAGCATCAGCTTGTTGTCAGGGAAATAGATCCATAACGAGGTCTCGGAGGATTTTAACCAGATAATGTTTATTTACGTATACCGTGATTTGACATTCGATAAATCCTTTATGGGCTTAACTGTTTTTCATCCATTCAAAAACTCCCATTTTGTAAAATGCAGGAACGAGCAATATTTATAAGATTTTTTTAAAAAAATAATAGAGAGCACTTATATAATGTTTATTATAATAGGAAATATTGTGCACAAAAATGTAAACATATTTAATAACCACTAATTAATACCTTCACAAGGATTAGAAATTATAGCTTAATAGATTCTAGCACCTAGTTGCTTGGACTATTTCAACTCTTAATTTTAATGGTGTTTTCTTTTGTTTACCAGGAGTGCTTTGCCTCATGCCCGTTATCGTCTTCGTCTTCAGTAGTTATACCACGTGGGACGTGCAAGGTGTGTTCGATGTACTTCGCCAATTCCAACGCCCTGAGGCTGCACGAACAGCAACATTCTGAATAAAGGCCTTTTGAATGCAAAATTTGTACAAGCAAATTCAAAAAGAACTCGCATCTACTAAAGCATAAACACATCCACTCAATTCAGAGACACGGTTGCCCTAAATGTGTAAAGATTTTAGCACCGGGAAAGGTATGAAAAGACACAGCATAGTTTGAGTTGTGACCAATGCGAATCTAAATTTTTAAACTCCGAACAGCTGAAAAAGCACGTCCTGATTCACAATGACGGGTACTGCATTCTGCTGTGACTTGTGAGAGATGTCTTGGAAGATTCCGGCGGCCAACTAATAATAAGTAACTAACTTAAATTTAAATTTCATCAAGTACCCTCAGTTGATAGTATTAATAATGATATGACAATTATTATACACTACACTAATGTATTCATTGGTTTTAAATAAATTGCTGAATTTTCATGGAGTGACGTACTTTTTTTTCCCAAAAATATAGCTGCTACAGGCTACGTCAAAAAATAATTGCAGAAAATAAAATTTGAAACGAAGCATATTATTGGAATATAACTTTCTATAAATTATAGTGTAGCCTAAACTGTCAACAGTGACCGCACACTGACGTGCTCTACCAACTTAATCCCTTCAAATGACCCACAGGCTACGTCAAAAAATAATTGCAGAAAATAAATAATTTTATAATCGTTTATAGTGACCAACCTTTAATCTTAAATGTGTATGTAGTTATAAAGTATAAAACTTAATTGTGTTCCTTTGTATTGTAAATTTGTGATTGTGTCTGTAAACTTTAATTAACGTGAACAATAACCAATAAAACTCTTTGAGACATTTTGCAAAAAATCGTAATATTTCAATACTAATATGCATCCAATATGATCAACTATTCTTAACATAGACTATTGTATGACAACATCTTTTTGGCTACGTGTTAATACTGTGAACTAACATGCCCCGCCCATTTTTACCCGGAATCCCATTATAAACTAAGAAGCTCCTCCCATTTAGTAGACAGCAGCGCCTAGACGCTTAGCCAAGAAGATGTTGTCGTACAATACCAATAGACATAAATAAATATATTTATTGAGAAGCCACTGCACAAACGACCCGATTCATACCGAAAAAATACGAAGCTGATGGGCTGGGGTGTTGAACAGAAATCAATGCGCAACAAGCAATGCGAAATTCATTACAAAATGGCGGCCATTTTCAAACTGATTTATGGGCCGACGACGCATGCCCTGTGTTCAATTCGTGACACGTACGGAAAAGTCGCACTTGCGGACTGACACCCGTCGCGAGCAGTCGCCTGACTAAGCGTTCCGATACCTGTCCAGATCTAATTCCATCTGCCGAATTATCTGCTACCGATACTCCGCTGAACACCGATACCTGATTCCAGAGATATAAGCAATAATCAAAATTCTAACAGATTACCAAATTGCTTTCAACACTGCAAGTACCAAAGAAGACCAAACTACCTGGAAACACCATGGAGCAGATACAATCCGAATTAACCAGACTCGGAAACTCCAGATCGACCAGGCTCCCGAGACTTCCTGACGCTACACATCCTACTGCTGACGGCCTATCAGGACGAAGCCATAACATCACTCTACGTCAAACCACCCACCCGCACACACACCAGGAGCAACACAACAAAGAACACGCCGCGAAAGTACTACATACACATGGACCAATCAGAGCCAGAAATCCACCCACCGATCACCAACAATCACGACGCCAGTCAAGGAAGCAGACCCTCCCTCATCCACATGGAATGAAGACAATCGCCTAAATATAGTCATAAGAGGCTTCCCGATAGGCATCAACACTGAAGACATCGCAGACGACCTAACGCACAAAGGCTTCCCGATCATCAGCGTCCGGAGGATCACCCCGGGCAGGAGTGAACATCCAATGCCTCTTGTCTTGGTCAAACTCCTGGACAACGACAGAGGGAAGCAAATCTTCAACCTGAAACAAGCACTTTACCACAGAATACAGATCGAGCTACTAAGACGATACATCAGCGTAGGTCATCAACAATGCGTTAGATATTCCACCCGCCAAGATCAAGTCGAGCAACACACCCACTACAACAGACCACGACACCAGCATCACCAACACCAGAACAAATACAAGTCGGAGGAAATTCTACAATTTCTCAACGGATTACTCGATCAAAACAGTCGGATGCAACAACCGGATCTACAGACAGAAAACGAAACGCGAACCGACGAATTACCCCCTGAGAACACCACGCACCGCCTGTACAACACAGCACAAGACGATGGGAAGACACAGGATGATGAGCATAGCACTGCCGACGCCGCAGTCCCACTCACACCGACCGGATCACCTACTACACCAACTACAACCACAACACCGATCAGAACACCCAAAGCCAAAGAGTCCCTGGAAGTAGACGACACTGACACCTCGACAACCGACCCCGAAGAGATCCCAGAAAACGAAATGGAGAATACCGAAATTGAGACAAGCACCGAAGAAGAGCGCAAAGAGACAAGCATCGAGCGACAGATTGAAGAATTTCACCAAGACATGACGGAAAACAAGGACAAGATCAAGTGATGCTACCGTAACACCGATTGATCTCCACACTTATTGTAGTCGGTCAGCGGCTACCCTTATTCCAAAAATAAGGGGAAAAATAAGGCCTAGATCGATTATTTTTAGTGATTTATGACGGTCATACACCAAAGTATATAAGTAAGTATTTCCAACACTCGACAGTCAATCATAAATATATTTTTAGCAAATGTCTTAAAATCAATAAACTTGTGACTCATGCTTTTGTACGTAGGCGATAAGGAAATATTTGAACATCGTGATTTCGTCGACCCTATAACACGCGCTCACACCGACAAGGCAAAACAAAATGGAGAATACCGAAATTGAGACAAGCACCGAAGAAGAGCGCAAAGAGACAAGCATCGAGCGACAGATTCAAGAATTTCACCAAGACATGACGGAACACAAGGACAAGATCAAGTGATGCTACCGTAACACCGATTGATCTCCACACTTATTGTAGTCGGTCAGCGGCTACCCTTATTCCAAAAATAAGGGGAAAAATAAGGCCTAGATCGATTATTTTTAGTGATTTATGACGGTCATACACCAAAGTATATAAGTAAGTATTTCCAACACTCGACAGTCAATCATAAATATATTTTTAGCAAATGTCCTAAAATCAATAAACTTGTGACTCATGCTTTTGTATGTAGGCGATAAGGAAATATTTGACCATCCTGATTTCGTCGACCCTATAACACGAGCTCACACCCACAAGGCGGAGCGAATGCGGGGATCAGTGAAATGGGGTAATAAAAAGAATATTGCTGCAGTCTTACGAATATATGTGGAGGACGAGATTGGACGGTTGCGACCCATTTATAGTGATTCTAGAGGACATTGTTCATTTTTTGGAATTCCATAAATGAAGAATTGTAGAGAGAGAACAGGGTGAAGGAGGTCGGCGGACTGACGATTTCTGTATGACATGAATATGTAATTCCTATTATTGCAAGGAATAATCCAGGACTCGAGCAGGAAGCATTCCGCTTCCTCGTGCTAAAGCGGCAGCTGGCCGCCATCCTTCGGTCCGGAGCAAGGTCGGAAGATCTGCCGAGAGCTTCTACAGCCTCATGAAATCGTTTGATGCCCAGTTTAAAAAACTGAGGGAAGACGTTAGAAATCTAAATGTAGATCATGAAGAGAAAAAATGGAATAACAAACTCTAAGAGATCTAGAAAAGGACAGTAATCCCTTCTGGGGAAATCCTCCCACAGAGGAAAAACTTGAGATATCTGCGGATAGCCTCCAAAATCAATTTACCCCCAACGAGTTAGATTACACAAATAAATCACTCAGACGACACATAAATAGCCAGCACTATTTATAGTCCATGACAAGCCATCACCTCCGATAATCCCAGCCTCAACTCGAGACGTTGTATACTTAATCGAGCGCCTGCCAACGAATTATAGGCATTTACCAAAAAAGGCATACTAGCTTTGACAGATTATTTATAGTAGATTTGATTAGTATAGTGATCCGTATAAAGTATCGCCGCGTATGTGCGGCGACACCATTTTATTCGAATTTTTCTATGCCAAGTTTATAATTTCGATGTTAATTATACATAGACATACACAAATACATTCATTATCAATTTTTAAATGTTATTATAAAATAAATATTCGTTTCTAGTGAGAAAAAAATACGTAAATAAACACAAATATTACGAACAAAATCTATTTCCGTAAAATTCCTACATCCCCTTTTATGCTCTTATGAAAAACATTTTAAATTCGACCATCAGAAACAGATGTTCTGTCGAAGATTCCAGGCTAAAATTGGAAACGGCTGTGTTCAAAATTTTAGAAGTCGTTTAGGAGTCGGATTGCATGCATTGAAATTGGATCGCGATAATAATAATTATCCAATATTATTTATTTTGTGATTTTGTCATTTTATATCTATTTTTTACTATTTTTATTACACAATACATTATACATTATAGCGGTGTTTCCCGACCAGTGTCGCGAGAGCAAATTATAGTAAAAGCAAATATATAAAAATATATTTTTATAAAACTATATTACTACTTGATTTATAGTATATTACTACAGGCGGACCTCGACTTTCGAACGTTTGACTTTCGCACAATTCGCTATTTCGCACATTAAAAAAAAATTGTTTTATAAAACGTTGCGCTGTGGGGTAAAGATGCCCCCTCCCGCTCGCTCACAAGCAAGTGCATTTCTTGCATCACTTGCATCCTGCTCACACCCGTCACTTTGCTTGTGAGCTAGCTATGATAGGTATAGTGAGTGAGAAACGGAAAAACTGCAGTGTTAATATGAATAAAAAAAATCAAGGACTCATAAACTTCACACGATCGAGACAACGATGGTAATTATTACGACGTTCTGATCGTTTGCATCAATCGGACGTTCGTATGATACAAACAGGTCTACGATATGTTGTAAAAATTGTGGAAATATATCTTTAAAGATTGTTTCCAAAAGACACATTCCAAAAATCTTTGTCATCATGGATCGATGACCAACATCAAAAAGATGTCCCTCTGAGTATTTCAATTATTCAAATGAAGGCTATTAGTTTGCACAAAAATTGGAAGGCTAGATTAAAAGAAGATTCTAAGACGATTTTCAAGCAAGTAACGGTTGGTTTATATTAAATTCACTGGAGAATCGGCTGATGCGGATAAAGATGCTGCAGAAGAATTTATTTCCTCATTATCCAAAATTATGGAAGATGGAGAATATTCCTCTAGCCAAATATTTAATGTAGATGAGACAGGTTTATTTTGGAAAAAATGCCTAGTCGTACATTCTTATCCAAGGAAGAATCAGTTGCCCCCGGGCATAAACCGTCTGAAAACCGATTGACATTGCTTCTTATTGGAAACTTAGCTGGTGATTTAAAATTGATGCCAATGTTAATTTATCAACCAGAAAATCCCAGAGCATTGAAAGGGAAAGAAAGAATTGCTTCCAGTCATTTGGTAATTAAATAAAAAAGCCTGGGTAACTGCGTTAATATTTAAAGATTGGTTTACTTTAAATTTCGTGAAAGCAGTTAAGCAATATTGTAAAGTTAATAATTTACCATTTAAAATATTTTATTTAAAATAAGAAAAAGAAGAGTGGCCAACAGTTGACTCTTGATAACTTTTGAAGGGAAACACCCGCAAACCCCACTTAAACATGTCTCTTAAACGCCTCTTAAACATCTTATATACTTGATAAATAAATATATAAAAATGCACACAATTTAAATTTTTTTTTACTTCCCTCTACTTTCGAACATTTAACATTCGCACACACTTTCAGGAATCAAGTATGTGCGAAAGTCGAGGTCCTCCTGTACTTGATACTATGTGATTTACAATGTGTGTGACAAATAAAAACTAATACCAGTCAACGTTTGTTTAAATTATTTCGACCTGTTCACCCATACTCATACATAGACATTTTAATGTATTCAAATTAAAAAAGGACAATCACTATCATCTATAACACTACAATATTCAAATAAAAATTTCAAACAAATAAACAGAAATCAACCACTTTCTTGGGGTGATATTATGGACTATAGCAAACCAGCGGTTCCCATTATTATTATACTGTTCTTATTTTGATTGGATAGTAATATAATGAAATAAATTTAGCGGATCTCAACATGTTATAACAATAAATCTTTTTCTCAGTTTATCTCACAATTTTTTTTATAGATTGTTATTTTGCCCTGCTAAGTATATTATCCAATCAAAATAAGAACAGTATAATAATATCTAATCATTTGAAAAAAATGAAATTTCTTATAAGTACAAAAAAAATGAGAACCGCTGGTTTGCTATAGTCTACAATATAATCGAAATAATAAATTATAGTAGAATAACGATCGCTGGAACAAAATTTATGAGGTGAATTTAGAAAAAAATATATTTTTATAAAATCTTGAGAACCACTGAATTTATTTTACAATATTTTACTGTCCAACCAAAATAAGAATAGTATTATAATAAGGCATGCATTTTTGAAGCAAGTATTAATAGACAATTTTGAAAAGTTTTTAAATAACAACTGTCAGAATTTTAAATGAATGGTAAGTATTTATTTCAAAGTATCGGTATAAGCCCGCCAGTTTTAATGTTGAATGTAAAATAATGGTACAGCAAGAAATAATATTCAAAAATTAGTAGTAAAAATAAATAATCATTATTTAAATGACTGGGCCAATAGATAAAATCAATATCCATTATTATTTTGATAGTATGAAAAGTAAAAAACATTCAATGGGGCGCACGGCATTTTAGGGTTACCATTATCGCATATAAAGTATATTAGTCTATGCATTCATGAATATCGGTAAGAACAAACTATTTATGATTATATTATTATTAAAAGAAGATCAAATAAGAAGTCGCAGATGTGCAGAAAAAAGAGCTAGATGGACATTTCACAGAGTAAATGCGAATAACCTCAAAGATTAAATTAATAATTGATCAAAAATATAGGTTCTCTAGGTAGGTACTACAAATATTACAGAAATCATTTTTTTAACTAAGTACATTTTTATTACCTATTATTGTCTAATTTTATAAAAAAAATGAATCTCAGTTTGGGTACAACAATAATTAATAGTAATAGTATGATATTAAATTTGTCTCAATTAAAATTGTATGCTAAATTAATTAGTTAGGGTTCGTGGATTTTTTATATTTTACATGTTTTTTACTAATCACTACAAAAAAGGTTTTTTTCAACGTCTTTTAAAATTACTAATTTAACTAAGTATCTTAATTATTTATATAATATGTATATTATTATTTTTACTATTAGTGTAAATGCCGAATCAGATAATAATTTAATATTGTTAATTTATTACAGTATGTAATGTAAACAAGACCGTGAAACGTATTGCCATTGGCGAGCCAAAAGTCCGAGGACAATTAATAAGTCGTCCGATTTGTCTATGCTCTGATACTGATCAACGAACGAATAAAAAAATCGAGCTGTCAAAAGTTGCGATTATCGGAATGTTTTCCGATAATCCTAAAATGTTGTGTTATTTATATGTAGACTTGCATAAAATAATATAACAGTAAAAACAACACAAATTTTATGTTTTCTTTTATGAATTTCATAAACGTTTTTAGTAATAGGTTGTACGTAATTGAAGGAAAAGATTTTTATGTTATCGTTTGACTGGGTGTGTATTCTAGATTATCATTTTCAATCATTCACATTGATCGACATCGGTCGTTTTTAGTAATAGGTTGTATGTAATTGATATATCATTGAAGGAAACGTCTTATTCTGTCATATGTTTGTTACCATTGATTATTATTGTGAATTTTTGAACACAAGAAATACATTTATTGTAAACAACTGAAGTCTGTCTTATTATTTAATTCTGATACTGAAAATAATATGTAATAAGCACTATACAAGTCTGAAGTATGTCTTGTTATTATTGAAAAGTTGAAAATGTATATAATAGACACTACAATTTATTTAACTCGGCAATGAAGTAGAGATTAAGGGTTTGAATCTCATAAGGTAAGGTTACATATATCTTTGAAGTGCGCTTAGATCAAGAGTGTATGCCTAACAGCTACCTACAACTGATGGTTCGGAAGGTGCAGTTAAGTTAAGCTACAGCTGATAGTTAAAATGAAATAGTATCTTAAAGGCACTAGAAGCTTGCTCAGGAGACTCGCATTGCATCATTGAGCCATTTTATAGATACACAAATGCTGCTACACTAAATGGGCGTAAGGGATGAAATAATAGAGAAATACCATTCTAATAGTATAATCTGTTCTGGAGAGCCAGATAGAAAGAACAATACTATCCTACTAAATATAACATAATAAGGAAGCTACTAAATAAGTTATTTCTGTAAAAGAAAAAATATTGACAAATTGATATTTATACTTACCATTAATTATTTAAATAATTCCCGGAAATTGTTTAAATAATTCCCTATCATAATTTAAATACTTCCATTGTTATATTATAATACTTACCAATAATCATTTTTTACTTGCTATTCATATTAAATAGTTCCCACCTTTTTAATAAAATACTTGCTCGATTTTTTATTAAAATACTTGCTGATAATGGATATATATACTTACCCAATAATTTGAAGCCATATAATAATAATTATAAAAAATTGAATTTACGGAATCAAGATAATTATAATAGGTGTAATAATAATCATTCGAAGAAATTCTGAGGTAAAATTATTTAGAAAAAAACTTTTTATGAAATGTTGAGAACTACTGAATTTATTTGACTATAATTCACTATCCAAGTAAGTAGTATTATAGTTTTATAAAAATATATATTTTATAAAATGTTGAGAACAACTGACCTTGCTTTTACTATACTGTGCTGTCGCTCTACACTGGTTGGGAAGCACTACTATAATGTATTGTGTAATAGTAGGTACATAATAAAAAAATATTCTAAATTAACTCACTCCCACGATGTGTATGCTAGATAATTAACTCACTAATCAAAGGGTTAACGCCCGCTTAGAACTCCAATATTTTCCAGATGACTGGAAACTAATGACATCACACCCGCCCCGATCACTGGCTATTAGCCTGCTCCCTATGATGAGCCAAATCTTAGAGAGAATCATAAACTCCAGACTTCAAATCACCATTTATGAGAAAAACCTTGTACCATACGAGCAGGTCACGCTACTAATTACCGACTGCTACGTGCAACAGAATACATAACAGACGGTTTCAACCACCACAGGCACACGGTTGGCTTGTTCTTAGATATCGACCAAGTTTGGAATACAAATGTCTTTTTTATACCTCAAATTATCAAAAGAATCAATTTGTTTCTTATTTTACATTATCACACAATTAGGGGAGTTCAATCCGAGCCCGCCGTCCAGGATTGAAAAAATTACAAATAATTTAGATGAATGGAATATTACTTATACGCCAGTTGGTTATCAAATAGCCTTCTCTCCTCTTGGACCTCTCATCTCAGCATTTTCAGCCCGTGCAACCAGCTAAAACGTCCTAGTGAGTAATTAGATAATAAATGTAAAGGAATCCATCTCCCCACAACCAGAAACCGCTTCACGCCCATGTACATAGTATATCCACATGCCTACCAGTAAGTAGTAAAGGGTGCCTGCTGAAGGAAGGTAGGTAATTATATTTACGGAATTTCAATTTTGTTTCCTCAGTGTTTTACAGAACGCGCTAAAGCATATATTTTATATAAGCTTGTACTACAAAATCAACGGTCTTTGTCCAGACTCACATGTGTAAAATAACAGCCATTACTGCCCTTCCAAGGAAGAAGGCAGTAACATACACACTATGGTGATACTTTTTATTAGTAGGATGGAAGACCCGTTTCGAATTCTGAATGGAGACAAAACCAGTTTCTGTTTATGACCAAAGACAGGCAAGGTGATTGCCTCGAAAGGTACAAAAACATTCATCAGGTCCAATCCGGAAACGAAAAAGAAACTATAACAGTTCTTAAAGTGTTTTCCGCCGATGGTTGTATTTTCGTATTTGAGGCCACCTAAAGATATTGTTAACAGCATGCCGACAGATTGGTTTATGGGTTAGACGGAGTCTAAATGGATGAAAAGAGAGACATTTTTTGAATATGTGGCCAACGGTGTGGATATATGGCTTGATGGAAATAAGATTAAAAGACCAGTTATTCTTTTTGTCGACGGTCACAAATCCTATTTAACATTAGAATTGAGCAAATTTTGCAGCGAGCGACAAATAATTCTATATGCACTACCTCCAAACACGATGCACATGATGCATCCGGTAGTGTCAGCGTGTTCAAACCACTTAAAGACATTTCGAGCAACCTCAATATGGACGAAACCATCAAAAATGTATTCAGAAAATGTGGTCTATATCCGTTTGGGTGTAGATTACACGAAATTTACCATAGTCACTGTGACACTGCGTTGAATCAGTCAATCAATTATAGTGAAAACATTGAACACCCATGCTGTCAAATCTATCGATCAGTTATCATTCGGTCGATTCGCACGAGCGGGCCCACGCCCATCTTATATACCTACCCTGCTACATACATACTAAATTTGTCAACACAAATCGAAAATTTGTGAAGGACACAGTTAAATGCATTTGACATAATAACGATCAGGTCGGCGTCCACAGTGAAGGGTAGAAATCCAAGATAGCCGATTTCATTATTACAATGGATAAGATTGAGGTGAATTGAAATCGTTACGCGGATCATTCTCAAACGCTTTAGACGTTGCGCTCAGACAAAGCTCGGTGTCGGTCGGTCCGTTCACCGTGCACGCCAAACCTTGGAATATTTAAACACAAACTTTGCGATGATCAATAAGACATCAGCTCTCGACTCCTGTTGTCTCCTCTTCTCCGACGATGCGGTGCACGATGAATATCCGGCGCCGTCATACTCCCGAGGCATTCTGAAAGCGGACACGCAAAATATGAGATTAAACAATAGTAAATTTACAATTCCACTCGTACGGTAGACTGAATTACAGTAAAACCTCGGTATTTCGAACGCCGTTAAATCGAAATTCGCTCTAAAATGAATATTTTCCCGATTTTTACCCCCCAAAATTGTTTAATCATACAAAAAGTTCGTTACAAATCGAAATATTCGTTATTTCGTAATTTGAAATGAATTTTGGTCCGCACAAGCAATTATTATTCGTATAAATTAAAGTTTATTTTTGTTTACTTAAAATATTTTGAAATTCATACATATTTCCGCCAGCTGTGGGCGAATCGGCGATTAATTATTATTATTATACATCTACCGTTATAGCGATGACGCATCGGTGCGCGAGTAACAGGCACACACAGCTGAGCATCAGCCGAGTTCGTTTCATTCGTTATCAACTCACGGCCGCGCACCGCGTTCAGTACATAATATTATCATACAAAATTATCGATACAATAGAAAACAAATAAACGAGTGTATTCGTAATACTAAAGTCTCGTTGTTTTAATATGTGGCTGCAGACATTTTTTTATATTGTATACCTGTGTTTAGTGTTTCGGACTGGCGTTTTTCTCCTATTTTACTTATTTACGACATTTATTTATCGATAATGTTTCGGACTGGCGTTTTGTGACTGTGTTTTTCACGTATTTTGTTTATTTTCGACATTAATTTAGAGTTATTAACTCAAGACAGACTTTATTATTTTATATTAGTAACAATCGCTGATGTAGTTAAAAAAACATATAAGGCTATTACGATCGCCGAATAAATGAATTTGATTTGTGATGTCGACAATAAAGTTGACAGCAAAGGAAAGCTGGCAATTAAATACGGCATCTGAACTCATCGTTGTCCACCATCTTGAAAAATCGAGAAAAGGTAGAAATGGCATTTCATCAATTCAAGATGAATGGTGATAATTTTCGATTGCGACACGCGAGTCACGAAAAATTAGAGTCAAAGCTATTTGAATATTTTTCAAATATACGGTCGGCTAATATTCCGATATCGGGCCCGTCATTAGTTGAAAAGGCAAAATCGTTAGTCAAAATAAATCCTTTGTTATAAATTATACAAGCAAAAGTGTCTATACTGTGGATGGTGAGTTTTACTGATTTAGTCATTTGAAAACTTCTAATACTTGTCTGAAATATGCAAAAGTAACCAAACAGGAATAGTTTACTTTAGCTTGTTATAATAAGATCGCGTTGGTCTAAATTAAATCAAACAAACCTAACCAAAGAGAAAACACTTTTGAAACAGTAACCTTTGACTTGCAGAGTGTTTTACAGATTCCAAGTAGCGATGTCTCATCTCTATATTACAGCAGAGAACTCTGTTGCTACAATTTAACAAATTATGAAGGAGCTCCGCCTAATAGTGCTTTCTGTTATATTTGGCATGAGGTAAATGGCAAGCGTGGTAGCATAGAGATTGGTACATGTTTGTATAGTTATTAAACTAACTTAAGCGTCATTTTTAGTGACACGTGTGGTGACCAGAATCGCAATCAAAATATTTTGGCCCTTTTGATGGTGTAGAGCTCAGACAATATTGAAGTATCGGAGCAAAAGTTTTTAGAATCCGGACATTTAATGATGGAATGTGACGGTATCCACAGTGCCATTGCGAAGCAGAAGAGATTCATGAGCGTGTATACGATGCATGACTGGATAAAAAAATTTCAGCTGCACAATCTAATCGCAAAAAGACAACTGCGACACCGTATACCTCAACAGAACTACTTATTTTAGTAATTTATGCATATTTTTTCCGATATTCAAAATTATAGTATTTTGGGCGTACTATACGTGTTTTATATTGTACATAGTACGCTGACCAAAATTATAGTACAAATACTATAATTATAGTACGGTTGGCAATACTGAAATATGGACCTTACAGCTTTAGCAGAGAAGATTTCATACTGTCTATAAGCATATGATATTAGAACAGCATACCATTATAATACAATTGAAAAAATGTAATAGTTTAAGGGGAATTCGATAGCTTATACCTGTGGCGAAGGGTGGAGGTAGCCTGTTAAAATCCACCATAAACTTTGGCAGACATACGTATTTGTTTTCATTGATCAAATTAAAACAAATTAAAACAACGAATTGCAGATGGTGTTGATTAGTTTTTAAAATTGAATTAAACCTTGCGAAACCAAACTATAATAGATAATAGTCAAAAAATCTTCGCCTATATATAAAATATCTAATATTGTGCAATAGCATCATATATAACATTGGATATTTTATAGATAGCATATTATTTATCTATCATAGTTTGGTCGAGACAGGGCTGAATAAAATAAAATAAACCAACAATATGTGAAATATGTATACTTAATCCGACGAAAACAAATAAGTATCAACGAAAAAGTGAACACAATTATGTCGTATCGCCCCAAATATACCAAATCTATTATGGTTTGGTTTGGGTAGGGTTTAATTGATTTCTAAAAATTGTAAATTATAGTCTTAATTCATAAAAACAAATACGGATGAGTCGTATGACTGACAAAGTTTAATGTGCACTTTTGTATGGCGAATCTTAACAGCACCCTTCGCTACTGGCTTTACCGATATAAGTATTTTGGTCGGCAATCGTCAAATTAAGCCTGCGACAAGACGATAGAATATCATTAAATTATTATAATGTTATTAACTGGTATTTTACCTGATGTACTGGTTTGTGATCGGAATACGAAGAGCCAGGTTGAGGATCTTTACCACATAATGTATCCATTGTGTCTTCAACACACTCACGCTTCACGTCAGCTGGTTGAAGGTCAGTCTCATGCTTAATAGGCGTGAGGCTGGGTGCGGGGTCCTGAAAGAAACATCTCAATAGTATGCAATCACAAAATGTAACAAGCAAAAGTGATAAAATAATAATTACCCCATGATTATCATGAGCAGGAAACTTGAAAGGCGCCTTAAAGCTTCTGATTCAATGTAGAAATTAACAACATAATAATTATGTCAGGGCATTTATTTTTATTATTTTAGTCCAATATACGTTGTCACTATTGGCAGGAAGTCACACACCGAGTGTTTATTTCAGGAATTCAGGGAAAAAAATTTCGTGTCCAAACCGGAGCTGAAATAACCACCTGGGCTGCGACTAATGGTGGAGTATAGTGGTTGTCATCAATGGTGAATTGGTGAATGTGGACAATTTTCCTGGCACAATACACATGCATACAGAAACCACGTAACCAATAGGTAGGATGGCAGACATGACATGGTTATTAATTTAAGAAAACAAAACATTGTGGACATAACAAATCAAAATTCAGGGCGTTTAAATATTTACTTTTATACTGAAGAGTATAAATAAGTTATTAGTTATTGTCGTTTATAATCGACTGTCACATTGACAAACGTCCTAGTGTATTACGATATTATTATACACATAAGAAGTTTACTTACTTTGATCGTCACTTCAAATTATTAATAACACATAACCACTAAATCACATGAACTCCAAGGTCTCCAAGATACGTTAAAATAATCTGAAAGAAATCTGAAACTAAGAATACTCAGACAAGTGAACACGACGGACGCGTCAGTTTGAGCTCTCTATAGCAATGACAGGCAATGACAGGTCATCCATAGAGAACGGGAGGGCGGAAAGGTAGGACCAGTGGTGAAATGTATCGGCTTCCTTCTTCAGTGGACAATGGTTTGGCTTGTCACATGATGAATCCTAGAAGCGTAGAACGTAGAGTTGTAGAAGTTATACCTATAAGCGAGTGAAAAGATAACGAATAGTCCAAAATTATAAGTAGGTACCAAGGTGTTTTGCTTTAGATTTCTGCTTGAATGACTTTTTGACATTAAATTTAATTGGGGTTCTTTACCTAAAAAAAGTGATACCTACTAAAACTAACCTCAAAACTGCAATTTGCGTCATTGGAATGTTCGTGCTTGATATAAGTAAATTTGTCATTGTTTGTTGAAGTCGTCGATGGCATATCAAGCCACACCAGATTCGGGATTCCGCCTGTGTTGGATTCGCCTTCGCTAGGGTCGTTTTTTGTGTCCGTTGTACGATTTGTTGAACCATCGACCCAAATGAGATCCGGCATTTTTCTTTCCATACTACATATTATTTTCTGTTCATGTGGTTCGCGTTTTATTTCCATTTCACGTTTGCACCCTATGAACACTCTATTTACGGTGAAATTGACGCGATTGCGTTTAGAGATGACAGCATAGACTAATATACTTTGATGACAGTATCTGCTTCAGTATTGCCAACATCATGTTACCGAATTGCCACTGTTTGGCGGAATTTTTACACATTTTTAAATTATTGGTTAAAATTTTCCAGCTATGGGTAGACGCAGAATAAAATGTGAATAAATTATGCACAAACATAAAATACTGTATTGTAGCGCTACAACTGTCCGCAGCAAAATTAAATTTAAAGAATGGTTAGAAAAAATATTGCACTCGGACTATGCTCTCCCAAGTCTCGGGGCACTTAGTACCTCGGGGCCCCATGCGGCCGCTTAGTCCGCTTACCGCTAGACACACCCCTGTACCTACATATATATTGTCATATTAGAAAAATATAATATTTATGTTTCTTCTAAGCAGCTGTTATTCACACAAATTGGATAAAATAACAATTTTTATAATAATATGTAGCTTATGGCACGATGCTCAATCGAAATGTTACTGTATGCAATGTTTATCAAATAAAATCGTTGGTTATCATCATTAGTTTTTCTATCTACGCAACTCTGATTTTTCTTATAAGACAACACTGAATGCAAAGTTGCCGGTTGTCGCGTTGGCACAAAAGTTTTTCACACATAATTATGAATTGGTCTTTAAAGTTTTAGACGTAATGGATGTTAGACGCGAGATAGATGAATACAATTCGGATACGGAATTACAGACCTTCTGTGATGTACCAATTGTGAATTCAAACAGTCTGTTGCGGCACACTTCTGTAAAACAAGAAAATACAGACGATTCCGTTTGCGGGTTTGAGGTTAGTTTCATTAGATAAGTACACTGTTGGTGTTTTGTAATGCATAATTTATTCATGTAACACAATGACACCAAGCCATTAAAAGAAATCAATTTGTGAGTTGCATTTAAGACAGAGACCTTCGACTTGCATATATATTACACGTCATACTAGAACAAGTGAAACACTAAAACGCAACACAATCTAATAATTCCGCGCTGACCTTTGTATCAACACGATATGTTTTGAATTATATATAGCGTTATAGTGCCTGTACACGTGTATGGGTTTACTTGCACGAATAGTGTGTATTTTAAGCCATCGCGATAATAGCTTCAGTGCTTACACGTAAAAGTGCTGTGCAGCCGCAGATATCGCTCATTTCAATTGTCGCGTGAAAATTAAGAAGCTTCTTAACTTTTTTGAACCATGTATACAAACTTTCAACTTGTACGATAATATGTGTTATTTTTTAGTTATGACCGCGATAATACATATTATCAGCAGTAAATCCATGCACGTCTAAACGGGGTATTAACCGCGAATCAAATTTAGATGCATGTCGCTTACTGTCACGCTGTCGCGGCTACAAATTTAGTTTTTGGTTTTTCATTTTGCAGAATATTTTGAACGGTCACCATCTCTGTCAATTCACATTATTATAGGTATAGTTTTCAAAACTATTTAAAGAACGTTAGTTATGTATTTAATATAAATAAAATGCATATTATGATACAAAAGTAACTATTAAAAATAGTATATTCTTTAACACATGTTTAAGTTTATATCATATTTTTACACACCCAGGAGGATAAGCCAGTAAACATTAATTTCGTGTTCCCAGTTCATGCCTCACATACTTATATGTTTTATATTATTTTGTTTTTTTGTTCAGTGCACGACTAACATCGCTAACATAAAGGTCGAAACTATTTGTCAGACGGATAACTCTACTGGAGATTTCAACGAAGATGAAATCCGTCCATTGAGATATGATGAACGTGTAGCTGGGCCTAATTATTCTCAATGTGGACCAGTAAATCAGGTATCACTGATATTTGTTGAATCTTTAACGTTGCATTGTGTTTATTAAATCATTTGCCACTTTTCTTTGTAGGTTTTTGACAAACCTTATAAGACCGAGTTGGTATTAATTTACGTACTCCCACGTCGGTACTCCATCTGTAATTCTGTCGCACAGAATACATTAATGATTTGAATTCAGATTCCAAAGTCATACCGGTCAAAAGATCATCACACTTTTTACAGGCGCCAGCAAATTGAGTAGAATTCTACAAAAGGCACATGCGCATCTATTCTATACACAAGACTGCTTTCGGCCGCTACGGCAACTATCTAAGGTAGGTTTGTATCGATGTATTATCACTTACCGTAACAATTAAAATAAGTTAGCCATATAAACAGTTAAAACTGTCTGTCTCACTCTAATATTTACCACAGCCAAAAGAAGTGATGTTAAAACATATCACTTATTGTCACAATTACGACTACTTTATTGTAATTGTTACAACAAGTGCCAATACTTCGATACAAATCTACCCTAGATAGCTGCCGTAGCGGCCGAAAGCAGCCTTGTGTATAGAATAGATGCGATGGTTTTTTTAATATTTTCAATTACATTTTAATATAGTAATATGGTAATAATGGCGTTGGTTATATAAATAATGAATAATAATATGTTTAATTAATCACTAACCTAATATTACTCGCTTCTAATGTTTCGACTTCTAATCGATTCAAATTCAATCCCACAAGACCTATCAGATGTTGGTTAGAGATTCCATTTTATTTAACACCAATAATATTGAACATATATAATTTTGAAAACACTTCTGAGAAAATAATATAACCAATAGAAAAAATCTTTTTTGAAAAAATTCGACACCCGGCAGGGATCGAACCTGCATGCACATAGTCAACAATGCTATAGGTACCATACTTAATTGCAACGCATTTTAACTAAAGGCTCTTAGTAATCTCTGAAGCGCTTTCCAAATCGAGTTACAATTGGCGATCGGTTTTTGTATTTTAAATCATAGTAGGTATTAATTACTTTAATTACTAACTTACGTTAAATTCTTACATACGAATGTTACATTTTTAACCTACTGTTATTCGCTAAAGGGTGGTTCTGTGAAGATTCATTCCTCTTTATCATAATCTTAAATAACTATTAAACTCATATTTGGAGTATATTATATACTGTAATTATATATGTACGAGTATCTATATATATTGACAATTTCTGAACCTAATAAGATTAGATTAGAGGTTTGTTTTTATGAGAAATGGATGAAAGCCACTTGCTCAAACTAATATGTTCATACTCTGACGCATACACAAACTAAAAAAAAAACAATATGTGTAGTTGCCAGATCCAGGATTCAAACCTTGGATCCTTGGCGTTATAGGCCGACGCCTTAACCGCACGTACATTGTGAGCGTAATTATATACATATAAGAAAAATCTGTAGGAATTAGATTCACAGCTACGACTGAAGACATTGCGACACTCGCAACAAATATAGTTTTGACAATAAGGTTCTATCAACAGTAAAGTTATGGGTGGTAAAGTGTTCTTCGTAAATTATTGCTACAAGATACTTCTACCTAGTTTTGGCAGATAAGAAATTATGACTATACATTTGAAACGGTGGAATACCACATTGCCTAATATCCAACATTACTACACAATATTTTATTTTTGATTAACTTTTTTTTTATTCAACGAATAATTCACAAGATTTAAGAATGTAATGGTACGTTTACATCTGACACTTATACCGTTATACTTATTTTATGTGTCTGACATAAAATTTCACTTACTGTTTACACCTGCATGGATCTGACATAAAATTCTGGTATACTTCTCGTTGAAATAAAGTCTCGACACTTTATTCAATGGCAACATTGGAATAAATATATGCGGTGTTTACATACGATATTGTAATTTATTCGGACACTTATTTTGTATACTTCTCAAAAACGTTATGTCAGTTGTCAATATGGGAATGTTAAAAAAGAAAGCAGCGAGTGTTATTATTTTAAGTCTTTTGGCAACAAAAAGGAAGAAAAAATGGTCTAGATGGGTGCGGGAATGGAATCAGCGACGAGTAGAACTAGGTGCCTTCCGTTTAATGTCAGAGTTTAAATCGAAGATCTAACTCAATTTGTGAACTTTAAAGATTGGACCTTTTGCCAAAAAATAAGACACACAATTTAGAAATGCCGTAAGTGTAGAAGAACGATTAACAGTAACATTGCGATATCTAGCACTTGATCGTCATTGCATATTCAATATAATATTATCGTACCTGATACGAGTGCAGGTGTGGGCCAAAATGAATTAGGTAATACCATTTGAAGCGCATTTTTTCTTCACAGAGTGCATCAGAATTAATCGTATGTGCCGAAAACAAGCGATATTTTATTTTCGAACAAAATCCATAGAACACGGCACATCCGATTTATTTCTCACTGTCTATGATTTTTGACAGATCGCTACAGTACATTTATTAACGTAAACGTTGGGCATACATTCATGGTGTATCTATGATAATTGATTATCCGTTGTTTTAGAAATATACCTATGTAATTCACTAGGTACCTGTCAAACTACGAATAATGTGTCAGGTATTTGATATAAAAGTTGACGGTGGTCCAACTTCGGTGATATATCGCGGCAAGTTCGGAATTGTCGAATACGCGATGTTTACTTTAGCGTATATAAGTAGATTGAATAAGTGACAGGTGAGTGTCGACACACGCAAAATAAGTGGCTGGTACAAATATAATTACTGTTTACACTTGGTGAATATGGTGTCATACATAAATATGACAATATAAGTGTCAGATGTAAACGTACCATAGCATTCTATTTATTGAACATACATAATTTTGAAAACATTTCTGAGAAAATATATTATAACCAATAAAAAAACTTATTTTGAAATTTTTTTGTGAATCATTCGTTGAATAAAAAAAATAGTTTAATAAAAATTATGTATGTTCAATATTTTATTTATTTTTTTAATCGAAATCAAAACCTCTGATATTTTTGTAGATTTCTACCCAACGATGTTTCACAGAACGACACAATAACTATGAGAGTACACTGGCTATCATCAATGAGGACACATTTAACAAAGGGGGTATTCCCCTAAAACACGCATCATCTGCATCGAAAGAAATCCAAGATGCGATGGTAGAGCATTCAGATATTACTATAGATGAACAAAATATCAAACAAGAATTGCAGAAAATATATTTTCCGAAGGAGGTACGTATTAAATTAAAAATAGTAATACATTTTCAAGAATACATTTTATTAGAAGTAATACATTTTATTTGCAGTGTTTGTTACGCAGTAATTGAATACTCAAAGACACTAAGAACCCATAATATTTCATGCACGATGTCTAGAAAAGATGAAAATCAGAACATGACTCATATTGTTGTCTATTGTTTCATCATATCTAGTTTTTTAAAAACGCATAAAACATCGTGTCCTGGTAAAAAGCCATTTACATGCGATTTTTGCTCATTCAGATGCTCGCTAAGAAAATAGATTATCTATATATATAAAATGAATATTTGTTTGTTTGTCCGGTATGCGCTCCTACACCATTCATCCGATTGCGATGAAACTTTGGTGAACTATTGTGTGCACACCCGCGGAGGTTTTTGAAGTAAAAAAACCATCTTATTCTTCTTCTTCATTCTTTCTTCGTTTATTCATATGGTTCCTATACCATTCATCTGATTGCGATGCAACTTTGATGAGTTGTTGTGTGCATACCCGTGGAGGTTTCTGAATTTAAAAAACTATCTTCCTTTTCTTCATACTATCTTCTTTTATTCGTACGGTTCCTATACCATTTATACGATTGCGATGAAACATTGGGGAGTTGTTGTATGCACGCCTGCGAAGGTTCCATCATCATCATTCATCCAAAAACCATCTTCTTCATTTTATCTTTTTTTATTCGTATGGTTCTTATACCATTTATCCGATTGCGATGAAACTTTCGTCAGTTGTTGTGCGTACACCCGCGATGGTTTCTGAATTAGTACAACCATATTTTTTCTTCTTCATTATATTTTTTTTTATTCGTATGGCTCCTATACTATTCACCCGATTGCAATGAAACTTTCGTCAGTTGTTGTGCGCACACCCGCGAAGATTTCTGAAATAGTACAATCATCTTCTATTCTATCTTCTTCTATTGCGTTCCTATACCAAATTTGGAAAATCCATTCTCACATGGACAGCTGTATGTGTCTGCTCACGCGTTGAAAAACCTTCTGATTTATGCGTATACGCACCAATCAGACAAACAAAAAATATTGTGTATCCAAAAGCACTTCAATAAACAGAATTAAAACACTTTATTTCTTTGATTGGCGTTGCAACGCATGCCAGGTACTCGCTAGTAACCAATAAAAATAATCTTTTTTGATTTTTTTGTGAATTATTCGTTGAATAAAAAAATAGTTAATGAAAAATTATTAGCAATCCAAGTATATTAAGTGATCCGTGACGTTGGTGAGTAAAAATAGTAATACTTACTTTAATTTCAAATGCAAAAGCCGATCGACAATAGTAACTCAATTTGGAAAGCGCTTTAGAGGGTATTATGTGCCATAATTTAAAATTTGTCGCAATTAAGTATGGCGCCTATAGAATAATGCTATAAATTCATGGGCGCGAAACATGATAGATGCGGATTCGATTCCTGCTGGGTGTCTTACTTTTTTCAAAATAGATTTTTTCTATTGGCTTTAATATATTTTCTTAAAAATGTTTTCAACATTATGTATGAGGTCCATTTACCTGGATCACCCAATGTTAAAACTCCAAATTTTTTTGGGTGCGTTTGTTTGTGCATCGTTAGTGCACGTTTGTGCACGATTTTTTTTCGTTTGTGCACATATAATAACAGAAAAATTCCAATTTCAAATTGGGTGTTCCAGCTAAACGTTTGGTCTCTAATGACTTGATACTTGAACCAATAAATTAGCTTTAAATTTTTTTTGTTAAATGCATCTGATTAGGTATATTTATGTTATGTTTGAACACGATTTTTTGAATTTTTATCTCTTATGTTAAACTAGTAATTTGATTTTGAGCGGACGCCAAGTTTTAAAACCAAACATTTTTTTCCACATTTTTTAATTATAAACCTTTGAGTAATTTAATTACATGATTTTTCATGAAGTTTTTATTGTTTTTTCATTTAAATTACGCGAAAAATTCGCATTTTTCCATTTTCACTTAGTAACCCGTCAAAATGTCCCGAACAAAAACAACCGCATCCGTTTGGAACATCCAGTCAAAATAGTCTCAGCAAAATAGCCAAAACGGTGTAAGGCTCACTAAATATGTCGGCTTATACTAGACTACCTCCAAATTGACAATTTGATTACACAAAAGTGTCGAAATTACAAAATCATTCAACTTTATTAACATTTATCTATTTATTTATGATTTTGAATGGATCAATGTCAGTTCCATAAGGAAAAATGCAGTAAATTATATAATTATACTTACCTACTGTTTTTTAAAATGATCTGTAATAAAAATAAATACCGTTAAGTTATTAGAATACAATTAGGGATGCATACTTTTGAAAAATGCAATATGTTTTTATGCAACGATATTTTCTTCAAAAGATAATATTGGAATGACATTTATGTTTTTTTTTATATAAAGGGGTTAACTTGCAGGCACTTAACTCTTCCTAATAATATTTGCATCTTCTTCTTTCTCTGTTTCTCCAGGTGGTGCAACGTATGCTTGTAATTCTGGTAGGTGTTATGTTAGGAGAGAAGTGTTAGTCACTTCATATTATGCTATTCAGAATCGATATCAAATAAAGTTTTGTAGGTTCTTTAAAAAATTATTGCCTCTGACGGCTTCGACATTTGTTTCACGCAATGGTTTTCTTTTGAATGTGTGTGTTTACTAGTTCTTAAACAACGTACCTACTTACATATCTGTTTACATTTATATTTAAACTCATCACGAGTATGAGTTTTTAAATGACATATTTGTTTAGGTACTACTTTCAAAATAAAATTCATCACACGCAAATGGTTTTTCTCCTGTTTCGTTTTATGAGCGTTAAGATAATTTTGTGCCGAGCCTCCGTATAAGTAGTCAATTTATTTAAAAGTTTATTCACCATTTTGTATCTTTACATATGTTTGAAGATTACTCCGTCGCGAGCATCCAAATGAACATACATTGCATTTATAAAATTTTCACGAGTATGTTCTATATAATATGTACATATTAATTTCATGTCTTCTTAGACAACAGAGTCGTACGCATTTATATGAATATACATCGAATTTTAAAGGTTTGTCACCAGAATTTGTCATTTGTTAGTTTTTAAGATGACTAAGTTGCGAGCATCTATATGAACATACATTGCATTTATAAGGTTTTTCACCATCCACCAAAAATGGCCGCGCGGCTTAAGCGTTGGCATATTGCGTCAAGAGTCCCTAGTTCCAATCCTCGGTCCGGCAAGTACGCATATTATTCGCGAAAATCTATATGAACATACATTGCATTTGTTAGATTTTTCATCGGAATGTGTCATTTTGTGTCTTTTAAAACTTTAATTTGCGAGCATCTATGTGAACATAAATCGCATTCGTTAGTGTGTTCAGAATTGTCATTCCACATGTTTTAAGACTACTAGGTTTTTTAAATGACATATTTGATTACATTTCAAAGTCATCACTCATTACACGCAACTGGTTTTTCTCCTGAACGTGTAAGTTTATGAGTTCTTAAACAACGTATTCGATACGATGCTGCCATAAGTTGGTAAGTTGATAGTTTAGGTATTTTGAGTTTACCACGGATAAGATGTCTATACTTATATACGTTTGCCATATAAAAATATCAAGTTCATCCGATTTTTAAAACATAGTTTCTTTAGCAGCTATTCATTATGTTAAAAATACGTGACTCTTGATCGTTAAATTTACCAACATCAGAAGACTGTAAAGATGTTTACAGTTTTAATTTAGATAAGAATCTAACTAATGAAACGCAGTGGTAAAATCTTTGTAATACTATAACCTAACAGTTTTATTATTTTTCAATAGTTAAGCTAAAATAATATAGAACTTCCGAAATAAGTTTGTAAATATTATGGTAAAATGGCATAGACATTACATTATTTTCAACAAAAGGTATATGGAAGAATTATCAGAAACATATTCAAATAACATGAACTTATTCAATGAAAGAACTTATGAACTTATACATTCAGGAAAAAACCATTTGCGTGTGATGAATGTGATTTCCAATATAATCAAATATGTAATTTAAAAATACCCAGTAAAGTTAAAACATATGGAATAGCAATACTGATAAAACCTTATAAATGCGATGAAAGTTCATATAGATGCTCGCAAATTAGTTGTCTTCGATTCCCTTCTTGGTTGTATACTCATGGCTGAGGATCTTGACCACTGTTAAATTTTGTTATCCTTTGAGCGACTAAGACTTTCAAGCCTTCGCGATCTTCAGTTTCTCGCAGAGCAGAATGAATGGTGCCATCATTACTCGTAAAAAACATGAAATAACACATTGTGACGAAGAACCTAAATGTGATCAGTGTACATATAGATGCTCGTAGTTTAAAAATACATAAGATGACAAAAAAAGTGTTCAAAAACCTTATAAATGCAAGATATGGTTATAAGGATGCTCGCAACCAAGAAACCTTAAAATTTATAAAATAAAACATATCGGGGCACACCCTCATAAATGATCCCATATGGGATTTGGGATTATAAGATCTTATAAGTAATGGACATGTTCGAAAACAATATGTGTCATAATATGTAGGTATTTAAAGACTACCACGTCGCGAGAATCTATATGAAAATACATTGAATTTAAAAAAAAATTTAATCAGAATGTGTAATTGTATGACTTTTACAACATTCATTCGCGAGCATCTATATAAACACAAATCGCATTTATGAGGGTGTGCCCCGTTATGTTTTATTTTATAGATTTAAGGTTTCTAGGTTGCGAGCATCTTTATGAACATATATTTAATTTATAAGGTTTTTGAACACATTTTTTTTTGTCATCTAATTTATTTTTAAACTAGCGAGCATCTATATGTCCACTGATCACATTTAGGTTCTTCGTCACAATGTGTTATATCACGTTTTTTACGAGCATTGCTGGCATCATTCATTCCGCTCTGCGAGAAGCGGAAGGTCGAGACGGCTTAAAAGTCTTGGTCGCTCAAAGGATGACAAAATTTAAAAGTGGTCAAGATCCTCAGCCATGAGTATACAACCAAGAAGAGAGGGAAAAACAACTAATTTGCGAGCATCTATATGCACATTCATCGCATTTATAAAGTTTTTCATTAGAATATGGCTTTTGTTTGTCTTCTAAAATATTAATTCGCGAGCATCTATATGTCCACAAATCGCATTAATGAGGGTGTCCCCCGTTATGTTTCATTTTATAGATTTTAATGTTTCTAGGTTGCGAGCATCTTTATAAACAATAATTGCATTTATAAGGTTTTTCAACACTATTTATTATCACTTTTGTCTTTTTAAATTACTATGTTGCGAGCAGCTATATGTGCACTGATTAAATTTAGGTTCTTCGAAAGAATTTGTCAAATCATGTCTTTCACGATTACTGCGGCCACCATTTATTCTGCTTTGCGAGAAACTGAAGATCGAGAAGGCTTGAAAGTCTTAGTCGCTCAAAGGATAACAAAATTTAACAGTGGTCGAGATCCTCAGCCATTAGTATACAACCAAGGAGAGAGGAGAAGACAACTAATTTGCGAGCATCTATATGAACTATCATCGCATTTATAAGGTTTTTATCAGTATTGCCATTTCATATGTTTTAAGCTCACTAGGTATTTTTAAATTACATATTTGATTATATTAGAAATCACATTCATCACACGCAAATGGTTTTTCTCCTGAATGTGTAAGTTCATAAGTTCTTTCATTGAATAAGTTCATGTTATTTGAATATGTTTCTGATAATTCTTCCATATACCTTCTGTTGAAAATCATGTAATTTCTATGCCATTTTACCATAATATTTACAAACTTATTTCGGAAGTCCTATAATATTTTAGCTCAACTATTGAAAAATAATAAAAATGTTAGTTAGTTATCTTCATTAGTTAGATTCTTATCTAAATTAAAACTGTTATCATCTTTACAGTCTTCTGGATATAAATGTAAATTGAACGATCAAGAGTTACGTATTTTTAACATAATGAATAGCTGCTAAAGACACTATGTTTTAAAAATCGGATGAACTTGATATTTTTATATAGCAAACGTATATAAGTATAGACATCTTATCCGTGGTAAACTCAAAATACCTAAACTATCAACTTACCAAGTTTTGGCAGCATCGTATCGAATACGTTGTTTAAGAACTCATAAACTTACACATTCAGGAGAAAAACCAGTTGCGTGTAATGAGTGATGACTTTGAAATGTAATCAAATATGTCATTTAAAAAACCTAGTAGTCTTAAAACATGTGGAATGACAATACTGGCGAACACACTAACGAATGCGATTTATGTTCATATAGATGCTCGCAAATTAAAGTTTTAAAAGACACAAAATGACACATTCCGATGAAAAATCTAATAAATGCAATGTATGTTCATATAGATTTTCGCGAATAATATGCGTACTTGCCGGACCGAGGATTGGAACTAGGGACCCTTGACGCAATATACCAACGCTTAAGCCGCGCGGCCATTTTTGGTGGTTGGTGAAAAACCTTATAAATGCAATGTATGTTTATATAGATGCTCGCAACTAAGTCATCTTAAAAACTAACAAATGACAAATTCTGGTGAAAAACCTTTAAAATTCGATGTATATTCATATAAATGCGTACGACTTTGTTGTCTTAAAAGACATGAAATGAATATGTACATATTATATAGAACAAACTCGTGAAAAATCTTATAAATGCAATGTATGTTCATTTGGATGCTCGCGACGCAGTAATCTTCAAACATATTTAAAGATAAAAAATGGTGAATAACTTTTTAAATAAATTGACTACTTATACGGAGGCTCGGCACAAAATTATCTTAACGCTCATAAAACGAAACAGGAGTAAAACCATTTGCGTGTGATGAATTTTATCTTGAAAGTAGTACCTAAACAAATATGTCATTTAAAAACTCATAATCGTGATGAGTTTAAATATAAATGTAAACAGACATGTAAGTAGGTACGTTGTTTAAGAACTAATAAACACACACATTCAAAAGAAAACCATTTGCGTGAAACAATTGTCGAAGCCGTCAGAGGCAATAACTTTTTAAAGAACCTACAAAACTTTATTTGATATCGATTCTGAATAGCATAATATGAAGTGACTAACACTTCTCTCCTAACATAACACCTACCAGAACTACACGCATACGTTGCACCACCTGGAGAAACAGAGAAAAAGAAGATGCAAATATTATTAGGAAGAGTTAAGAGCCTGCAAGTTAAGCCCTTTATATAAAAAAAATATAAATGTCATTCCAATATTATCTTTTGAAGAAAATATCGTTGCATAAAAACATACCTATTGCATTTTTCAAAAGTATGCATACCTAATTGTATTCTAATAACTTAACGGTATTTTTTTTTATTACAGATAATTTTAAAAAACAGTAGGTAAGTATAATTATATAATTTACTGCATTTTTTCTTATGAAACTGACATTGATCCATTCAAAATCATAAATAAATAGATTAATGTTGAGAAAGTTGAATGATTTTGTAATTTTGACATTTTTGTGTAATCAAATTGTCAATTTTGAGGTAGTCTATTATAAACCGACATATTTAGTGAGCCTTACACCGTTTTGGCTATTTTGAGGAGACTCTTTTGACTGGATGTTCCAAACGGATGCGGTCGTTTTTGTTCAGCACATTTTGACGGGGTACTTAGTGAAAATGGAAAAATGCGAATTTTTCGCGTAATTTAAATGGAAAGACAATAAAAATTTCATAAAAAATCATGTTATTAAATTACTCAAAGGTGTGCATTTAAAAAATGTGGAGAAAAAATGTTTGGTTTTAAAACTTGACGGCCGCTCAAAATCTAATTACTAGCTTAATATAAGAGATAAAAATTTTAAAAATCCTGCTAAAAGTTTACATAAATTAATTTAATCGGATGCCCTAAACAAAAAAAATTTAAGGCAAATTTAATGGTTCAAGTATCAAGTCACTAAATTTTAAAAAATAATATCTCACGATATAATCGATAAAACAAAAAAAGCACGTGCACAAACGTAAGCCAATAATAGAAAAATTGATGACTTAATAAAAAGTTAAAAAACTTTGTTGGGTGGTTCTACTTAACGTTAATTAAATATTTCATATAGAATAACTCGCGCACTATATGAGAAAAAAAATAAAAAAGTATCAAGAATTGCGCACTAGCTATGCAACAAGAGATTTAACTACAAAATATTTTTTTAAACCCACCCAGTCAGGTTTTGCATACAAACTTTAAAATTAAATAGCGCGCTGAATATAGGTGAAAAAGCAAAACAAAATCGTGCACTAACGTTCACTACCAACGCACAAGTGTTTACAATTTATATTTAAGGAAAAACACATGTTTAGTGACACAAGTATCCAGCATTTAGCTGGGTCACCCAAATTGAAATGCGAATAACCCCCTTAATGTGCGTGCACAAACGAAAAAAACGCGTGCACAAACGTGCACTAACGATGCACAAACGAATGCACTCGAAAAAAGTTGAAATTTCAACATTGGGTGACCCAACGTTTAGCTGGAACACCCAATTTGAAATATAAATTTTTCGGTTATTATAGGTGCACAAACGAAAAAAAATCGTGCACAAACGTGCACTAATGATGCACAAACAAATGCACGCAAAAAAAGTTGGAGTTTTAACATTGGGTGTTCCAGGTAAATGGACCTTTATGTATGTTCAATATTTTATTTATTTTTGATCGAATACAAAACCTCTGATATTTTTGTAGATTCCTACCCAACAATGTTTCACAGAACGATACAATAGCTATGAGACTACACTGGCTATCATCAATGAGGACACATTTAACAAAGGGGGTATTCCCCTAAACCACGCATCATCTGCATCGAAAGAAATCCAAGATACGATGGTAGAGCATTCAGATATTACTATAGATGAACAAAATATCAAACAAGAATTGCAGAAAATATATTTTCCGAAGGAGCTACGTATTAAGTTAAAAAAAGTAAGACATTTTCCACGTAATTTTATTTGCAGTGTTTGTTACGCAGTATTTGAATGCTCAATGACACTAAGAGGTCATAATATTTCATGCACGATGTCTAGAAAAGATGAAAATCAGAACATGGCTCATAATATTGTTCAAAAAAAGCCTAAAACATCACATCCTGGTAAAAAGCCATTTAAATGCGACTATTGCTCATTCAGATGCTCGATACGTGGTAATCTCAAGAAACATGAAAGGATTCATGCTGCTGAAAAACAGTATCAATGCAATGTTTGCTCATATAAAACCTCACGCATCGATCATATTAAAACCCATATGCAGACACATACTGGTGAAAAACCATATCAATGCGATGTTTGTTCTACTAAATTTTCACGGAAAGATAATCTCAAAGTGCATATGAAATCACATAGTGATAAAATACGTAGTGGTGGAAGATCATCAAATGATAAAAAACCATTTAAATGCGATGTGTGCTCATTTAAGTGTTCGTTGTTTAAAAATCTCAAAGAGCATAAAATTATACATAGTGGTGAAAAACCGTTTAAATGCGACGTTTGCTCATACATATGTGCGCGGCTCAATAATCTCAAATCGCATAAGACGATACATACAGGTGAAAAACCATATAAATGCGATGTTTGTCAATACAGATGCTCGCGTGTCGATCATCTAAAATCGCATAAAAAGAGACTGCATACTGGCGAAAAATCCTAGAAATAAAATATGTATTCTCAGTTGCCTCAAAAAACATTCAATTACACTTAATAAAAATTATATCAATGCGATGTATGTCTATTGAGATTATTTTTGCATCTCAGAAATGTCACGTGGCATAAAAATAAGTCATACTAAACTAGCAAGCAGCCATGTAAATGTGTTCCTTTTATAAACTAATGCGATTCGCAAAACAAAATGGCGTAATGAGTGAGTTTGATTTTGTTTTGAAAAAATACATGTCTTTTTGGCAGAAATCGAACCTTTACTTACGGTTTCAGAGTTAAAAGCTCTTCTATCATCGCCACCGGCGGGTATGCTAATAACTCGTACTACTTAACAAAAATTATATAAGTAAATGTAATAATTTCTCGTGTCAATGATGATTAACAAGTAAATTTAAAAATACAAATAAGTAGTCAAGTATAAATACCGTCTGCACGTTAGTCGGACATATCCACGGATATTTGCTTCATTTATATACCCAATTTCTAATAAAAATCTATCAAAAAATGACACATCCAAACTGTCATACTTGTAAATTCGAAACAAACCTACTTATTTTTTCTTCGAAAACCCGTTGGCAATGTATGTACCTATAAAAAGGTGCACAATCCAGTTGGCTAAGAAATAAGATTCGATCGCTTGTTTCGTCTCATAACCAATAAACTATATGTTAAAAAAATACCGTAGTTCGCGAACTAGGTAGGTAACCAGTTCGCGAGACTCGTTTTCATGAAACTACATATGAGCTATACTAAGCTATGGCAGTGCGTCTTCCCACCCTCGTTTTCTCCTTAACTGCCCTCGCAGATCTATTTCGCGGTGAACTACAAATGTAGTTCGCCTGGCAGCGTGTCCTCCCACCTCGTTTCTTCCTATACTGGGCGCGCAGATCTAGTTTGTGAACTAGAAATGCAGTTTGCCTGGCAGCGCGTCCTCTCGCCCTCTTTTTTTTCATATACTGCGCGCACAAATCAAGTTCGCGAACTAGACGAACTGCATAATCGCCATATTATGACACGGGGCCGGTTCTTTCGCTGGCTATAGATTCGTTTAAAAAGATTCGTACGTTCGCGAACGACGCATATCTAGTATACAACATAATACCTAGCTGCTAATTTATTTAGATGAAGATTGCTAAACAAAAATTACTAGGACACGTGCTGCAAAAATAAGAATGTCGTACGACACACGAAATGAAAACCGAATAACAAAATAAATATTTTTGGTCATTCAAACATCATACTGATACCACTTAAAGTATCACGTCCCAAAAAAGTGTCTCTTCTCGAGCATAATCCTCAATTTGACTGATGATTCCACAAGCGAGTCAGAAAGTACTTCAAGAAAAATGATGACGTAATATGTACGATAAGTTAAAAATAACTGTATAGGTACGTTGTCGGTATGTACTCGTCCGGAATATACTGTTCGGTATTTTGGCCATTGATAATAATTATACTTGCAGCGCCAGCACTTCTCTTAAATTAATATACATACTGTTACACCCCATCATTGACATTCCTCCCCTAGTATTAAATAATTATTAAATAAAAGTAAACTGAACTGTAACCCTGATCTCTTGAAACGGTTTAATAAAACATCTAATCAAATTCCTTGCTCAGCTGTTCAAATAACTTATTTCTAGGTATGAAATCCTTCGTCCGGGATGTGAAAGTAACATGCTGGACGAAGATGAAAAGTAAATACCTAAATGTAACGATAAACTATGAAAGATGATGTATGAAATCAATAGTTTAAGAATATAATAAATTTCTTTGCAATATATAAAATATGTACTAGAGTATGAAATAAAATGTTTATGTGTAAGTTTTAATAAAGAAATTGTTTATAAATATGTATGTGATGAATGGATCGTGCAAAGCAATTGAGATGGGAGCCAAAAGGGAATTATAATTAAGAATGTGCTGTAATTAATAAATATGTAATGTAACATGTATAGCATGATTACCAAAGAAAGTTATAGTATTAAATAGTAGCTTCATTCTTACAAACTGTGAATTTATGATATTTTAGAAAGAACCGCGTATTAAATAATTCAAATCTAATCGCTCAGTGCAAATGCACAAACGACAAAGACTGTGTTTGCATTGGTGCGCGCTGAGCATACGTACCAGTGTTGCCAACCGTACTCTAATTATAGTACAATACTATAATTTTGAAACGCAAAAAATGTAAAATACTATAATTTTATGCAAATATCACAAAAATACTATAATTTTAAAGGATTCGAGACGAAAGATGTTCCGGTACTATAGTTTTTTTTTCTGAAGTACTATAATTTTTACCCTTTTGTGCTATAATCAACATAGAAAAAGATGGCAACACTGACACGTACATGAAAAATGAAACGGGAAACATAATTATGCTGTAGGCTGAAAAATTCCCATTCATTTTAGGTCCATTTACCTGGAACACCCAGTGTTAAAAACTCCAAGTTTTTTTGCGTGCATTTGTTTGTGCATCGTTAGTGCACGTTTGTGCACGATTTTTTTTCGTTTGTGCACCTATAGTAACTGAAAAATTCCAATTTCAAATTGGGTGTTCCAGCTAAACGTTGGGTCACCCAATATTGAAATTTCAACTTTTTTTGAGTGCATTCGTTGGAGTTTTAACATTGAGTGATCCAGGTAAATGGACCTATTCATTTTTGAACAAATCAACGGCCGTGCGATTTTATAATTTATAAATTGCTGTAACTTCGTTAATACTTAACTTTTTGCGTGGCTTTCTTCCGTGATCATGCTACGAATAATTTTACCTAGCCATTAAGATGTAAATAATAAATTCAAACTATATAATAGTTTTGCCGCGTTTTACCTAATTCAAAACTCGTCGCGCGCCGGCGATGAGAACTCCCTTTTGATTTGTCAATTCAAAAGAACGCCGGATTAAATTAGACCAATCACGTCAGGTTTTTGTAAGTCGACTTTAATGTATCAGATAAAAAACGAAGAAACGGAAGAGAACCCTGTGAAATTCAGTCTGCGTCCTACTCCAAACTTGAACAGTGCCAACTCCACGTTGCTCCCACGTGTGTAAATATAATATAAAAGTAACTTCAATATCGAAACATCGTAACCGACATATAAATAATTAGCGGTGCTAAATTCTATTCAAAATTTTGCCCTTAGAATTTTCTGACACGTTTCGGGTGAAAAATAAATTTTAATGCCAAAAATTATTACAGAATAAGGAATTATCACAATAAAACAAAGTGTAAGTGGTTAATTAAATTTAAATACTTATAGATCGACTAAAAAATACTTATCCTATATACTTAGTAAACTGAAAGCATTAATAATTATTTAGTGACGCAGTACCAATGATAATTTTATTCGCTTGAAAATAATACTTAAATAATTATAATAATATCTATGTACTTCCACAAAAACATGAAAACTTGTCCAAATCAGCATAAACATTCTCCAAAGTGGATAATTTTATTCTGTACCTACCTGTGTTTTATAAAAAATTGGTACTGTTCGGTTAAAGCGGATACAGCGGAAAACGCATTTTGAAAAAAGCCGATAAACTGGATTATTTGTTAGGTTAACCCAACCAAACCTAACCTTACCTAACTAAACCTAACCTAACCCGAACTAACAAATAATCCAGTTTATCGGCTATTTTCAATATGCGTTTTCCGCTGTATCCGCTTTAACCGAACAGTACCAAAAAATTTCATCAAACCCCAAAATATTCCATACAATTCAACAATAATTCGTTCACTTTCTGTAAATTATGTGTTTTCTCTCACTTATTCATTTAGAGTACATTGACAGTAACATAAGGAACTTACTGTCAAATTTTGGCGATATTTCTTATCCATTTTTCCTTGTGACGTATTCGTTTTCTTGAATTTTCGGGTATTGCAGGTGAAAATTGAACATCCATGATGATATTAAACAACTAATAATTATAATAATAGGCTTGTAACACTGTTTTTTCATCTAAAATTGGGCTAGCAATTTCGTATGGTGATTACTGTTTAACTGAAAGACGCCATTGCAAATGCAGTCTTCCTATTGGTCAACTTTGTTTGTTACACCGTGAGTATGACAGTGAGCATTACACCGTTTTGGCTATTTTGTATAGACTCTTTTGACTGGATGTTCCAAACGGATGCGGTCGTTTTTGTTCGGGATATTTTCACGGGGTACTTAGTGAAAATGGAAAAATGCGAATTTTTCGCGTAATTTAAATGAAATAACAATAAAAACTTTATGAAAAATCATGTTATTAAATTACTCAAAGGTGTGTAATTAAAAAATGTGGGAAAAAATGTTTGGTTTTAAAAGTTGACGGCCGCTCAAAATCAAATTACTAGCTTAATATAAGAGATAAAAATTTAAAAAATCGTGTTCAAAGTTAACATAAATATACCTAATCAGATGCATTTAACAAAAAAATTTTAAGGCTAATTTATTGGTTCAAGTATCAAGTCACTAGAGACCAAACGTTTAGCTGGAACACCCAATTTGAAATTGGAATTTTTCTGTTATTATATGTGCACAAACGAAAAAAAATCGTGCACAAACGTGCACTAACAATGCACAAACAAATGCACCAAAAAAAGTTGGAGTTTTAACATTGGGTGATCCAGGTAAATGGACCTCCTTTCAAAGGTAAAGTGCTCGTCCGTGGTGGTTTGGCGGGCGCGGGGCGGGCAACTCAAACGTATGAACACGTCTCGACGTGTCCGTAGACAATGCGCGGGGACGGGTGTTCGCGCGTGTTGTTTTGGCGCGTCTAGCTCGACGCAGGCAAGATCGTACATGCGACGGGCTCTTCCCATACTGCGCGCATAGAGGTGTCCGCACTGAATGGACGGGCGCCGACACGGTAAACGAGCGAGTAGCGGGTGTCTCAAACCATCATGAGCTTACCGCGCGCGTCTGGTGTATTTGTGGTATTATTTTCACAAAGCATAGATAGTACGAAGTGATGTAAAGTAGGTACCTATGCGTTTTATAACGTTGCACTTTTTACTACACTGATACGCCTCTTTTCCTTATTACGTCGCATAAAATTATATCAAATGATATTCACTTGTATTAATATAATATGTAGTTCTAATTAAATATATATTATGTAAAAATAATATCTTTAAATTTCAATGATTCTTAACGCACATACTATGATATTGTATACTTATCTTACTTATATTTATAAAGGTAGGTACATAAAAACTGTTTTTTTTTTGTCTATAATTATTCAATATTCTTTCTCATTTATCGCTTTATCTAATTTCTCTGTATTTAAATTATAATATGATTAACTGTAACTATTATAATTTATTTGGAAACTTTGCTTGTTCAATATCTTTTTCTAGTCTATTTTATACATATTTTTAGTCTATGTAACAGTTTGTTTTCCTTAATAAAAAAATATAAACAAATAAAAATAAAATATATTAAGTAGGTACATCATTTCCATCCTAGAGCCGGGGTGCAAAGTTATGAAGCGTACATTCTACACCTACATTCACACCATATGAACCGAAAAGTCTTTTTTAAACTTTAACTTACATATTATCCAATATATAATCAAATTATAAAATCGACCAAGGGTACTTGATGGAATTTGAATTTAAATTCATAAATATAAATTTACCAAATAAACAGGAATTAACTGTATCAGATGACAGTGTGTATTCACCATTGGTGGTGTTTGAAGATGCCAAAAGGCGATAGTCGGATCGCAAAAAAATGACTCAAAAAGAATAGAAAAAAACTTAGATCAATTAGAATATACTTAATCAAATATTTTCTCATGTTACTCTTTTTCGAAAAACTTGTCTGGTTGTTCCCGCAGTTTCTTGTATAAGTTATAAAATTCTTCTGTTAAATTAGTGCTTTCCATATTGATTTCATTGGCCCCATATTTTGCTGCAAAGTTTTGCCATTTCAAATAGGAGTTTTCCAGTAAAAACTTTTCTGTGTTTATGGTTTCCTATCCCTGATTTGACGCTGAACACGACTGGACGCGCGCGGGCTACTACGGACACTCTACCCGTGCCCGTCCCCGCGCCTATTCCGCGTCGAAGACGCCCCATGACTACGGCCAAGCGCAAAGGTTCAAATAAACTATATGACGATCGGGCACATATAATATGCTAGGAGCGATTTAGTGTCTATGATCATATCTATGCCATTCCGACATATTATACATACATATTGTATGACAGCTATGTCATTGTATTTACACTTTGTGACAACCTGTGACACAGGACGCCAACATAAGGAACGGGGTTTTCGGCACTTATATGACCGATCGTCAGTCTATTTGAGCCATAAATAAAAATAATTTAATGGTGTTTTTTCGGCCGGCAATATAATAATATATAGGTCTATGAATATATCTTAGCATGGAGGTTGTTCTTGTCTACGTATTTACCATCTAACGTCAAAATCATCTATCAGTTGTCAGAATGCGCACCGAACGGGAGGAGATGCTCAGGTCGGTCCAACCAGCTATTGGGCCCATCGGGCCGTCCGACTTGGTTGCTACTAAGGCCAATTATCTTGCATTTTTTTTAAATTTGCAGCGTCTTACCACAGGCGTGACAGACTCTTGACATATGTTTTGCTGTCTGTATGATTAGTTTCATTATTTTTGTTATATATACACTAGAATCAATTTTATTTTTATAATTTCCTTGTGCCCTCCTCTCACCGGCAGTTTGCATTTCAAAGTAACTTCTTTAAGCTCAGTCAGAGCTCACTTTGATCGTAGCGACCTTAGTCCTGGGTATCTTCTTCCATGGCATTCCCGCCCTAAAACTGAACTAGATGCTTCACATCGCCAATGTAGGGCCACGTGATACGCTCGATTAAGACCGAGTGTAATGCGTGGCTGGTTTTGGTTTGAAGGGATTAACTGCAATGTCAGTGTTGTCAACGCCAAAAATAATAAAAATATTTAAATTTTGTTTTGTAATTAATTACTTAATTATTGGAACTGGATATCCTATTTAATACAAATTTATTTATTAATTCCACATCTCTGTTGAAGCAACTAAAGTGGATAATTGCTCTCCCTAGAATTTTCCCAGCACTTAGGGACATAGGTAACTGGATGATACTAATGTCACGATTACGTCATTATCCTATGTCGATAACCACCAGGACCTGTGCCACGTGAGCTCCACGAAGATAACTAGGTAGGACACCGTCTGAACTGAATCTTACGATATGATGATAACACCGACATAAGACTTTATGTAGCTCTGCATTCAGCTGATGAAATTAACAATACTCACCATAACATACCTAACTACTTATGTTATTTGAAAACACCTCGGAGACATTGGCGCTTGAAAAAATATGACGCCAGACAGGACTAGAATCTGTATACACTGGATTCCGACTGATGTGCTTTACCAATTTAGTCACCTATCTCATTACGGCGTAATTAAGTATCCAAATTCATCTGAAGCATTGTACAAGATTCAATAATATTGGTCATTGGCCTTCGCAGCTTGGCCGGAATTATACAGCTTCACGTCCTGTCCGGTGCCATATTAATCGAACTGGTGTGTTACGAAGGTGTTTTGAAATTATATATTTTCACCAGTCACCAAAAATGGCCGCGTGGCTTAAGCGTTGACCTATTGCGTCGTAGGTCCCAGGTTCGAATCCTGGGTCTGGCAAGTACGCATATTATTGTTTTTCAAATTATATATGAGTCAGAGTATGGACCTAATAAGTTGAGCAAGTGGCTGACATCCATTTCTCGTATAAACTAAATCTTTTAAAAAAAACCTCCACTCTGTGGGGGCCCATATCGACTGCTCCAATAAGTCAAAATTTGGCATTTTGCAGAATTAATTTCACTTTTGAAAAAATATTCTTATTCTCCTGTGCGGAAATTTCATTTTTTTTTTATTGATTCCAGCATACTTTTTAATGGTTAAATTTCTTAATGTAAGTACTGTTTTGTTTCCATCGACATTCTTTCGGGGTACACTGTGACTTACTGCCATTTTCCTCGGAAATAGTAAAGTAACTTCCTTATTCCCTGATAATTTTTAAATAAATGTTAACAACTAATTAGAAAAAAAAATATGTATTTAAGAAAATATCAATAAATTGACACAATCATCATCGTAAATTACTTGTTTTTTTTTTAATATTATCTGTGCCGCACATATCTTCTGGTAGGATTAAAATAATAATTCGAGACGTTCGTCTAAATTAAATCCTAACATACTTATTCCCAAAATCAAGAAAATAATAAATTACACAAATTTGGATAACTGAAAAATAATTACATCACTCCAGACACGCTGCTACTTGAGCTAGCCGAGGAAGGCAGAGCATATTGACCGAGGTGACGTCGATAACCGGTCGCCGTGTTAACTGTAGGTGTAAATAATTCCTTATTGTCTTCACGATTCCCTCATAATGTGTATTAGGTTTTAAATAAAATTATACATTTGTGATCATTTTGTTTTCGTTTCTTCAAAAGTTTCCCACTAATACCCTTGTGGGTGATTATAAATACTACAAATAAATCTGTGCATATCTCCAATTACCTCCTAGCAGGCTGTACGTCACATTGTGTTTGGTATAGTTCCACCAGTATACATTGTTCGCTGAGTGAGGGCGCCACATCCTTACATTAATAATTTGATATACCTAATATATTACCATGTAGTGCAGAATGATATTATCATTCAGCACTTGCTTTACTGTGATGAGCTTAGTTCTAAATTCTAACACGGGACGATTTGTGATGGTATATCTATGGAATGTAAATAAAATGAAAAAACTCCATTATGTACAATCATAATATTCTAATACAGGTATTATGGTTTTATATTAGTTTTTCTTTCCCATACAAATGAAATATTCTTAACTGACTACCATACATATAACACTGGATTACTTGTAATTTCCATTTCATTTCCATCCATTTCAACAGCATTATTTCTGTTTAGCCAACACCTCAATCACTTCTCATTAAAGTCTGGAACTGTTTGTAAAAGTTTTTTCTCGGTGCTTAACACAGATAGACAGTTAAGTCTGTCTATTTAGTAAGTCTATTTCTTAAAGACGATTTAATTCTTTTAAGGGTTGAAAAACACTTTCACGTTCCACAGATGACATCGGATCATCCTTTTTTTACTGACTCTTTCTTCGAAGGAATTCTTATTATTTTTGATAAAGTCTACGTTTACAGACATCATTTTAAAACACATACACTTCACTGATATGTGGGTTATTATGAACCTTTTATTCAAAATTTATTTTTATAAACAAAATTATCGAAATAACGTGACAAAACACCTAAAAAATCCGACTAGATCGCAACAACAGAATCCATATTGAATTGTATTGTAAGTAAATAATATTTCAAGAAATTTAAAAAAAAAAGGTTAACTATCGATTGTTTTGAATAGGTAAGTACGAATTTTTCGACTCTAATTCGACAAAACGTCAGCTTTTTCTCACTCCCTTCGGCTACAAAAAATACCAAAAAGGTGAATTTTATTTTATGAAATATTTATTATAATAATTGAGGCGTAGAGTTACAAAGCCAGCTCTGGACGATTTTTAAACAAAAATAGTTTTTAATGTACGCAGGAGCTCTTTCGTAAGATCTATCGTCTGTTCTAGACGAGAGTTTTAAATTCCTGTTTCTTCAAAAAATCAAAATAGATATCGAAGTAACTGACTAAACCTAAAAGTAAATTCGAAAATATATTACATAATTAAAATAAATACGGAACGCTACTGAACTATCATCTCCTGTCGACAATGTACCACTGCGCATCAAACACCGCTCTTTCTGACAAAGACCGTTCTTGGGATAATTAAAATGCATTTATTTGAATAAATACGGCTTATACATTGGATTTGACATTTTATTATACTTTTCCGTGTATAACGGAAGAAATATAACAACTAAAATTACACTTAAATCATCATAATATCCCCAAAACAGTTTTTCGTGATTTACTCAAAACTCAAAAAAGTCTCTAGAGCGGATTCTGTAACTCTACGTTACAATTATGAACAAAGTTTGTTTTTATGTAACTATGTGGAAAAATACATTTTGATATGACCCATTCGGGACAAAAATGCATTTTGATGAAAGCACTTTAAAGAAAAAGTATATTATAATTATCATTTAGCTTTATTATGGTAAAAAATAAAAACAGATTAGTGAACTAACATAAATAATACGAAATCTGATATTACAATAAATAAACAGTAAGCAACTGAATTTGATGAAGTCTAAGTTCTTCATCTAAACAGATATATTGATTTTCCTCTTCATTATTTTAAATGCAGCTGTTATTTTGATGAGTATTGAGGGATGGCAGATTAAAATTTCAAATCATTTATATAAAAACAAAATTTCTAGGTATATCTATTTAAAATAATTGACTTATTATGTTTCACCAGTTTATATCATTTTATGTTTTATCTGGACTTCGAGCTAATGTATTAGCAAACATCGCAGTAAAATGACTTTTCACCAGTATGTGTCATTTTATGCATATTTAGATTAATTTGCAGAATTTTTTTAAAACAAACATCGCATTGATGTGGGTTTCTACCTTAATACGTCTTGTATGATCTAATATGCTAAGACTTCTTACATGAAATTTAGTGATTATTTAGATGATATTTGGATTCAAACACTCCACAACAATCAAAGCAAATAAAGTTACGAGGAAAATATGTAACTCTTCTCAACGTAATTCGAACCTCCTTTCGCAAACATAATTTTTGATGTTCTTGTTTGGTGTTCTGTTCTTCGATAGTTATTTTCGAATGCTGCATCATCATTTTTTTGTTTTTATTGATTGCATGTGCTATTTTGTTGTTACTCGGGTCATTATCAACCGTATCTTTTTTACTCTTACATACTGCAAAACATGTCTGGGTAGAAATCTGCAAAAAGAATAGGTATGTTAAAATATTCAAGGCAATACTATTACAAATCAATAAAATATACGTATGTTCCAGTGTTCCCTAATATAGAACTGATACTATGTCGTTTGTAAAGTGTTTTTTTCTGTTAAAACGATACGTTACACTGCGCACACTCGTTGACATTTATGATCAAAATCTTTTTCTTTATATTTTAAATATGGTGAAAATTACAAATTATTAATATAAGACGTTTACAACATGACATTTAGAAGAAAATGAATATTAATAAAAGAGTATTACATATATAATAAAAAAAGAAAAATTATGACCATTGAAACAGTAGAATAAGTAAACATTAAAAAAATTAAGTAACAAGGAAGACACCGAATGAGCTAAGCAGACCCTATTTTAAGAATTTATAAAACAATGCCCACTTATACACATCCTGACGCAGGTGAAATATGTCAATATCTGAAGTGATTTGGTTCTACAAACTTATTGCCCTCCCAATTGGCATTACCAATAGCAAGGTTAGTTTTGCACCTTGGGAGAAGAACTTGCCCTCGATTCCTAAGATACTTATCAGAGACACACAAACCAATACCACCAAGAAGTGCAGAGTTTTCATTTACGCCGCTAGTAGCTAAAATATGTAGCTAAATAAAGTTCCTTTCTAAACTTTAAGTTACAGTATGTGAGCATACCTAATGATTAGTATACTGCCCCCATAAGCAAAAACACAGCTAATGGGAAAAAGTCAATTTTGAGAAAAGAGCGGTTATCATGTTTTTCATTGCTGCTTCATTAAAAGTTAATCAATTTTAATAAATGTTTCGGTTTATAATAGATTATTTAAAAATTGATATTTTGATAACATAATATTGATTATAAAACTTCACTACTGTCTTTTTATTTATGGTTTTGAATGATATAATGTCAGTTTCATAAGGAAAAAAACAGTAAATATGTTTTTTTGCTTATAATTTAAATTGTAATGAATATTTTTGAAAAATGATATACTTATTTTTTAATGTAATGGTATTTTATTTATTAAATAATATTGGAATGACAATACTTGTCCTTCACGTAGGGTCTACACCAGTGGTTTTTTGGTATTTGTAAAATTGGTTGAATACACATGACTTGTCTTAAATTTCTTTCCTCCCTCAAAAATGATCCATAATGTGTTTTTCTCATGAGATCATATGTGGAATAGTCCTTTTCTGAGAATAAAGTCAATTTAAAGAGTTGGCAACAATCACTGCTGACCTGTTAATTAATATTTAATTACCACATTTAAATATCATGTTAATTATATCTAATGGCCAGTTGCAGTGTCAGCACTAAATGAGTTAATATTGTCCTACTACTGTATACTGTGAAAGATTATTCAGTGTAATGCACTTCATAAAAAACGAATATCGAAGCCAGTTGACAGATGTAAACTTGGAAGCAGCCATTCGGCTCGCATTGGAAAAAAGGAATATAAGGAATAAGACCAGATAGTTAGAAATGTGTTTTATGATGGATTATGATTAAAAAACAAATTTAGTGCTAACAACGGGACTGGCGCGTTTTCAGTAGTTGGCCATTAGATATAATTAACATGATATTTAAATGTAATAATTAAAAAATAATTACCTAGTCATTAACATTTTACTTGCCATTATAATTTCATTGGATTTCGCAGCATTTTGATCAAGTAAATCCAATTGCATACTCTCCAAAACAAGGTTGAGAATCTTTTTTTCACGATTCTTAGTCCAATTTCGAACTTAATCACCTTTGAATCTTAAAATATCGTTAAAAATGTAAGGTGATATGAAATAAGTGAATGATTAATTTGAGGTTATCTCACTATTACCAGTTACATGCGGTATTACGTTTGTGTAAAAATTCTAGAATAATAAACAAAAAAACAGTAAGCCAGCGTTTTTAAGCAAAAAAACACAGCAAATCGATAGATGTGCTGTGTTTTTGCTTATGAATCATTGTTTACTGTTTTGTTGCTTCGAAAAGCCTAACATTTTTGCAAAAGTAACAAACACATTATGATGATTTGTATATTAAAATAAATGATTTTCTGTTTATTTTGTTATGTCATTATGTTCATAATTTTATCTAGTATATCACCTCATACTTACTTTAATTTTTCATTTTTTCCCATTAGCTGTGTTTTTGCTTATGGGGGCAGTATACCTAGCCCTGCAAATTTTCATGAAAAGAACCGCGCTTGAAAAACGCTAATAAATTATTCAAATTTACTCAGAAAAGCTGTTGTCGATTTACGCAACTTATAACTGCATTTTATCGCAAAATTGCGAAAAGCGATTTGACCAAGGCCTGAACAAAAACGATGCATGAGTGCGAGTGAGAAAGTATTCGGCACCCTTATAATCTCTGCGACACGCGCTAGAGTAAGATAAAAGGTCTACCTATTTTTTAGTTAGTTTCTGCGATAATCTGCGAGTTCATGTTGCTAAATTTGCTATTTTTTGTGTTAAACATAAAGTCAGTGGTAAATATGTTTAGTTAATGAAATAGGAAAGGTGGTTCTGCGTGTTGTATTAAAATATGGTAGCCGTACTGATAAGCAAGAAGATGGTATTACGTTTCATAGGTAAGTTGATACATGTTCGTGAGAATTTATTTGTATATTATTATTTATTTTAATATTTTGACCGCTTAAAAATACTATATAACGTAAAAAAATAGAAAATTATATTTTAATTCTGAGCGTCTAGTGCGAGCACTTTGGGCGAGCACTAGCGAAATGGTCTATGGTCTCGAACATTTGTAGGCGAATGCGTTCGCTCGCCCACAAACCAAACGCACGGCACGTAGCTTCATTTAGCAATGCAACGGATGGCGTGTAGATGTATCTATAGTCTATGGATTCGACTCATTTTTGCTTAACGGGTTTGTTAATAAAGAAGATTGCCCACACGGAAAAAAGACCAATCCAGAAGACTCCCTAGAATTCATTACATCCACAAAATGCATCGTTTGGTGCGGTTTACACGCTGGTGGCATCGTCGCACATTTATTCAAAAAATGGGGCCGAAGCTCACGTTAAAGTGAATGCATATCCCTGTCGAACCATGATCAACAATTTATTTTAAATATGGAACCATTCAGAAAACGGTGATTTCAACAGGATGTACTATCCAGTGACCGCAACCATCGCTTATTTAAATCAAGATTTGGCGATAAATTGATTTTGAGAAATGGACTTTTTATTTGGCATACAAGGTTGTGCGATTTGACATCTCTGGATTATTTCCTGTGAGGTTTCGTGAAGTCACTGGTATATGCTGATAAACCAGCAACATTTATTGTATTGGAAGCAAACATTTTCCGTGATAAACAGCCAGCAGTGCTCGAATAAAAGTAGTCAAAATTGGGAGCCTAAAATTTGCTTCATTGAGAATAGCTGTGATGGCCACATGCCCGAAATCATTTACAAATGTTAATGCCATGAAGGTATCGATATTTTGAAAAAAAAATATTTAAATTTAACTTTTACAATTATGTAAAGTTCCATTGGACTTAAAAAAAAAACATTTGTAATTAAACATACCTGGTTTGATGGCGTGTATTTTAGATTAGAGCAGCCAGGTTGAGTTAATTCAGCATTATCTTGGTAGATTGCATTCTCAACAAATTCTCCCTCATCATTATTCTCATACTTAATATTCATCAGACCGTTTTCACGCTTCTGAAAATAACATTATACATAATAAGTAACAGTATCATCATTAAGATAAGCCAGAAAGGGTCTCCCAGAGCTCTTTCTTCAATCAGCAATGTATGACTTAATTTTGCAGGTGAAAGTATAATCACCGAACGACATTCCAATATCATGGGACATCCGACAAAATAGTGCACACTCTTTCTGTCATACTAATTTGTCTTCGTTGAATTAAGAATATATCACAGATGGCTGGGTAAGTTTTTCAAAATGAATTAAGCCTTGCCTGTACCAAACCGTAATTAATAAAAAATATTAATAAAAATATAAATACAACTTGTTCATAAGAGAAAATACCCGCTCTACCGGTGCTTTTCTATCGATTTTTTTTATTTTTCGCGCCATGTTTTGAAATTTTTACCGTGGGTTGCTCTCTTTCTGAAAACGGGACATTTTGGCGTCCCAAAGCTGTGTTTGTGGACAACGGAATAGGCTACCTACCTAAAAACGGGACGGTCTCGTTCACAAGGGGACGTATGGTCACTTTATGAATACCCAGTGATTAATCTTAAAGAATTCTTATTAAACCATGATCTCCTTATTAAGCTTGTCTACGATTATTATAGGTATACGAACGCGACCTAATAATAAAGCGCATTATTAATTAATTATTAATGGTTGTGTGTTTATGAACAAATTTTCCTGTTAATATTACCTAGGATTAAGGGGGGACATTCTCGTCGAAGGTCAAAATTGAGTTTTTATTGTATTTTCAAACCATGATCCTGGACACTCCTTAAACGTTGTAGATAATCTATTTATATAATTGTGAAGCCTTATTATCCTTTATGAGATTTTAAACATTTGCTTAAATAATAAAGTATTTTTGTTACATAAAATAGTATTCTTTTAAACCTCTCGCTCTAATGTTTTAGAATATAGTCATATTTCAGTACATAACTGTGCAGTGGTGTTAAGATTTTTTACATTTATTAATTTTTAAACGCATTTATAAAACCATTAGTATAATTTATTACGAGATAATTTTTGTAAAATATTCACGATAAAAAATTATATTGATAATCTCTGTGATCCCAAATTTGACAAGAATTAGGCATTTTATTATTCAAAAAATCGGCAAGATTAACACATTTGAAGATGATTCTAAAGATACTTATTATAAGCTATGTCTTAGACCATTCAAGTCTGATAAACATCTTCTGAATAATGATTGCTTTATAATAATTATTGACCTAAGAATAAGGTAGTGTTTTTTTGAAATACGCCATTTCTTTTGGCATTCCCCAGTGGTTAAGCTACAACATACGGCCGTAGCCATAAATTGACAAACTATAATTAAAGTAGGGAGTAAAATTATGTTAACGCGCGTGTTTGAACATTTACCTAACCGATTTTTTTTATTTTTTTTTAAACGGTACATGTTCAAACACGCGCGTCAATATCATTTTACTCCCTACTTCAATTATAGTTTGTCAATTTATGGCTACGGCCGTATGTTGTAGCTTAACTACTGGGGAATGACAAAAGAAATGGCGTATTTCAAAAAAACACTACCTTATTCTTAGGTCAATAATTATTATAAAGCAATCATTATTCATAAGATGTTTATCACACTTGAATGGTCAAAAACATAGCTTATAATAAGTATCTTTAGAATCATCTTAAAATGTGTTAATCTTGCCGATTTTTTGAATAATAAAATGCCTAATTCTTGTCAAATGTGGGATCACAGAGATTATCAATATAATTTTTTATCGTGAATATTTTACAAAAAATATCTCGTAATAAATTATACTAATGGTTTTATAAATGCGTTTAAAAAGTAATACATGTAAAAAATCTTAACACCACTGCACAGTTATGTACCGAAATATGACTATATTCTAAAACATTAGAGCGAGCGGTTTAAAAGAATACTATTTTATGTAACAAAAATACTTTATGCAGTCATCAAATGTTTAAAATAACTATAAAGGATAATAAGGCTTCAAAATTATATAAATAGATTATCTACAACGTTTAAGGAGTGTCCAGGATCATGGTTTGAAAATACGATAAAAACTCAATTTTGACCTACGACGAGCACGTGGGCCGTTAAGAGTAGTAATATTGTCGCTATAATTTATATTTTTGGGTTATACCTTCTTCATGATATCGTGCCATATTGTTAATATTCCGTTTTTCTTTTTTCGCATTATTTGAATATCCCGCTTTGGTCTGCGAACCACTGTCATCTATCGGAAACCTCCCCGATGCTTCACTATCGCGTCCACCCGAGACGCATTTCTGTATATTATCGGGAATAAGATCGATTAATTATTCATTTTTAGATTTCTTTTCTGTTTATGTTTATTTCTCCATGCGATCCCTATAATTTAGTTGTAATAAATACGATAACTAATGTTGTATAGCCCTGGGAGGGACTGCGTCTCTTCTACCGCCCGCACTGTGATAAGTTAATTGCTTAGATTATTGATAAGCTCTCCTGTATACGATAGCGTTTAAATATAGAAATATACTGGTCTCAGCTTGGCCCAGGTTGGTTTAGTAACCAATACAACCCTACACACCCTTTAGACGGCTTTCCGATCCTCGGTTTTCATTAATATAAATCCATTCGTAGATACTACTGCCATCTGTTGCTTACTTGGGCAACATAGCGCTTTCCTATGCCAAAAAGTTATCACAGAATACCAGAAAGCTTCACTTTCTCTGGTAAAGGATATACTCGAGGGTTGGCAAGTAGTCAAGACTCCAAAGGTCCAACCAGTGGTTGTCATACTGGTCATCTTTGGCCCCGTAGCCCCTAGCAGAGCTCTGTATAACCCGTGTCGATAGAATTAAATTATGTTATCAATTTTGTTAGACTAAGAGTTAGAAAATATATATTCAACATGCCTATGCCCTAATATAACTAACTTGTATTAATTTAATTTATATTATACCTTTTTTACTAATTAATTTTATACCTAATTTTTACCCTGTATTTCCGTCACCTTATTGTATAATAAACGCCCATCGCGGCAAGCAAACCGAGCGTTTGACCCTTCTACTCAATTTTCGCCCAGTACGTGAGGCCAACAAAGTCAATACGACTTCAGAAACCACGACCCTGAAAGACACGCTAATCGTGTATGAAAACAAGGCGACAGAAATACCTGAGGGCAAGAGAACCTCAGTGACGCCCACGTAATAACCCTTTTACCCAGTTATAATTACAGATCCACAAGCAGAGATGACCAAGGACACAGAAACGACCAGAGGGTCACCCCCAAACGGCAGCTCAATGTTGCGTTTGCGATGTTTGAGCATTTTTATAGTATTTTATTATTATCGTACATAGTACACAGACGAAAATTATAATTATATGACGGTTGGCAGCACTGGTATGGGACCAAATTTATAGTACGCACAAAACGAAAGTCGTAACTCGCAAAGATTGTCGCCAATAAAATCTCTATTCACCACTTAATAAAAATAAAAGATACCTACAGACAGCGTTTGAAAAATCAGTCATTTGTCTTTGATTAAAAAAAATACCTAGTCCATGTTTATATATTATTTTTACAATACTTATTGATTTCGTAAAAGTTCAAGGAAAAACCATCGTATTTACCAGGGTTGGCGAATCTTTTCACGTACGCGTGCCAAAATTTCCCAAATATTTTTTACGGCTGTCGGAGGTACCGAGCAGTCTTTTGTGGAGGAAAAAATAGTGTTTCAAAATTCTATTAAAAATTATGATGTTGTAGAAATCACTAACAGGACATAGCACACATATAGATTTTTTTTTATTACGTCATAGATTTCGGTCCACCAATTTTACCAGAATTGCTACTACAAGATGCACCAAGCTTTTGTTTCTTATTTGGAATAGTCATTTTTTGAGTAGAAATGAATTGTTGACAAAAGCAGCTTTTCTCTGCGATTAAAATAAGTAATTAAAATATTAATTTATCATAGTTCTGTACCTAAAATATTCAGATATAATAGTAAATAGTAGGTAGATATGTACCTTTATAAAACTGTGAACAAACGCATAAGCAATCAAAAAGAAATAATCAATTTGACGAAAGTCTTATTCTTATTATTTATTTATTTAATGATATATCTTTATAAATTCTTATATACCCAGATATATTACTTAAATGGTATTTTGTATGTCTTCAAAAATACATTCTATCCATATTCTGTTATATTCTATTTTATTGATATGTGGCTATTAAAACGACAATTTCTACAGTATACAATATAATATCTTTATTTGACAGATCTAAAATATCGTGTCGCTTTGTGAATTTCATCGCTTAAGAAACAACACCGCGGACGTCAATTAATTAAAATTTTCAGGGGAAACAAAAAACGTCTCAAAAAATTGAAAATTGATACCTTTTAACTTATTTTTTTTGTGAAAAAAAAAATGTTTTTTTTAACTAAACACAAAAAAAATAAATTAAAAGGTATCAATTTTCAATTTTTTGAGACGTTTTTTGTTTCCCCTTAAAATTTTAATTAATTGACTTCCACGGTGTTGTTTCTTAAGCGACGATTTGCTCCTTTTTAATGTGACGAGTTGTCAAAATTAAGTTCACTTATATTTTTAAAATGTGATAAGTACCTACTTACGTCACTTTTGCTTTGTATTATTTAGTTGATGTGAAAACTATGTACCTATAACAATTATGACTTACACGATGTGCGAATTCCCACCCTGATAAAACAATATCGTCCTACAAGAGAATACTGGCAATCATGGCTCCCACATCCTGAACCGGGCCCCCAGGCTAGGATCTTTGGCGGGCCTCCCTACCTATCGTTAAGGATAAAAGCAGTGAGACGCTCCACAGTAGCTTATGTTCACTGTAAAATTAATGTGTATATTTTTAGTGTTTTTTTTTTAATATTTTAATACATCCATTTGAAATATGGAATAGTCGAGTATACATAAATAAAAATTGTATCGTACAAACACATAATTTTAAATAATAACAGGATCGAAGGAAAATAGTACCGGTAGGCGACTTTTTTTACTATTAGAGAGGATTTGTGATGTGTATTTATATGAATTTATCTGGCCCTTCCTGAGTCCGGGCCCCCAGGCTAGAGCCTTGTCGCCCCCCCTTTGTGGGGCCATGCTGGCAATTGTTGTTAACCTTGAAGAATAGTCGTGCTTACTTTTAGAAATTGATTGTGCATTAAATTTGTTAACAAAATTATGGATACCCTCGCCTAAACAAATTAGAAATCTACTTACCTCTTTTAAGGGGACACTTTTGCTGTCGACATCGATATTTTCCTGTTTGACTGACACGTCAAATCGACCTTTGATCTTGAAGTGATTTGGGTCAATCCATTGGTATGCACCGTCGCTGATTACTTCCGCTGTTTCGTCAGATATTTCATCGATTGTTTCAGTTTTCACTTCCATTGTATACGGCATTTGATATCAAAATCCGTCAATAGATTCACGACCACGTGTGCGCTGGGTTGTAGGTTAATTAAGAATGTCATAGACTAAAATGACTACTACCAATCTACCATAGACATCATTACAGTGTTGCCACCTTTTTGTCTTCGAATTATTAAAGCACGCGGTCCAAGAAATTATAATACCTACCTAGTTCGCGGTATTTTGGAGGTCCATTTACCTGGATCACCCAATGTTAAAACTCCAACTTTTTTGTGTGCATTTGTTTGTGCATCGTTAGTTCACGTTTGTGCATGATTTTTTTTCGTTTGTGCACCATAATAACCAAAAAATTCCAATTTCAAATTGGGTGTTCCAGCTAAACGTTGGGTCACCCAATGTTGAAATTTCAACTTTTTTTGAGTGCATTCGTTTGTGCATGCGTTTTTTCGTTTATGCACGCATATTAAGGGGGTTATTCGCATTTCAATTTGGGTGACCCAGCTGAATGCTGGATGTTTGTGTCACTAAACTTGGATTTTCTTCAAAATTTAAATTGTAAAAACTAGTGCGTTGGTAGTGAACGTTAGTGCACGATTCTTTTTTGTCTTTTCACCTGTATTCAGCGCGCTATTTAATTTTTAAGTTTGTATGCAAAACCTGACTGCGTGGGTTTAAAAATATTTTTTTTTATTAAAATCTCTTGTTGCATAGCTGGTGCGCATTTCTGCTTACTTTTTTATTTTTTTCTCATATCGAGCGTGAGTTATTCAATATGAATTATTTGATGAACGTTAAGTAGAACCACCCAACAATTTTTTTTAATTTTTTATTAGGTCACCAATTCTTCTATTATTAGGTTACGTTTGTGCATGTGCTTTTTTTGTTTTCGAGAATATATCGTGAGAGATATTAGTTCTTTAATTCAGTGACTTGAAACTTGAACAATTAAATTTGCTTTAATTTTTTTATGTTAAGTGCATACGATTAGGTATATTTATTTAAATTTTTAACACGATTTTTCAAATTTTTATCTTTTATATTAAGCTAGAAAATTAATTTTGAGTGGCCGTCAAGTTTTAACACCAAACATTTTTTCCGACATTTTTTAAATGCACACCTTTGAGTAATTTAATTATATGATTTTTCATATATTTTTTATTGTTTTTTCATGTAAATTACGCAAAAAATTCGCATTTTTCCATTTTCACTAAGTACCCCGAACAAAAACAACCGCATCCGCGTGGATGGTCTGGTCAAAAGAGTTTCGCATAACAGCCAATACGGCCCCTATCTACCTGTTTTCCATTTATACTAATCCATGATAATCAACATCTTTGTGCTTCAATTTGAAAAGCACCTGTAGGTATATATTTTTATTGGTGCGTCGTCAAAATATACTTTGCAAAGCCATTCGCAACAGTCAAAGCTGTCACCTTTTACTACTCACCACTCCAATGTCACAATATAATAATATTATACCATTTATTGTTAATTTTATCTTACAAATTATTGACGGCATTCACTGTATCCTTAGACCTCGTGCGTTCATAAATGTTTCGTAATGCATTAATTTATGACGAGCAAGCCTTATATCCAACGCTAGTTACTTTAAAAATCCCAATTTTAAGTACGTTTAATAATAAGACAACCAATAAACAAAATTATAAGTAGTTATTATCCTTATCGTCTCGAATGACAGCGTATGAATCATGTATAAATAATAATTATTTTATAATTATAATAATAAATAGTATTTTGTCATATTTTGTCTATGAATATAGGTATATTAAGTTTGTTGTCGTTGCCTATCATACGTCATAATCATCTGTCACATGCGGTGCGCCTTTCATTTTCATGTTTAGGGTACTGGAAATACTATTTAATACAAATTTATCCGTTTATTTACCACATCCCTGCTTAAGCAATTATAGTGGATAATTATTGTTCTCCCTAGAATTTTCCCAGCACCTAGTAACTACATTGAAGTATTCTATGGTAACAATGTCACGATAACGTCGATATTTTTTTCATTTCTTAATACCTATCATTTTCACACCCAGTGCCGTGGTCAATATTGATGGATGAGCCATAATGCACCAGCACCTATGTCACATACGCTCCACGAAAATAACTAGGATGCCATCGGAACTGAGAGAATCATACTCTGTTTAACACTGTCATGAGAGTTGTAGCTCTATAGCACACCGGTCCGCCGCTAGACGTTGGTAGGTGTGTCGCAGTGCATTGCTTGCAAAAAAAAACAAATAATTTTGTATATTATACGATAATTACTTAATAACCAAATTTGCGTACATATATAATTATATGTACGTGTAATATATTTTAGCACCTGCATGAACTTAATAAAACAATGCAGTCAGAATGAAAATAATATATTGACGTGCTCTGATAAACTAGAAGGAGTTAAGACAAGGATCTCTACAAATGTATCAAAGGACCTACCAGACCACCATTAAAAACAAGCAATTAATTTTGGATCCATCTCAAAAACAATTAACTTTGCTGCAAAAGAAATTTCATCATTACATTCATACAATCAATCCGACTGGATTCGAAACCCTTTCGCAACCGATGCCGAAAATTCTATAGAAGCGCTTTCTCTATAAATTTGAGAGGAATTAGTTGAATTGAGAAACGATGGGACATAATCTAAGGATGGGACTCTAAAAACTGAGACTAGACTGAACTAGACTCTACTGTACTTACCTTTTTCAAGTTTCAAGGTGACAATTTATATTACTGCGTTAAACATGACTGACAGCTAAGCTTAATTTTTGGGATTGCCTTCTTGCTGTGCTCGGTCGATAAACTTGGATTACAGGAATTAAATTAAAGCTGACAGTAATGTATGTGCTCTAATAACTTCCAGGTAGACCTCAGTCTCTTCAACTGTTTAGGCATTTACGTTTTAATTTATCAACTTGAACGTGTCTGCCTTTACTGCCTTACCTGTTGGTATTGCATTTTAGCAAATAACAATATTTAATCAATATATATTATTTAAAGTGTGTTTTAGGTGCACGGATGGTAGTACCTAATATATAATAAAATATCTTGAAAAATTATAATAGATTTCCTGAAAAGTAAACACAAAACCTAGAAATAAAAATAGTAAGATGAAAAAAAAGTGGTTTAAAATACTTAAAGATTAACAAAAAGACGAGGAAACAGTAAAAACACTATTGAAACACAATTGAAATTAATAATAAAATACAAAGCAATGTAGGTACGATTAATTCCCACCCAAAGATTAATCATTGTTCTAATGTTTTTGAAAAACTTGTGTTAAAATGATACAGTATACAATATAATAGTCTCAATAGAGAACTACATGATATGGTACTATAATAAAAGCGCCGTAATTTTGGATTTAAATATGATAAAACAAAATTACTTAGGTCGCTTGTAATAAGTTATTTGGTTATTAACTCAAACGGATAGAATTATTTGGTTGACCACAACTGTATTTTTAAGAAACCTATCAATATATATGTATTTAATTAGAAAGTCAATTTATAATAATATTACCGTTGATTAAATATAATTTATTATTTTTATAATCAAATAAATTCCATCTACAAATCACTAGCCGGTGCAAAAATATTTGAAATTGAATGGTCGGTAGGTTCAGTTTCGCAGCTGTCAGTTTCGTTTTCAATATAGTGCACTATTGAATGAGGTTGATATTCAATCTGAATATCAACCTCATTCGACAGTGTACTATCCGTTACGCACGGTGATGGTAAGGATGAAGAGGAATACATTCCTGCTCGTATCATTTCCTCTTCCTCTTCAGTTACCTCTAACATCGCCAGCGTTATTTTTCTTTTCATCTTTTTTCTTAAATATTCAGATTTCGTCGTTCTAATTTGTGATGCAGTAAAATGCCGAAAATGTTATTGTCATCATCATCCTGAGAGAGTATGTGTGTGGATTTTTGCATTAATAAGGCATCACGATCGTCCAGTGTCCTCTTTCCTGGTTTTTTGTTGGCCTTTCTTGTATTATCCGCCCTTTCATATTCTGGTTTCGTAACTGAGGACGATCCTTCAGCTTGTTCTCCAGTTGTTATGTATAATGTATCGTTTAATTCGTTTCTATTTGTGGAAGCATCGTCCTAAAAATAGAAATTATAATAAATAGGTTGTAGCAGTAATTGAACCGTTACAAATAATTATTTTGATGTTTTTGTAGGCACCATCAACACCAGAAGCATGTAAGGCTGTCAGCAAAAATTTTCAATTAAAATGGAACTTTCCCCATTGCTTGGGTGCTATTGACAGCAAACATGTTGTTATTCAAGCCCTCAAGAAAAGTGGAAGTGATTATTTCAATTATAAAGGACAGCATAGTGTTGTTTTAATGGCGATTGTTGATGTACACTATAAATTTATCATAGCTTCCGTTGGTGGAAATGGCAGAATTTCTGATGGTGGAGTTTTTTGAGCTAGTCGAATTTCAAGTTACATTCAAGAGCAAGCAAACAGTTTACAACAAACACCTCTTGTTGGTAGAAATATTAAAGTTCCTTATGTCTTTGTCGCTGATGATGCGTTTCCTCTTCAACCACATATAATGAAACCATAATATGCACATAAATGTCAAGGTTCAATGAGAATTTTCAACTACAGGCTTTCTAGAGAAAGAAATGTTGTCGAAAATGCTTTTGGTGTAGGTCTTAGACTATAGATACATCTAGACACCACCCGTTGCATTGCTAAATGAAGCCGCGTGGCTTGCGTTTGGTTTGTGAGCGAGCAAACGCATTCGTCTACAAATGTTCGAGACCATAGACCATTTTGCTAGTGCTCGCCCAAAGTGCTCGCACTAGACGAATTAAAATATAATTTTTAATTTTTTTACGTTATATAGTATTTTTAAGCGGTCAAAATGCAACCATTAGATAAAGATATCCATAATTTAAGTTATTTTAAAGAAACACTAGGTCACTGATATTAAAATATATAATAAAATACAAATAAATTATCACGAACATGTATCAACTTACTTATGAAACGTAATACCATCTTCTTGCTTATCAGTACGGCTACCACATTTTAAGACAACACACAGAACCATATTTTCTACTTAATTAACCAAAAATATTTACCACAAGTTATCGACGCTATGTGAAGCGTTTCGCCCCGATTTGATGGCGATATCTTACTCTAGCGCGTGTCGCAGAGATTGTAAGGGTGCCGAATACTTTCTCACTCGCACTCATGCATCGTTTGTGTTCAGGCCTTGGTGTAGGTACTTTTTCGTGAAAAACTAGCTCAACGTCAGTTAGGTTAATTACGTTCGAAAATATTTTTAAGATTGAATTTAGGCTTGGAATGATCTAAGCTGATAATTTTTTTTATATTGATAATTCAGATAAGCCTGTTCTGACTCCAAATAGAGAATCAAAAAATGGAATTTTTCAGTCAAATAAAAAAAAAATCACAAATAATCAGTTAGGCTAGTTCTGCAATAAGGGGACGAAATATCTATAGTTGTGTATGATTATTGCATAAATTAAAATTTAAAAAAAATATTTTTAGATATTTTATAGATAGACAAGTATTGTTTTACTATTATTTATTATGGCTTGGTTTCGCAGGGTTTAATTAAATTTTAAAAATTAACCTACACTATCTCTAAATTAGTATAGTCTTATTTCAATGAAAACAAATACGTATGACTGGCAATGTTTAATATGCACTATTTATGGCGGATCTTAAGAGCCTACCTCCACCCTTTGCCACTGCTGCTTAGTTTCTTAACCGTTGACGTCACCAGGTTCTAGTATTGGTCGCCATAATGACGTTGGATGCCACAATGACGTTTCCAGATTGGCGGCTTAGCTCGCTTATGGAAGCCAGAAGTATGTAAGTAGGTGGAGCGTAGTAGTACCGCCACTAATAGTTCTGAATGAAAACTCCAATTTGTATTTTCTAACTTTATTAGCTTCGTCAAAAGTTCACATAATATGTTCACAATTTTATTACCATAATTTATTATATTATTATAGTTATATAAACTTAGGGAAACTATAAATGGTTTTTCCGCTAAACGTCACATAATATAACGTATTGTTAGTATAGCCAATAATAACTACATCCAGTTTAATAAAAGTTTATTTTATAGGACCATGAGGTCATATAAAATAGCTTGAAAGGGATATAAAATCTATCTGTGTTTCATGCTTTATGAAAAGTTAAAGAATCGCGTAGTATTACCATATGGAGCAATTTTCTTTGCACGATTTCCCAATGAACATTGGCGTACTGGGGTTTTTTTCTTATAGGTCCCAATACATAGACTAACAAATTCTTTAACAACTAATTTCCGTACGGGTGAAATTTTAGAAGCGGACAGGTGTGGACTAAACGCAAGCTGATTATAGCTTTAAAATGGCGTACAATGGTAACAATAATTCGGCTTACGGGAAGTAGGAAAATTTATGAGTTTAATATCCCGATACCATCCCTTTGCAGGCCTCTAGCTGTCACAACTTCCCCTACCCTGAATTATGAAAATGGTCCAATCAAATTTAACCACGTTTTTGAGGAAGAAATTATAAACTAATTTTTACTATCTGACGAAGCTATCTAACGTACGGCTTTCCAATCCGAGATTTAGTTAAATGGTTTAAGTCAGGGATTGGCAGTTTGTCAAGTGAGAAGAGCCAAATTTTCAAGGAGAGCCATATATATTGATACCAGATGAAGGTCTCCCACAGGAGACCACCTCAAAGGGCGGACCGAACCATCAACTTTTGCAAAACACCATAGCCTACGTCCAGTCTTCACAGCTCTCGCACCCCTCAGGAAGCGGAACCTACCTCCACTGAAATTTTTGAATTTCAAATTCGTCCGCGCTCCCGCCAAAAAACAGAGACGCGGTCTGTCTAAAACGGCCGCTAAAGACAGCGCCACCGTTAGAGGGAGAGCCAGACAGATCAACAAAGAAGTCCGTCTATCGCAGCCCGACGACGAACAGCACCTGCGCCCGCCGGCAAATTCTTCTGGCCTCTGACGTCCTACATTGAAGTTAAAGTCCCTCCACCAAACCCGCCCCGTACCACCCTTGGTCTTAATCGAGAGTATCACGGGACCCATCAATTGGTGGTGTAAAGCATCTAAGAATTGGCCTGGGAGTGTCCTGGGAGAAGATGCCCAAGACTTAGATTGCTACGCTCAAAGGAAGCTCTGACTGAGTTTACTGAGTTTACTCTAAAGCAAAGTGCCAGGGAGAGAAAAAGCACATGGAAATTACTAAAAAGAAAATGAACCTACTTGTTTTTTAAATTAAAGAACGAAGCTAATCATACAGGCAGCAAAATTTATGTGAAGAGATCTTCACGCCCGTAGTAAGACGCCGCAAATTTTTTGAAAGCAAGATAATTGGCCTTAGTAGCAACCAGGTCGGATGGGCCGATGGGTCCAACAGCTGGTTGGACCGACCTGAGCATTTCCTCCCGTTCGGAGCACATACTCAGACACTCCCATAAGATGTGGTTGGCATCTTGTATTTCCCCTCCGCATGGACATGTCGGACGGCTTGCAAGTCCAAGCTCGAAGAGCTTGCCAGCGAATCCACCATGACCAGTCACAAATTGACTGGTGTAATGGTCTGGAGTCAGATATTTGGTTATCTCCATTCACCACTGTATGTCTGGAAAAAACGTATATGTGTGCCGGCCCTTGGTCGATTCGTCCCACTTTCGCTGCCAGGTCTTAATGGCCGCATTGAGCGACATGAGTCTAATTCTGCGCCTCAATAATGCTACTCCTTCGCCAGCTAGCCGAGGGGGGGGGACGAGGTGAAAATCACCAACGTCGGCCTCCTCGCCCCTGAGGAGCAATATTGAAGCGCCGCTGACCTGAATATGCAGGTCAACAATGTTGTCACTGTGCAACACTGTTACCACAGCACAACACCGCGACCGCCATTTTTTGACTATTCGCGCATCACCCTCGAGCCAGCGGCGTACCTACGATCCAGCCAAGCCGTACACCTACTGCTGTGGCCATCAACATCATTGACTTCCGTTCTTGACATATCATTAATTGCTTGACTTACAACATATCTTCTGTGAATAATAAACCAGGATCAACAGCATACACCGTTCTTTTCTGTCTCCCACACCCGTCTTTCGCCATGACATTATCACGGTCTGCCATCTTCGTTTAAGCGCGAAGTAGGCCGGTGATAATATGTAATATACATACTTATATATAATTTAAATTATTGTTTAGAATAAAAAACCCTGTGACGATAAAATGCTCTAGTCTTTACATTGTTTTACAAGTTTACAGTACACGAAATGGAACATTTTACAAGCCGGAGCGCTCGTTAATTTGCAGAAACTATTAACAATATAGTTAGGTAGGTACATAATATTCAATTATTTGTGTAAAGAGAATTATTATTTCCGGACTCTAAATTAAATTAAATATATAGATAGGTACGTCTTTCTACCGATAACATAAACAATATTTAACTTATAATTCATATTAAAATACCTTAATTAACAGTCACCTGTAACGCCCGTCTACATCCCTCGCTTTAATATTTATCAAATCCATTATATTACGTTACAATAATTTTAACCCTGTTTATTACTAATCTATACCTGCTAAACATTTTTACACATTAAAGTAGAACTTTAAATTAAGTATTTATTTATTATTATTGTAGTTTTTACCTAGATTGTTTTGTCACCTATATGTGCATGGTCTGTGACCGACTTATTCCTTCTACAGCTCACCTTGAGGGGTCGTTAGATCCGTCAAGCTGAGCTGTTGGACTTTTGTACATATTTAATTATGTTTAGCTTTGTCAAGGGTCATCGTCTTTTACCTAGTGACAGATTTGACTATGAGGGTCAGATCAAAATGGTTGCGTCGCCAACTACTCCACCTGGGGGTTACCCACGGAGGGCTGACAATTTATGTTCGTATCATTAGGTATAGTGGGAAGAGCTTACTCGGTATAACGTTACTTGCTCGTATCGATAGTCTCACTAGTATAATACTTCCAGGGCTCGAATTGGACCGGAACGCACCGGAGCGCCGTTCCGGTTCATAAAATCTCCAAAATTATCGCTCCGTCTCGTGGAAATATTAATTTGACCGCCTGAGCCAGATATGTCATATAATAAAAAAATCTAACAGGCTAATTTTTATAAAATACATGTACAATTAGATAACAACGTTAATATTTTCATAAAATTATCGAGCGCTCCGGTTCGTAAAATTTTCCATTTCGAGCGCTGAATACTTCACTCTTTCATTTCGTTACATTAAGCCATAAAGTTTGTAACAATAATAGTATAATAACTTATTCATTTTTCGACAAACATGGCACCAAAATGAGGAAAGAGCGACTTTAATCAAGAAATAATATGTTATCCTCTATCCCATATCCACTTTTCCAATATCCAGGCGCACCAGCCTTCCTTCATAATTCCCATCCTATCCATATCATAAATCCTACCCACCTTCACATCCTATTCTATAATGTCATGTTATTTACATGGCCACTTTTTTATGCTGGCAACTCGACGCAAAAAGACTACATAAGGACGCATGCGCGCGTCGAAAAGTTTGTACAAAGTTCGTTGAACTATTTCTGGCGCCAAGCGGGAACGCTTTTTAACGTGAGGCAGGAGCAACAATCGGTCTCACAGTTTCTGGCGTCCGAACGTCAACATCTCTCTCGGTATCTGGCCTCCGGCCGAAGGACGTCCCTCTCAGGCAAGGAATCCGATGGAAGAACATGGCTCTAAAACCCTGAAAATAATAATTTAAAAAAAAATGTTAATGAATGCATCCTAAAACGTGGATATATTTTATAAAAAAAGTAGTTGGAGTGTGAGTAGGATTGTATGAAAGAAGGATAGGATGGGAATTATGAACGAAGGCAGGTGCGCCTGGGTATGTGGAAAGTAGATATGGGATAGAGGATGGGATGGGATAGGAATGCGGTAGAGCAATGAGATGCCGGATAGGGTCGTGGGGGTTGACATGCCTCCAAAGCCTCAGTTACCTGTCGGCTGCTTTTGTCATTCGGTTAATACTGTAATAGTATAATAATTAAAATACAATAAGAATATATTAGTTTGAGCGCCACTCTATGAATTGCATAGAGACAATAAAAAGGTTATTAAATAAAAACGCGGGTATTAAATTTTAACAAAGGTATAATTGAGGTAAATAAATATAACAAGCAGGCGAAAATGAAAGTATAAAAGTGTATGATTAATTAATTGTTAACGAGCGCCTGCCATAAAATAATTTAGTTAATTTATATCACAGATAAATAATGTGCTAGTTCGGTGGACCGTTACGTAAATGATTAAAATAAATACCAAGTTAAAATAACCTCAGTTCCTTTCGTCCTCGATTCCTTCCAAAGCGGATTCGAAGGGAGATCCTCCATCGCGTGTCGTCAGGGTTATAGGGCCATGTTCTTCCGTCGGATGCCATAGACCGAGAGAGACGTCCTTCGGCCGGAGGCCAGATACCGAGAGAGATGTTGATCGTTCGTACGCCAGAAACTGAGAGCGATGTTGATCGTTCGTACGCCAGAAACTGAGAGACCGATTGTTGCTCCTGCCTCACGTTAAAAAGCGTGCCCGCTTGGCGCCGGAAATAGTTCAACGAACTTTGTTCAAACTTTTCGACGCGCGCATGCCTTTCAAAATCACCTTTTATTCTTAATCGTTATGATCTTAAATATTCTTTTTTGCCTCAAAATATCAATCTTTCTGATGGGAGCCCGTTGTGTCTAAAAAGTAGAATTTCAAAAAAATATTGTCACAATTATAATATAAGTACATAATTTTTAAAATACTACTACTTGGGCCTCCACAGAATACTACTATAGGCCTCTACAGAATAGAGGTCGTATTAACAGATTTTGTTTTTACGAGAAATGGATTTTAGCTACTTGCTCAACCTATTAAGTCCATACTACAAACACAAATTGACAAACGATATGTGTACTTTGTAACGTGATAAACTCGTTACCAAAAGTCTAACTTGTGACTTTTGACTAGCAACACTCATTCATGTCACTGGCTGGAAGGAATCAACGGCCGCACCGGATGAAGGTGGGAGGGGCGCGGGGAATGGTAAGCTGCCGGACAAAGGACAGACATCTTTCTCTTTCTGCTGGCAACCGTTCTCCTGGGCGCATCGCCCGCACGGCGCTCCGCCGTGTGGCGTATTCACGTTTTGGTTACAAGATGTCGGACCGCCATGGACAACAACATAGGAGACGTTATAATCCCGTACCCTACAGTGTTAAGTGCGTGTGTGTAGCAAATTACCCATGGACAGATGAAGGGAACACCAAAGAGGAGGACTCTATCATATCCGACATGCATCCGCATGTCGCTTTCATGTAAATATGTATCCATAATCATCATCATTATCATTTGTCGTGTAGGCTAATATTATCTGCTGGTGACGGGGATGCTCGTGTGAGGGTCTCCGTCCACGTAATTTCTTTATATTCTTTTGTACCTTATCGCTGGACCAATTTCACCTATTAAATGTTGCCGCGTCACAGCGATATAACTTAATCATTCTTTTCATTTTCAACCTAATGTCCCACCAACCACATGGTCTTTTGCAGCTGTTTCCCTTCCAAAGAAAAGCTTGCTGGCGTCCACCCTGGTGGACGGAGGTACCTTTTAGATCAGATGAAACACATAAACCTTACTCCAGACTCTGTATGAGTCTGGGAATCCACGCCATGGGAGATGCTTCCCGGCGTGGGTTTAGCTGCTCTGGATAGTGGCCGTATCCATGCCCTTTGAGTGAAAGAATCTCATGTTCTACACCGAAAGGTGGCAAAGGCAGGTGGAGGTGAGAACGAGGTCGGCACGAGCAGCATCATAAAGTTATAAGTCCGATATAGGTATAGTCATTATCCTCATTTAAGTACATTTATTACATATGAGAACCACTCTTGTATGTAGGTAAGTATTTATAATAACAATTGAAGAACTTGCAGTTTCTTAAACGTTACAACTTGCTAGACCCAGGATTCAAACCTGGGACTCACGACATCATAGGCCGACGCTTAAGCCGCTCAGCCATCGTGGGTGACAAAAACAAGAACAATGATAGAAAAAAAAATAGTATTTCATAACCACTTACCCAATTGAATAAATAGGTCACAGAAGCTTGAAATAAATGCAGGTTAATAATCGAAAAAAGACAATAGTTGGACAAATTAAGTCATCCAGTGATATCCAAAACGTCCGCAAGGTAGACCGAGAGGCCGCTGAATCGATGAAATGATAAAGATCTGCAGAAGTACGTGGCAACGCAACACACAGGACCAAGATAGGTGGAACCAGCTTGGAGAGGCCTTCATACAGCAGTGGCTAGATTCAGGGTGATAATTATGAATTAAGTCATAATTTTATATGTACGTAACATTAATTTTATTTTTTTTCTGACCATATTTGACCCTAATAGGATCATATGGGCCTCCACAGAGTAGAGGTTTGTATTAACAGATTTGGTTTTTTATGAGAAATGGATGTCAGCCACTTGCTCAACCTATTAGGTCCATACCCTGACTCACACACAAATTGAGAAACAATATGTGTACTTGCCAGACCCAGGATTCGAACCTGGGACCCATGGCGTGATATTCCAACGCTAAAGCCGCGCAATTAATTAATTTTTTTTTTCGACCATGTCCGATCCTGATAGGATCATATGGGCCTCCACAGAGTGGAGGTTTGTACTGACAGATTTGGTTTTTTACGAAAAATGGATGTCAGCCACTTGCTCAACCTATTAGGTCCATACCCTGAGACACACAAATTGAAAAAAAATATGTGTACTTGCCAGACCCAGGATTCGAACCTGGGACCCACGGCTTTATAGTCCAACGCTTATGCCTCGTGGCCACCGTGTGTTAGTGTAATATTAATTATTAATAAACTAGCAGTGCCAGTTTTAGCGCTAGGTCTTGCAGACAGCGTGGCGTCCTAAAGACAATAATGTATTTGAGGTGTTGGATTTTAATAAAACGATGGTAAAGTAAATAAATAAAAAATAATTATATCCATTATCGGCGGTGAAGTTTTCTATTAACAATAATCATTGTTTTTATTAGAAATACAAAATTATATCACTACGCAATTAATTATGAATAGCAAATAAAAGACATAAGAAATTTTCGAAAAACTATTTATTGAAACTACTTTCTTTTGAAGTTAAGATAATACCTATCACGTACGTAGACATCACGCAAGATTCTATTTAAATGTACAAAACTTTTATTCGATAATTTAAGATTACATTGTGAATACTTCCCGATCGTACCTTCTGCGCGGCAGCACCGTTAGTCAAACACGTTCGAACATCGAAGCAAACAGAAACGAGAGAAAATTAATTCATTTCCGACACGTCAACAAGGAATATTAGTAAGTTATAATTATAGTTTCCAGAGCGCGTGTTGCATGCTATAAAAATTTGCAAATACAAGAAACTATTTTTTAGTAGAAACGTACTCAGGTACTCAGATGTAACCTGTTTCAAGCAATTGCAGCCACCGTTTTGCAATAAGACGGTCCCCAAGGTCCAAATATCTCGAAACCCAGAGGACAAACGACATCATTCTCTTAGCTCATCATCGCTCTTAAAACCAAACATATTTTAAATAAAATCATTATATTGTTTTCACATAGGCACGTATTAAAGATTTAAAATTAACTCTTAATAACTAAAATAATTGTACATATATTTTAATTTTGACGCTACAATGTATATAATGGAAATATGTCAAAAGAATGATTCTTTTTGTGTCTTTTCATGTGACCAGACTGTCAATGTGTTATCACATCGGTCACAGTTAAATGGCTTTTCACAAGAATGGATCATTTGGTTATATTAGTATGTATTATACAAGAGTAATCACATTGTAAACACTTTAATGGGGTTTCCCCACTGTGCGTCATTTTGTGTAATTTCATAGTATGTTATAGATGGTTACATGTCGTGTAGTAAAATTTGATGCCATTTTAATAGATTTCAACAGAGTGTGCCATTTTACGTATTTTCATCGCACTAGATTGTATACATGCGTAATTACATTGGACACACTAAATGCCTTTCACCACAATAAATAATTGTTGTGAAATTATTGGATGCTATGGTTGAGTAATTGCATTGGTCACATTTAAATGATTTTTTACAAGAATGAGTCATTTTGTGTTTTTTCATTGCACTTGATATTATACACATGTACACACATTGGCCAAATTTAAATGGCTTCTCACCAGAATGTATCATGTTGTGTCTACTAGTCCCGCTAGACACTATACACGAGTAATCGCATAGATCACATTTAAATGGCTTTACCAGAATGCATCATTGTGTTTTTTCATTCCGCTAGATGTTGTACACGAGAAATCGCATCGACCACACACACAATCAATTTGTGTTTTCATGTTGCTGGATGTTATACACGAGTACTTACACTGACCACATTTAAATGGCTTTCTACTTGAATGTATAATTTTGTGTATTTTTATTCCGCTAGATGTTGTACACGAGAAATCGCATTGACCACATTTAAATGGCTTTTCACCAGAATGAGTCATTTTGTATGTTGTCATGTTGGTGGATGTTATAGACGAGCACTTACACTGCCTACATTTAAATGGCTTTTCAGCCCGAATGTATCTGATTTTTCATGTTGTTGGATGTTATACACGAGAAAACGCATTGACCACATTTAAATGGCTTTTCACCAGAATAAGTCATTTTGTGTGTTTTCATGTTGGTGGATGTTATACACGAGTACGTAAACTGACCTCATTTACATGGCTTTTTACCACAATGAGTCATTTTGTGTGTTTTCATGTTGCTCTATGTTAATACTTACACTGGCCACATTTAAATGGCTTTCACCAGAATGAGTTATTTTGTGTTTTTTCATAGCACCAGATGTTATACAAGAGTAGTCACATCGGTCACATTTAAATGGTTTTTCACCAGAATGAGTCATTTTGTGATTACTCATAGCACTAGATTGTATACAAGAGTAATCACATTGGTAACATTTAAATGGCTTTTCACCAGAATGAGTCATTTTGTGATTTTTCATGTTTCCAGATGTTTTACTACAGTAATTACATTGGTCACATTTAAATGGCTTTTCACCAGAATGAGTCATATTGTGTTTTTTCATAGCACCAGATTGTATACAAGAGTAATCACAATGGTCACATGTAAATGGTTTTTTACCAGAATGTGTCATTTTGTGAATTTTCATATCATTAGATCGAATACAAGAGTAACCACATTGGTCACATTTAAATGGTTTTTCACCAGAATGAGACATTTTGTGTAATTTCATATTACTAGATTGTATACATGAGTAATTACACTGGTCACATTGAAATGGCCTTTCACCAGAATGAGTCATTTTGTGTATTTTCATCGCACTAGCTTGTATACAAGAGTAATCACATTGGTTACATTTAAATGGTTTTTCACCAGAATGAGTCATTTTGTGAATTTTCATCGTACGAGGTTGTATACAAGAGTATTCACATTGGTCACAGTTAAATGGCTTTTCACCAGAATGTGTCATTTTGTGTACCTTCATCTTACTAGAATATGTACAAGAGTAATTACATTGGGCACATGTAAATGGTTTTTCACCAGAATGTGTCATTTTGTGAATTTTCATATCATTAGATCGAATACAAGAGTAACCACATTGGTCACATTTTAATGGTTTTTCACCAGAATGAGACATTTTGTGTAATTTCATATTACTAGATTGTATACATGAGTAATTACACTGGTCACATTGAAATGGCCTTTCACCAGAATGAGTCATTTTGTGTATTTTCAGCGTACCAGATTGTAAACAAGAGTAATCACATTGGTCGCATTTAAAAGCCTTTTCACCAGAATGAGTCATTTTATGCGTTTTCATCTGACCAGATGTAATAGATGAGTGATTGCATTGGTCACATTTAAAAGGCTTTTCACCAGAATGAGTCATTTTGTGTTTTTTCATGTAATTAGGTTGTATACACGAATAATTACATTGGTCACATTTAAATGGCTTTTCACCAGAATGAGTCATTTTGTGTACTTTCATGTTACTAGATCGTTTACATGAGTAGAAACATTGATCGCATTTAAACGGCTTTTCTTCAGAATGATTTATTATATTTAGATTCTTGACATCATATCGAATGCTTTCAAAATTTTTCATTTTATCCGCTATTGATTTTTTATGACACGTTTTGTGAAGTTTCAATAGAGATAACGATGCAAAAAAATCAAAACAAAAACTGCACGCAAAATTTTCGTTATTGAACGATTTTTTTTCTAACTTTATTACGGCTACTAATAATTTGGGGTCTGTGACTTTAGATTGTGTGTGCTTACGTTTAGCAGTGCGACTGCCTATATTCGTGATAGTTTCATATACTCCCAATTCTTTTTTAATGTCTTGATAGTCAATCTGTATTTCATCGTATGGCTCCTGTTCTTCTAAGATCCTCTCTGGCAATCCGAGACTAGCGGAACATATCATGGCAGTGGTTGCAGGAATCAACTAAAAGAACATGGAGTATTTGAAAATAAAGAAAAAATTAAAGTATATCAGAGTTAAAAAAGGAGATTTTATGCTATTTTTTAAGCATGATCCTGAATATTCCGTAAACGTTGTAGATAAACTATATCTCTATATATATAAAAATCTCGTGTCACGATGTTTGTGGTCGAACTCCTCCGAAATGGCTCGACCGATTTTTATGATTTTTTTTATATATATTTGTTAGGTATGAGAATAGGTCAACAAGTATATTTCATACCGCTAGGTGATTAGGGTATCTCTATCCAGAAAAATTTTCTTTTATTTTTTTGACAATTTTTTTTTGTATTTTTTTAATTATTTGGCATAAAAAATACCTATAACCCCAAATTTTCACCCTCCTACCCCCACCATCCCATTTTTTAATCGCGATTTTATTTTTTTTGTATGAACAAATTTAATCGTCGTTCGTATTTCAAACAGAACGAAATTATTTATGTTGTTGAATGACAGATGGCACTACGTCCGAGAAGAATTCAAGAGAAGCGTCGCGTCATTTTGACATTTCATTCGGCATATCACAACGCAGTGCATGCAAAATTTTGTACGATTTATTTTAATTTATCTATTTTTATGTGCGTGTATTAGAGTGCACAATGCCAGCAAGACGCAAGGGGGGCCATTTGGTCCGTCGAGCGAATAAAGCAACAAACATGCGAAATAGTAGAGCAGAAATAACAGACGAACAAATCCAACAAGATAACAAAAACGTGCATGTGAGCATGTCGTAATTGCGTGCATCTCAATCACAAGAGGCACGAGCTGAACTAAATCAACAACGACAATTGGAACGGAGCGAAACGCGCCGGTTCGTAGTTAATACACGCAGAGCAAATGACTGACAACGCCAACAAGTACATCGAGCATTTACATCCGCTTCGTTCCTTCGTCTCGCATTCGAGTACAAGCCAGATATTGAATATTCCACTCATCCGAAAGTGCTGATTGGTGCTATGGACAAAGAATGTCCCCATTGTCATGCGCTCAAATTCAAACACAGTCAGCCGGGATGTGTTGCGCATCAGGAAAAGTGCAACTACTAGAAATTGAGATACCACCAGAACCATTAAACGGCTTGCTTATCGGCACGGTTCCAGATTCAAACCTGTTCAAGTCCATTCGCACATTCAATTCATGCTTCCAAATGACTTCGTTCGGAGCAACAGAAATAGTTCACAATACTGCGGCAAATGGTCAACAATTCCATTCTACGTTCAAAATCAAAGGCCAAGTATACCGCAAAGTAGGCTCATTGTTGCCAATGCCAAACGAACCACATAAATTTTTACAAATCTACTTCATGGGCGGTGAGGACATCAATCGTGTGGATGCACGTTGCGGCTGCAATAACCTCAATTCGTCTAATGCCAGGCGCATCGTCGGCGAACTTGACGCCCTATTGAATGAGCACAATGAATTATTGAAATTCATCAAAGCACACATGCACGAATTGCAAAGTGACAATCACGCTATTGTCATCAACCCTGATAAAACACCAGCTGGAGAGCACGTACGTCGATTCAATGCGCCTGTTGTTGACGACATTGCTGGAATCATGGTTGGCGACCGCACATCGACGCGAGAAATCGTGATTCGGAGAAGAAACAATAATCTGGAGTTCATTGCTGATACACACCGTTTATACTACGCTCTCCAATATCCGCTAATGTTCTGGAAGGGACAAGACGGATACTATGAACATCATTACTCATTTTGAATTGAGAAAATGAATGGTTGGCGTTTTTTTGTTTTTATCGGCGGTCGTCTACAGCGCTCCATTCCTCTTTCTTTCATAAATCCCATCCCCACATTCTTACGATACATTCGTTATTTTTTATTTAACAACCAAAATATTCACTAGAAATAATTTATATGGCAGAACAACGTTTGCCGGGTCAGCTAGTATATATATAATTTTGAAGCCTTATTATCCTTTATATTTATTTTAAATATTTGATGACTGCATAAAGTATTTTTATTACATGAAATAGTATTCTTTTAAACCTCTCGCTCTAATGTTTTAGAATATAGTCATATTTCGGAACATTTATGTCCAGTGGTGTTAATAATTTTTAGATTTATTAATTTTTAAACGCATACTGATTATAAGCTATGTCTTTGAACATTCAAATATGATAAACAAACTGCGCATGTGGGCCGTTAAAGATATGTAAGATTTTCAAAATACAGAGAAGGTAGAATTTAGAGGAAGGATGGGTGTGTTGAAAAGTTATATCAGTATATTTATTTGAAGTATATACGCATGGATCCTAAATATATAATTTCAGACGATTGCTTATGTCTTTAACACTACATATATTATTATCCGATGCCCATTTCTAAGGTATGCGTAAGAATTAAAGATATCACTTATACGTAATCTGGCTACATGTATTCACTTGACCTTATAGGGATTCATAATAAAACACCAGTCTCCCATCTATTTGCATCAAATAATAGTAATCGGGGCCCAGTGGCGAATGGTGGAGGTAGGCTATTAACATACGACATAAAAATAGTTCATTAAACTTTGTCAGTCATAATTATGTTCATGAAATAAGACTACAGTTTACAGTTGGTGAAATAATTACATACATTTTAACGTTTGCGGAAGTTACCATAACGTACTTCGTGCGAAAAGGATAAAAAATATCTTGTATATACATTCACCGACTCCGTAGTTCAGCCAATTAATAAAACAGTAGATACCTAATAATAACAAAGTGCACGTGACATATTGACAATTATTACTTCAACTTTCACTTTGTGGAAGAACCCATATCATCTACAAATTTCCGAATATCTCTTGTGAAAAAAAAGGCTTTTATTACATTGCCCCGATGTGTGCTTTCAAAGTCGCAACAAACCCTCTGACATAAACTCCTCCATATAGTACGTACATACACTGTTCAAATTTCTAAGAATATTGTGTACCTACCTGACTTACTGGTGTGCATTCCGAATAAGAGTTACCGGGTTTTGGAACCTCATGAATGCTTTGGATTATTGTGTCTTCAACATACTCCTCTTTAAAATCAACTCCCTGAAAATTAATATCAGATTGTTTAGTGACCTTCCGAAACTATAATAATTTATTTCAAATACATTTTAAAATAAAACAAATCGGTATTGTGATAAGGTTGCAGCCTACTATCGGTATTGGAAAATCTGGTAGGAGATTGTTCTATAACGGACATCACGTGCGGGTTTTTATTCCGCCTGCAGCCACCGCATGAAGAAGCATGAGTAAGGTGTAAGTACAGCATGTTGTAAGGAAAGAGTGACAACTGAGGGGTAAGTACGTCGTGTACATGGGATTCGGAATGGCCAAAACGATGGCAGATAAAAACCATAGCAAACAAAATGTTTGTAGGACTGAGACATTGAACGGTGATCAAGTAGTTCGTTTTATTATTATTAATAAAACATCCCTTTACATTTATTCACGTTGTAAAATCAAGACAGATGGTAAATCAATGGGATATACGACGGTTAGACTTGAGCAGTTATAGTTTGTTATCTGATCACTTAAGCAAGTGGTGATGAATTGTCTTTCCCCGCGTTATCACTCCTCCACTGCAATCCGACTACTTTACGCAGTGTGATTAGAAGTACACCTAATAAATATTGATCTAGTAGTTTTTAAATTGTTGCAGAACACGAGAAAACTATAAAAACCATTAAGTATATAAAAAGCAAAAATTTATATCGAAATCATGAACACTTAATTATTGTATTAGGTATTAGTATTGGGCCCACGATGGCCAAGCGGCTTAAGCAGCGGCCTATAATATCGTGGGTCCAGGTACAGTGGCGCACCCAAGGGGCCCTGGCACCCCCCAAAAATGAAAATTATCAGAATGATATTAAACATTGAAATTGAAAGCCAATAAACTATACCTTTGGGCTTAGACAAATAAAAACACGGCAAAAAAAATATTTGTAATAATTCTTTAGCACCCTTTTTAGAAAAATTTCTTAGATTTTAATTTCTAACACAAAAATTTCGAAACACTAATGTCAGGTTTTTTTAGAAACCCAATCCCTAATCGAACTGTCAAAAAATTCTCGGTGTCCACCCAAATTCCGGAGTGGTGTAGGTCATGGCTGGGGAGGGCTAACAGGGCTCTAGTCTGGAGGCCTGGGCTGTGGGGGGCCCGGCGCGTCGGGTTGACCAGATAAGTGAGATAAACCCTCATCATAAATTAGCTTTAATAGTAACAAAGTTGCCTGCGGCGCTATTATAATTTATGGTCATAAACATTTTCAATAATTTATATAATCGTGCAATATACTTTTTGATTATTATGTGTCAATGCTCGACAGCTTTATTCTTAAAGTAGATGTATTAAAAATCACCAATAATTCACTGTATAAGTACCCTTAATTTGAACTAAAACACAATTTAAAAAACGTTAATGTAGTGTTTCACACTGCCTTTAATCTTAGCGGTAGGTAGATCCCAAATATCCTAGCCTGAGGGCGCGCTTCAGGATGTGGGGACCATGATGTAGGTACACCGAATGCAATAGACAAAATACCGATAAACGAGAAATTAGGCTGTGAAGAAAATAAAGAGCCTATAGGACTAATTGAGTCGCTTAGAATCATAACTCACATATTCCAAAAATCAAGTTTTGAGATAATCGCTAAAAACCAACAGAGCACTATTTTTTGTAATTAGAAGAACAGTATTGAACTCCCTAGAATATTAATGAGTGAGAGAGTCGAATAACTTTTTTTTTTAAATATATATACCTAATACTCCTTTCGTTGCAGACATACAGCATACTATGAGAAATAGAGCTCCCCGATTGGTTAGGAAGACGTTGGTGACAAAACTCTATTCTTTGAAATATACGACATATTACACCAACAATGAACTTTGTCAACGATTTTCACATGGTTTAAATTGACTTTTAATACTCAACTATTTTTCGGTATATAGATTAATTCATTTAGAATCACTTGGCATATTTAACTAAAAAACGACAAAATTGGAATATGTGAGTTATGATTCTAAGCGACTCAATTGGACGGTGTTATGCAGTAACCAGTTATCCACCAAAATGAAGTTTTGAGTTATAAGCATTTGAAGTTAAAACGTACACCATTTAGTCAAGATAATGAATAGAGCTATATTTTTTTTTTGTAAATTATTACTTGAAAGCAAACCTTGTGATTGTATAAAGACTTTTTTAATAATATGATCTGTTGTTTATAATATATTAGGTAAATGGTTATTGAAAAATTGTAATCGTTCCAAAAAAAAAAATAATAGTTTTGCAGTAACCCACTAAGCACCAAAAGTGTGACTTAGCTGCTTTTCCATTAACATATCAATTATTTACGAATTTGGTTGTGCTTATTAAAAAAACAATATGAATATGGAATATTTATTACAAAATTATGTATTTTTTTACAATATAGAAAAAATATATTAGCATCAATAATCCCCATTTACATATAAATAAAATTATATTTATATAAAAATTCCTTATTATACACTAACAAATTATTAAAGACAGTTGTTTTATTGCTAAGGCAATATTTATGTATCAACCAAATATTTCGATAAATCATTTTGCAACTACCAGTTAAACACCAAATAAAATGAAAAACGTGAATCACATTTCGCAATAATCAGTTAAGCAACTGATTATGCACCATAAAAGTGTGAAAATAATTTTTGCAATAATCAGTTTAGTGAAGGCTGAAAGTGACACATCCTAAAAAACCCTTTTTTATTGATCAATTCAGCTTACCTTAGCCTTGTATTTCCACTGTAGCTTAAAAAAACAATAACTATAATGAATTTAAGTGAGTGGGGCGATGACAACTAGGCAGATATTGTTAAAAACTGCAAAAAACGACAACGCGTGACATCACAGTTTGACAATAGCGGCCATGTTGTTTGGTGGATAACTGTTTACTGCAAAACGGAATTATCCATTAATTAATTAACACATTTTTTAAAAGTCTCATATATGGCAATATAGACCGAATTTGACCACGATCTTTTTTGCAAAACGTAGAAAACGTATTCATATTGTCGTTAAACCGAAAAACGCAAAAACACAAAAGTGTCGCTTAACTGGTTACTGCATAACATCGTCCAATTGACATTCTCCTCCTTGGGCCCCGCCCCCAATATTAAATCCTGGGTGCGCCACTGTCCAGGTACGAATCCTGGGTCTGGCAAATAATATTATTTTCTGTTCCTGTTTGTAGTCTTAGAGTATGGACCTCATAGGTTGAGCACGTGGCAACATCCATTTCTCGTAAAAAAATCTGTTAATACAAACCTCTACTTTTTGGTGGCACAATATTATCATCCTATTAAGATCGGACATGGTCGAAAGAAATAAATTAGTATTCGAAGATTTTGTCGTCACTGGCATTACTGATTTTTCATGTATTCATGTATTCGAGTGTTGTCAGTTCATTCCATCCCTTAGACCAGTGCTCCGCAACCTTTTCTCACCCACGGCACACTAAAGTTCTTCCCCGAATTCCACGGCACACCACGCGTAAAACAATTTATATACGAAAACATGGAACCCAGGCTAGAATCTTCGGCGCCTCCACCCCTACCTATCGCTAATGTTAAAGACAGTGTGATACTTTAAAATAGCGTTTTTCAAATGGTGTTCGAGGTAAAATTAATTGTATTTATTCTATGTTTAGCGATTTTTTGTATTTATTAATATATCCACTTGAATTATGGCTAGTTGTCAGTAAGAAATAATTATTTGTCGAGTATTGACAAAATAATAATATATTATTGTATCCCACAATTGTATGTTTTAAAAATAATAATATTAGCGAAGTGAAACAGCGCCGCAGGCGACTTTTTTGCTATTAGAGCAAAATTGTAATTTGTGTTTATCTCACTTATCTGCTTGACCTGCCACGCCGCCCCCCTGAGCCTGGGCCCTCAGGCTAGAGCCCCCCACCATGTGGGGGACGTGCACCAAAATTACATTACATACTTATGTTATGTTTTTTATTTGATAAATAATTAAATATACATAACTCAAAATGAAGAACCAAATGTACATATTCCCATGTATTTGTATTATCAATAAAATAACTAATTAATGTGATCTTGTTCCAATGAACGTAAAAGTTTAATATATTTTGACTAGATATTTGAAAGAGCAACCCGAAGTTCTTGGTCAAGACCCTTCAAGCAAGACTGTATATTATTTTTAATTATAACTTGAGTTGAAAAACTTTGCTCACCTAGATATGTCGTAGAAAATAGCAGCTGAACTGTGATAGCCTTGTCAAAAATACGAGGATTTTCTTTATAAACCGAAATCCAGAAAATAGCCAATGGAACATCGGCGAAGTTCAGTTTTGTTTCTCAATTAAAAAAATTACTCTCGAATTTATAGGGAAAGCGCTTCCATAGAATATTCGTCATTGGTTGCAAAAGGGTTTCGGATTCAGTCGTATTGATTGTATGAAAGTAACCATGAAATTTCTTTTGAAGCAAAGTTACTTAAATTTTTTTGAGACGGATCCAAAATTAATTGCTAGTTTTCATTGGTGGTCTGGTAGGTCCATTGGTACATTTGTAGAGATACTTGTCTTAACTCCTTCTAATTTATCAGATCCCGTTCATATATTTTCATTCTGACCTTGCATTATTTTATTAAGTTCATGCAGGTGCTCAAATGTATTACCAGCCATGTACGCAAATTTGGCTATTAAGTAAATATTGTATAATATACAAAATTATTTGTGTTTTTTTTTTAACCATTGCTCCGCGGCACACCTTGCATCGTCTTACGGCACACCGGTTGCGGAGCACTACCTTAGACGATCAGTATTTCTGTCAATATCAGTGTTGCCAACCGTACTATAATTATAGTACAATACTATAATTTTGAAGGATTCGAGACGAAAAATGTTTCTGTAATATATTTTTTTCTGAAATACTATAATTTTTACCCTTTTGTACTATAGTCAACATAGAAAAAGATGGCAACACTGGTCAGTATTTAAAATAAAAGTACCTACCCGATGAACTCGCTCCGAATAAGACCCATCCTGTTGCTGATCTTCATAATTTATTGGGGATTTTACGTCTTCAATAAACTCAGTCTTGATGTCAATTAGCGGAGTGTCTGACTTCAATGTTATTAGTTTCGGGTCTGAAACAATATTCTGAAAAACAAAATATTGTGTTATAAGTCATACGTGTGTAGCTCGACCACATACTTGAAGGGTATCAGCTCGTACACTCTGCAATGTGGACATGGTGTCTGTCGTTATCTACCTACTAAACAAAATAAACTAGCAAACAATAGGTACTAATCTACGATAACAATTTAATTGTTAATGTCAATTATTCATAACTAGTACCTATAAATTAATTTGAAATAAAACAAAATACTTAATATTATTAATATAATAATTGGAGGAAACTTGTCGATAGGTACTCAATTATGTCGACCAATCAATGGCTATTAACCTTTTGAATAAGAATACTCAATGTCCATTCAAAAATAAATGATCTGACGATTCAATTCGTCGCTGTATTATTAGTGTTTGTGAAAACCGGCCCTAGAAAAACAAATGAATCCAGTTTCAAAATCGTCGCCGCCAATAATAAAACTTTTATTATCATTTGTTGCACTGTCGAGAACAGGAATGTATTATGTATTAGTTTCGTTTATGAAAATAAACGCCTTGTTTGTGGGCAATCAATAACAATGACAATGTTAGGTGTGGTATCAATTGTTACGAAAACTCATAGTTAAAAGTACAGGGACAGTGTTGGCAGCAAAATTAACCGGGGTTATACGGGTGACGTAGGCCGCTCGGAACTGTGTCGCATTTGCACGCGGTTTTTATTACACACAATACATAGGTACACTGATTATTACGTCTGACGACACACATCTTAAAACAAACAATACTACGACATACAACAATCCGCTATGAAAAACTAACCTCAAAAGTGTATCTAGCCTCGTCGGTGTCCTTTTGCTTTATGTAGGTAAGCAGTTGGCTGTTTGGATCATGATCCACAGGTACCTCAAACCTTTGTTTCCCTTCTGCAAAAGGTTCGGAGTCTTCTCGTTCGCGTTTAATATCCATTTTATGCATGCAATTGTTCATCAAGTTGACCGTGGCACACAGAACGCAACCATAGATAAGAACGTAACAGACGTGACGTGGCGTAGGCATTTCGCCATAGACAAAAATAGTTAACCGTGTTGCCACTTTCGCAATATTATAAAAATTAAATACAAAACTAAACTTCCTTTGGTACAACTCCACAGCCGCCTTCCCGTTATAATCTTCTTCCTAGTCCACTTATGTCCAAAATGACGGGATTGGATCTAGAATGTAAAATTTTTGATAATTGACCCATTTTTGTTGAGCATCAAGTGTTCAGTCAGTGAAATTCGTTCGGATTTACACATGTTAAACGAGTTTTTTGCTCGTTGATAGATTTATGTACCTAATGAAAAGTATTCTGTTCACCTGAGCAGCCGAAAGCAATCATATACTTTTGATCATTTTGACTAACAATACACTAAGTAGGTACCTAGGTACTATGTAAGTAGGTGAGCGATTTCGAAAAATAATATTTCGAAAGATAATAATATTATTATAACTTCGTCATTATAATATATTGACCTTATGTGAGTAGAGGTGTGGGCAGACACTTATTTGTAGATCCATCATTGTAACAACACTTTTACCAACTTTAAAAGTAAAATAATTATTCGTAAACTTAAGGTTGGTAATATACCTATTAAAGCAAACCTATTTGTGGTTGCTTGAACCGTCAAACTTTTTCAGTTGAAAAACTTTTTATATTTTAATTCGACATCATTTATGAGTGGAGTGTAACATGTCACAATATAACAAACGCCTGAAATATCTGTTAACAACATCGCCATAAGCCGACTTATTTGTTTAAATAATTTATGGGACGCATAAAATGGTATGATCTATTTTCTACTAACGTAAGTACCTAATACCATAAAAAATTATCTATGATGTAGCTGTTGTCGGTAATGATTTTTTTTCAGATTCTACAACAGCATTCAGATCTACAAACTTATAAGAATGGGATGGGAGAGCCATTGTCGAAAACAACCCGATCAAGACTCGTAGCTGGATAAAATCTGACATTCGAATTAAATTTTTAAAGGCGTCGTATTGTTCGTACCTAGTTCCATTTTTGGCCATTCTATAGATAAGTTTCGTCTGTAAAGTTGTAGCAGTGACAATGCAGACGTTTTGTCTATGGCCGAGAGATGAATCAAGTTTAATCAATTGTCTATTGTCACGTCAGCTGTCAAACTACTTACCGAGTCTTGTGACATTTTTGCTTCACTTAAACTTCGTAAAATGGATATAAAACGTGAACTAGATGCTTATGAAGATGATGGGGAAGTGCAGAAATGGTTTGATGTGCCAATAATCCATCCAAACAATCCGCTTACAAACATTTCTATAAAGCATTAAAGCAGGAGAATGCGTACGATGTCAACAGCACTATTGAGGTTAGGTTTTCCAAACTTGTTAATCATTGTAAAAAAATGTTTATTCTAAGTTGAAGTGGTTTCTTACTGATGCAAATAAAACAGTTGCGTGACATATTGGACTTTACTAACTGAAACATCCAATAATACTTATACACCGTTGTGTTGACACTTAAGTAATAACGATTGTTTGACCAAGTAGGTACCTACCTACCTATAGGTCCTGCGTCCCTATGGCTGCAGGCTAACTACTTTCATTCATCTGAAGACAGCTGTTGCACGTTTATTAATAATAGATAAACAGTATCAAACCGTGATAAACCATGTGTTTGTACTCAACACATAATAATATAGGTGTAAACACGTATTATAAAATACCTTATGTCTTGTGTTTCAGAGCCCTGTAACCAGCCTTGTCAATGTTAAAACTGAGATTGATCCTCTGCGAGTTGATTTCAAAGAAGAATTTGTTGAAGACAGTGATCCGCAACCTGGCTGCTCATATTCAAAATGCGAGCCAATAAATCAGGTGCTTACATACTTATACAATATTGTGTAATATACATACATCGTGCTTGTAAGTGATCATGTCTTTTTGGCTCGGTTATTATGATAACATTGAATACAGCGTATTTTGTAAGAATATGTTGTATATAAATTTATCGTAACGAACAAAACGGTACATAATATATCAATGTTTAGATTTTAGCTTCATCGGTGCTTTGTTTTAGGATAGGTACTAGATTTCCGAAAAGGACTCCTGTTATTTAGTATATTTGGTATTTTGTTAATGACATTCATTAACTGTGTCTCATAAATGTGTTACATATTATCAATCCCGGTGCTGTGCGTATCTACAGCGATGTTTTGTTCTGCATATTTATTATTTAGGAGCAATGTTTCATGTCAGGTATTTGGTATTATTGTTTAATGTGTGGAAAGCACCGAATTACTGGTCTTGTGTTCAATATGAAGGTACCTACCGAAGCATTTTATATTTTTATTTAAAGCTCCTTTTCCTATGCCACGAAGCGCATAAAAAGTAAACAAACAAACATGATACACAAATAAACAACTAAAGTCGTAAAAACATCATATATTTGAATAAAGTATATAGTGATTTCCATGGCCCCCACATCCTTAAGCGGGCCCCCAGTCCAAGATCTTTGGTGGCCCCCCTACATATCACTAAGATTAAAGGCAGTGTGGCGTTCTATAGTAGCGTTTTTCAAATGGTGTTGGAGGTAAAATTAAGGGTATTCTGTGTATTAACAAACATGCAATTTCACAACCACATATTTTATTTGTGGTTTAACGTTAATACGCCTGAAGGAATTTAGCCCCGCAAACGATTTATTTTTATGATTAGAACAAATTTGTGATGTGCGTTTTTCTCACGTATCTTGTCAATTCCTCAGGCTACAGCCCTGTCAGTCCGCCCTTTGTGGGGGCCATGGTGATTTCCAAAGGTCAGTCCAATTTTCGTCTGGCAAATCGTCTTAATTCCTTTTCTTAGTTGTAGTTTATGGCCAAATGTCTTCCACTGAGTAACCACCGATAAATGTATTTTGAAGGACCAAAAAGTGTCAAAGGTGGTCCGACGAGTTTGATGAACATAAGACCCGAGACTGTTTTGGTCTTCAACGAAACTCTTATTGGTGTAATAATTAGATTCATTTGCGAAAATTTGCGTTCACATTCACTTGAAGAAATGGTAATAGAATTCAGTGCACACATGAAACGCGATAGTTTTCCAGATATATTTGTCTTTTCATATGAGATGATTCAGGAAAATTAACTTGTACTATGTGAGCGCGAACATTGTTTTGTCTAATTGCTTTTGAAACTTTAAAAATACTATGAAAAAAGGAGCCAGAACGCCGTTCCACCGCGTTACATTACAAAAAAGCCCTGCTATTACTGTATACCGGGTATCATTGTCACCAATTAAATTTTTTGTAGATGCGCTCGAAACTTTCAATGTGTAATACGCAGACAGGTGTTTGTGTGCTGTGCTGTTGCCATGCGTTACAGACAGATGACACATGACATAATATAAGTATAATATATTATTAAGTATTTGAAAATGTCAGTGATTAATTTATTCATGCTCTTAAAGTGTTGTGAGTTATATTGTGGAGTACAAACTAAAATAAGCACAAGTAATGGTACGCAGGGTAGCGAAAATTCGCTTAGTCGATATACCTAGTTAATATAACTGTGTAAGGATTATGACAATATATTTCTGTACTAACGAAATGACTATGCGATCACAGATTTTTCTGGTTTGGTGCATTTCTTTCTTGACTATCTTTATGGTAGGTATGTTTTTGTTGATTTTTGTTTAACAAAAGTATTAATTGGTCGAAAACAATCGATTTTTTTGACATCTCTATTGAGGTGTAACTTTTTAATAGAAGGCAAAAATATTTTGATACACTGTCACTATTTTACATACACAATTTTTCGATACACTATTATTATATTTTCAGAAGTAGACACTGATATGCTTTTATATTTATAAAATTAATGTATTTTTTTAGATCGCTTCAAAATACCCTTCCAATTTAAAATCGGAGACTGATTTCGAGCTAATTGACTCAGAGAATGAGGTTTTTCAAGAGGATGTAAGGCAATGCAATGATGCTTACCCTCAACCTAGTTGCTCTTATTCCGAATGCAACCCAGGAAATGAGGTATATAACAATCTATTAATTTAAAATAATCTACTAATACTGATATCACTTATCAACTTATATCAAATTGTACACCTTTTTCTTTTAAATTCGATCCTCCCAGATGGTCAAAATTCCTACATAATATATTTAATAAACTTCTCTGATCAAAATTCGGGACTTGTAGAAGTTTAAAGTAGAAAACTTGTGATGTATGTTAAATGATAACTTAATACTTATCCAGCGAGTGAAAAATGTCAATGAATTTGTCTGTTGTACCTGAATATACAAGAAAAAATCATTTTTTTAAATTTGATATTTTAAAAAATAAATCAATAGATTTTGGTCACCGTGTTTGACAATTCGTATAACCATTACTGACGAAATGGGTTTTTGATACGATTCGCAAAAAAATACTTTATTGGACTTAAATTTACTAAAAGTAATACGTATGCTTTTAATATGTTGTATAGTCATATATTAATTACCCATATATTATGTAAATAGTTCAGAACACAGGTAACATAACCGTAAATGGTACTTCAATTCTCGGACCGGTTTCTTTTTAATTATCCTGCGACTCATTGCAATTTCGTTCGGACGCAAACTATTAATTGGCTGTAATAAGATGACGTCTGGTATTAATTTGAGTATAGGTTACTTATGTTAAAGGGGCGTACCTTTGGGTAGAAAATATAAACATGCTATTCCACTAGTTTTGATCACTGTACACAATGTTTAACACATAATATTTACAATGTACTTAATTAGTGATGTTTATTTTAAATGTTATAACAATAAAAATGGTTTGCGATTTAAACATTAAACCAATGTAACGTGCACTGATCAGAATGGTTTTTCAAAGTATGATATTTTTCAAAGCATCCGCTCACATGAAGTGCCGGTTTGTTAACCCAACTGAAAATAGTCTATGGGCTCCAAACAATTTGTTGCTATATTCGGCCCAACTACTCTATTTTTTGAGGTGAAATGGTAGTAGACAATGAGAACCTACCATGTTTTCGTTGAGTTACATGATGTGGTAAGATTAATGGGTGTTGAAGGTCTTATATCTTCTTCATCACTATCATCGCTGAGATATCCACTTCTCCTTATTTTGGGCGGGATGATAACGTGTTTTCTTAACTTTCACTATCTGTATCATTATTATAATCAACGGCCCACCCGATCAAACTATCTTCTTCACTTTCTTCGCTCAAAATCAATACTATCAAATGCATACAAATCTTCCTCGTCACCTGTATCGAAACGATCACTATCGATATTTTCATTGACATTTTTGGTGTTTTCCATGGTGATTGTTATTTAATTATTTTCTAATCACGTTAATTACTGTCGATATTTTTAATTATTAATAGTTACTGCTATGGAACGGCGAGATGAACTTCATTAAACACAAATTTATATTAATTTAACTGGCTTTAATTAGAATGTAATATAATTATAATAGATTATATTGTGTTGGACATTTGAATTTATTTTTGGAATGGACACATGCAAGCAAATTTATAATAAACTGATATATTATATACTGCACTGCTCGCGAAACCCAGTTAGGTGAAGCATAATATTATGTTATATCAATTATAATATACAATTACCTGCTCCATGGCCCCCACATCCTGAAGCGGCCCCCCCGTCCACTAAGGTTAAAGGCAGTGTGACGCTCTATAGTAGCGTTTTTGGTGTTCGAGGTAAAATTAAGGGTATTCAGTGTATCAACAAACATTAACCAAAAAATGCAATTAATTACACAACCACATTTATGAAAATGTTAATACGCCCGAAGGAAATTGCAGGCGATTTTTTTTACGATTAGGGCAAATTTGTGATGTGCGTTTATCTCACCTATCTGGTCAATTCCCCAGGCTAGAGCCCTGTCAGTGCCCCCTTTGTGGAGGCCATGGTGATTTCCAAAATTCAGTCCAATTTTGGATTACTTATCGTGTAACCCACGATAAGTAATACCACTCTCTGGTATTACAATTAGTAGTATAATATTTGTTAGACAAATTAATTATTTTTTGTCAATTTTGAAATGAGTTTCTGTGAATTAGAATTAGTTATTTTTACCTGTATACCGATTTTTTTTAAATTTCCCCCCCCTTTTTAATAGGCAAAAAGTGGTATTTTCACAAAATCTAGCGTTTTTTCTGCCAAATAGCTTGTTTTCATACCCCGTCTAGCATGTTTTTGTCAATGACAGTTGGCAACACTGTATACCACCAACATAAAAAAATATCTCATGTAATCTCAATGTAACATGCCTCATTTCAAGACTTTAATACGTCACAAACCTCCGCTACTTTTATTTTTGTAGTTATAGTGCTGTAAAATTAAAATTTTATCATTGGAGGCTTTAATTCAATGATGAGATGCTTTCCGTGCCAATGTAATATTGGCACCATGCTAAATTGATATCTGACGGCTTATTTTGTAATTTGCTGGGATTAGGAGAAAGTCAGACCTTCATCCAACAGTGGATCGGTAATAGTTGATAAAGATTTTATTTTTGTCTATAAAGAGTTATCAGTTAATAATAGTTTTAGCCATACTGATGTCCACACAAATAGAAGTATCTTTTTCTGATATAATAAAAATATGAGAGTTACCATGCTGGATCATCGATAATGCGAGAATCCGACTCAGTGAGGGGCTTCCTGCTGAGAAGACGGACGATTCTAGCTCCGGACACCTTGGGTCCAATGACGTTCGGCGCAAAAGCAAGCACTTGGACCAACATCCAACTTCCAAAACCTCTGAAACCCTGAAAGAGATGACAGAAATAAATTTTGCAATCCTAAGTAAAATAATATAGTTTTTATATTACGACATAAAGTTCTTAAGTTAATACATTGACTGCTGACCAGATAATCACTTTTTAATTAGCACATTTAAATAGCATGTTAATTATAACGAATGGCCAAGTGAATGAGAATCTGCATACTAGCAAACTCCACTTTTGACCAAAAATGAAATTTTGATGGCATTTTGTTAAAAAGCATGTTTTATCGGGGTCTCAAATTTCAGATTTAACCTGTTGCACCCCGGAGACAGTTTTACGGTTTTTGCGGAAAAAAAGTCGCCGCGTACAGGGTCTTGAAACGCGGAAGTTAATGGTGCAACCCCCGTTTTTTATCTAAAATGTTGGCGTTTATTTCAGCTTGATCGGAGATCAAATGGCAAAGTTAGATGCAAATAATTGTGTTATTCAAATTAATCACCGGCTGGTTGGCGCGGACGACGTGTTACGCATAGATCGGAATGCTTCACTCACGGACAATAATTGTATCAAGTGGCATCAGAGCCAGGGTGCGTGGTCGGGGTCCCGAATTTCATTTTTAACTCGTTGCACCCCGGGGACGCATCAAAGCCGGAGTGCGTGGAAGGGGTCTCGAATTTCAGTTTTAACCCGTTGCACCCTGGGGACAGTTTTATAATAATTAACTGAATTTGTACTACTTTTTAAGATATTTAAATGCAAAAAATGTACAAAAAAATAAAAATTTTAAATATTATATTTTTTTACTTTTTTAAATTCAATCCTTTGCACTCTACGTAACTCCCGGAAAGCGCCGGGTGATATAGCTAGTTATACATAAATAAGTATTACAAAAATGTTTGATTTATTCTTCAAAGAATATAACCACATGAATGAACCCAAAATTGTGGCTCTATCGCCATATATCTATTCAAAATGGATTTTCAATTAAACCTACGGTGAGTCTTAAAGATGTTAATATTTCTTTTGAAGAAAAAGAAATTCAAAGACACCTTTTGGAAGACCACATACAGGAAGCAGCTGCAATTAAATAAGATCGATAAAACTCTTGCAAAAGAAAAATTTACCAGTATGAAAGTAATAATAGTTGACTTGGAGAAATGTTTACCTACTTCATATAGTTTCTATCTGAGAAAATTGTAGACTCCGAATTTTACAATTTACGATGATGTAAGTGGTGAGTGAGACACAACACCATATTAAAAGTAGAGATAGGCAACGATTTGGCTTCCTCATAGAACTGAATGAAGCATGCCGATAACAGCCGATAACTCACGAGAAATGGCGACGTGATAAAAAAAAATGCAGGGCATCACGGAGGGTTTACTTTGGTCATTACAACGTACCCATATAATATAATGTTAATGTGGAGATTTTGCCGCAAATTGATTACCAACCTCTTTCACCATACTTTAACGCCATAGCACAACACTGATGTGGATGAAATAAAGTGTGAAATGGGCATCTAGCAATGTTTTAGCAAATATTGAAGAGCTGACGATTTGGTATAATAATTAATTGCCCTGGCCAAAATAGGAATATCATGATCTTAGACTATAGATACATCTAGACGCCACCCGTTGCATTGCTAAATGAAACCGATTGCCTTGCGTTTGGTTTGTGAGCGAGCGAACGCATTCGTCTACAAATGTTCGAGACCATAGACCATTTCGCTAGTGCTCGCCCAAAGTGCTCGCACTAGACGCTCAGAATCAAAATATAATTTTCTATTTTTTTACGTTACATAGTATTTTTAAGCGGTCAAAATGTAACCATTAGATAAATATATCCATAATTTAAGTTATTTTAAAGAAACACTAGGTCACTGATATTAAAATATATAATAAAATACAAATAAATTATCACGAACATGTATCAACTTACTTATGAAACGTAATACCATCTTCTTGCTTATCAGTACGGCTACCACATTTTAATACAACACACAGAACTATCTTTTCTACTTAATTAACCAAAAATATTTACCACTGACTTTATGTTTAACACAAAAAATATCAATTTTAGCAACACGAGCTCGCAAGTTATCGACGCTATCTGAAGCGTTTCGCCCCGTTTTGATGGCGATACTTTTGGCAACTGGCTTGTAGCTAGTAGATCTTTTATCTTACTCTAGCGCGTGTCGCAGAGATTGTAAGGGTGCCGAATACTTTCTCACTCGCACTCATGCATCGTTTTTGTTCAGGCCTTGGTCATGATAGTTTTTTCATATACCTGGTTTCTGAAAACCATTCCTACGCTGAAAATCATAAATCACAAATTCCTATTACGAGGCCATACACAAATGGAGATCGACACTAACCATTCTATAACAGAACATCAAAAAAGATGCTGAACGGTATGCAGATAGTTTTTACTCCGTGGGATTGGGTTCAGTTTGTAGGGACATGTAAAAGAAACAAGCCTTTTAAAGTTATTAACATGGAGTTAAATGATATAAACAATTATTGCTCTTTCTATGCATCATCTTCAGGTCCTTTTGTGGCTCGAAAAAAGAATATTGATGGCACACCTTTTTTTATTTATATCTTAAGATGGCGCTGGTTATCTACGTTATAAGGCGAAGTTCTCCGATGAAGATTTCCAAACTGTGGACCTCCGACCTTCTCGCTTGCCGTAAAACGCCGCAAACTTTTTAAAAGCTGTCAAATTTTCCCCCACAGATACCAAGTCGCAATGGCCGGCCGGTCCAACTGAGGGTCGAACCGACTTGAGAAGCTCTTCCCTTTCAACCGACATATGGGAACACTCCCAAAGGATGCGACGGTATCCTACAATTCGGCACATAAGCAAGTCAGAGATTCTATTAGGCCAAGCTGACAGAGCTTCGAAGCAAAACAACTATTTCAACGAATATTTCAATTTACTCAACAGTGCTGCACATATTATCATTAGCATTATTTTATAGTTTCAAATTACATTATCATCTTCCATTAGTACAGTCATAATGAATTGATTTTTGAAGTGATAGTATTACAAGGAAGATTATTTTAGGTATATTTATCTTTGTTTACTATTGATTATGTTTGTGTTATTGCAGTTACTGAATTGGCTACTAATTATAATATACGAATGCTTCTCGGACCAGTATTCTTACTGAAGAACAGCCGAAAGTAGCCCAAGAAATAGAAGCTACGATGACATTTTCTGATTCAGGAGATAATAATTTAGCATTATTATATTGTTTTAAATTACATTCTTATATTCCATTAGTAGTAAACGACATGCAATGGGTGAAAGGAATTGATTTTTTAAGCACTTGTGTAACAGTATTTCGGGGAAGATTGCTTTATATATTTTTATTTACTATTGATTGTATATGTCGACGACCCCAGGAAAAACCATTGTAAGTCTGAAAATAGCGTTTCCGGTTTTATTAGCTTTTTATAATATTTAATTTTTTATGCATATCCTGTAAAAAAATCAGGTCTCTAGCATAAAAATTGACGAAGTTAGGTTTTTGACAATGGTGCTCTATATCTACATATCGCATCGACCAAATTTGTGTTCACAGAAATATCCGAGGAGTATAGTCATACCTCGATAACAAAAGTGCACTGCGCTTTATTTTACAAATAAGAAGGTTGTTATACTTGTTATAACATTCTTTTATGGAGATCTAAAGAAACAGCATGATTTATATTGACGTATCACAATAATTTAAAAAAAACATATTGGTTTATCTCCGAAAAATATTGGTATTTGCAGTGAGTATTTGCATTATTAGTTTAAAAGTTAGTCAATATTATTGTGTCAGAAAGTTAAGTTATTATATTATTTAATATAAAACAAATACTGAAAAGAAACGGAATTAATTTTCACTTGCATAGCTACTTTAAAAAACTTCTCAGTTATTAATATTATCTTAAAATTTGAAGTAATTATATTAATTTTGATTCGCTTATTTAAATTAATTCACTGCATGATAAAGACCTCTTCAATCTCTCTCTTACTCTTTTCGGTTGATTACTCTCCCATATAGATACTCAACAAAACAATGAAGTAAAGTTTAAATTTGAAAATGTTATATTATTTAATAGAAAAATAATATCATATATAAAACGTTATTTATATATAATTATATTTAATTACTTTGCAGTTACCTACTTAACTTAAAATGAGTTTGTAATATTCTAATATATAAATTTAATTTACATAAATACCCAGTAGAAAAATACATATTTTAATTTAATATTACTATCACTATAAAATCAAATATTTTGGACCTAAAAAGGTAACTACCTAAAATATTATGTTTTAACTTCAAAATGTTATTTTATCATTAGTAGAAAATGACATTACATATTATTTTGGTTGAATTAATCTTGCACAAAGATAATAAAAAATCACTATTATCATGGTTCAGTTTGAAAACATTACTAATTGCTGACTATTTTTTTATGATCCAACCAAGTTAAATAATCCTTTTCATTGCATTTTGAAATGGAATTATTTATGAATGGCTTGCTTTGGAAATAGTATAATAGTAATGAACTTCGTCTAAATATCAATAACACGTGCGTCAGTTCTTAGTATTTTTGAAAATATAAAAGGGTACACATTAAGTAAATTATGCATAATTTTGTATTTTGAATATTCCTCAAAGATAGAAATTACCCAAAGGATTATATTATTTTATTACATGCCATTCGCCGAAAGGGATTAAGCGGCTGGGATTTTTGAAAACGTGTTTTGACGTGACATTGTTTACAATACAATTTGAAAGTAACAATAAAATTTTAATGGTCAATAATTGTTAAAGCATTTTATGCTTATCTAAGTAGATATATTTTGGAAAAAGGATGAAGTAAAGTAAACAAAATGATGTGTAGGTATTCTGAAAACAAGCCCATCGCTGGTGATTGGGAATTTTTAATATTACCTACTAATTAAAGACATATATTATAATCTTAGCATTGGTGAGTGGTGACATAATTTTCGATGTTAGTTAAATTTGTTCAAAATAAATATACAGTGTTGCTTTTAACAAACAATAACATTTCTATAATATTTTCATCACAATTTGACATAGCTTATTTGACTTTTAACACTATAGATAATTACATAAATATTATGTATCTATAGTTTGTGAAAAACTCAAATAAACCATGTCAAATGGTGATATCGTACACGGTATCTCGTAGATTTTAATTAAAATATCAATTTGATTTGAAAAGTCTGTAATGGTAAGTATGTACTTAAATTCATATACTTACCTCCTATTCACCTATTGACTATGATTTTTATAAATTATGAAAACCTTTTTAAATAGTAACTACCTAATTATTATTTCATCCAATTTAAATCGGTCTGAATTATACATTTTGTAAAACTATCAAAATAAATAGTTATGAATGAACAAATGATATAGTAAACTGTGTTTCTTTGAGAAAATTTGTATTAAAACTCTACGCAATCGATTAAATAACAATATAACATTTCAAGAACATACTAATTACTTGAATGCAAATTATTTTTTTTTTCAGTTTATAAAAAAAATGCAAATCCACACCAACAAAATAAATTTGATTATTTAAATTTGAGAGTATTAGTACACATTTATTTCAACCTTTTAAATAAATAGTAAAAATCAAAAAACATCGTATTAATTAACGTAACAGAGCTCAATTAAGAAATATACTTACTGAAGTTTATGTTGACAATATAATATAATCAATCTATATTTAATTATAATTGGCAATAACATTCATATTAACGATTGAGATTAAAAAATACAAACGATAATTAATATGGTCATAATTTATATGAAATTTTATAATCTTAATTATAGAAAGGTATTATAAAATTATATGCACAAATAAGGATACTCTTAAAAAAATAGAAGGTAGGTACTGACAAAGAAATTTCTCTTGTTTATACAGATACTGTATGAATATCATTTTAGATAGGTACATAATCATAATTATCGAATGGACTTGTAATACAAGCCTAATAATTATATTAAGTATATATTTTTATATAAAGATTTCTGATGATGCACAGTTGACTGCGGTCTCATTTGAAACGAAAGTAATAAACCTCTCTTTCATTAATAATTGTTAGGTAAACATAACATTAGTTATTTTGTTAATACGTAGTTATAATTTTCAAACTAGAAAATCTATATTTTTGCAAATAGTATGATGTTTAGATAGGTATATCTGTGCCAAATGTTCAAGAATATATTTCAGTAGTTGTTTACTACCTACATTCTTATGTTCAAATAAGCAAAGCGGTTAGTAATTTATATTATTGTATTAAACCGTACATATGTTTTTTCTAAAATGGTAATTACTTATTTAAATAAAATTCATTCCCTCAGAAATACAATGATGCAGTTAATAAAGTATATAAGTAATTATTTCCCTAGTTTTCATAATTAAGTCAACTACTATTAATAAATTAAAATTGGCTTAGTGATTTACATGGCGATTGACATTATGTTTTTTCAACAGTTTTAGTGAAAATTGTGTTGTAAAGAATAAAAAAACATTTCTTTTAGCTATTTTTTAAATCTAATAGTTACCAATGTTATGTACTAATTTCTTATACAACTTCTTTATTATTCCATTATTAACATTTTTCCTGAATGTTTATTGTTTCGTAATGTACATATTCTCATTATTTATAAAAATATCAATAATAATTTACAAAAAAATTAAAAAAATCATACTTAAATACTTTTAAATTATAAAAACTCCGTATAAAAATATATATATGTCAATATATCCTCATACTCTTTGTTAAAACTTTATAGACACGCTGTATTATTTCGAGTTAAACATTGCGCAATGATGGTTCTTCCGTAAAAGAGCATTATAAATATAGGTGTACTAAATAAAATCGTATAGAGAAAGAAAAACGTGACGTAAAACAAGGTTACATCTCAGAGTATGAGTCTGTTACGCGGAGTCTGTAATCTATTTCGTCCGCGCAAAAGCATGTTGAATCAAGTCAAAGCACCAAGCGCGTAATATTATTCCAAATAAAAACGATTTTTTGACATTATCTCAGCTGTTTATTAATTAATCAACATTAAATTTTGATAGGAATATAGACCATAAATTGGTTTATCTGATTTACTTAAATAAGATAAGAAAAAACTATCTCATTTTATATGATGAATTTAATAGCGTAAATATTTTAGTTTTTTCGCTCTCCTGAACATTTGTGATTTTAGACTTACACCGGTTTTTCCTGGGGCCGTCGATGTGTTATTGCAGGTACTGAATTGGCTACTAATTATGATATTATAATGAATGCTTCTCGGAGAGAAGAACAGTGGAAAGTAGCCCAAGAAATAGAAGCCATGATGCCATTTTCTGATTCAGAAGATAATATTGAAGGTAAAGTTAATGGTATTCAACAATTATGCTATTTTAGAGAAATATCAAGACTACTCGAGGATTATTCAATTGTTTAAGTTGCGAAGATTTGTATTCACTATCAATAGAAAAATGATATCTTAGTGTGTTTATTATAACAAAACCTTTTTATGATTGCAGTTATTCAAGCTGCGAACATATTGACCCCGACACGAGCCCTTGTACATGATTGTATTAACAATCAAGGTATTAATTTTAGATAAACGTATCTACACAACGTTTATTCAGTTCTTTAATATGCGAGGCGTTGTAAAGGGTGTTTTTTTTAGAGGTATAGAACTTTAAGCTGGCAGCACTTTTTTAATTGGCGGCCATTTTGTCAGCTGTTAAGTGATTTATGTTTAGTTTGGCTTGGCATTTCAACATGAATAGACTGACGCCTGAACAACGCTTCCAAATTGTGAAAATTTATTTTAAAACAAGATTGCCGTTGATCCCGATTTTCATAAGCGAATTTTGTTTAGCGATGAAGCTCACTTTTGGTTGAATGGATACGTCAATAAACAAAACTGCCGTATTTGGAGTGATGATAATCCTCAAGTGTATGTTGAGACACCGTTACATCCAGAAAAATTGACTGTTTGGTGTGCTTTATGGGCTGGTGGAATAATTGGTCCGTACTTCTTTAAAAACGATGCTGGCCAGAACGTTACAGTCAATGGTGACCGCTATAGAGCCATGATTACTGACTTTTTCGTTCATCAATTGAACAACCATGATGTGCAGGAGCTGTGGTTTTAACAAGACGGCGCAACATGTCACACAGCTCGTGCCACAATTGATTTATTGAAGGAAACGTTTGGTAACCGCATAGTTTCACGTTTCGGACCCGTGAATTGGCCTCCAAGATCGTGCGATTTAACGCCGCTTGACTATTTTCTGTGGGGATATGTGAAGTCGCTAGTCTACGCCGATAAGCCCGAAACGATTGACCACTTGGAGGACAACATTCGCCGCGTTATTGCCGATATACGGCCACAAATGTTGGAAAAAGTCATCGAAAATTGGACCTCCAGATTAGACTACGTCCGAGCCAGCCGTGGCGGTCATATGCCAGAAGTCATATTTAAATTATAATGCCAGAAGAGCATCTTTCGAATAAAGTAAATTTCATGTCAATATAAAAATTCATCTTTATTTTATTCCATTTCAAAGTTCTATACCTCTAAAAAAAACACCCTTTATTAGCAATTGATAGACAAAAGATTTCGTAGTATATTTTTAATAACTAAACCGTTTTTTGATTACAGACATGCTGCGAGTACATCGACCAATACACAAGCACTTCTACTTAATAAAAGTTCGAGAGACTGGTACAATCTAGTTAGAAATTGCGAAAAAAGATAATAATATTGTAGTCAAAGTAATGTACAACGACATGTTTTTAGATTTTCCCAGTCTCTTGAAGGGTCCATTCAGCAGGTGAAGTGGTTTCAATTTTTTAAAAAAAGTGCCTAGGCTAATAACATCCTCTTTGAAAATAGCCCGGATGCTTTGCAACAATTCCAGTCAATATCTTTTAGTCGCCGAGGTAAGGCAAATAATGTTATCCTTGAACCTCCTAAATGTTACAGTGGTCCAGTGCAAATTAATAAGGAGAAGAAAAATGATCTCGGTATTCTACATGTTTAATCGATAAAGACTGTCATGAGTTTTGCTTGTCAATCCCAGATAAATGTACCGTATATGAATCCGGATAATTTTCATGAAAGACTTGACAAGTAGTATTTTTATGTATGTACTTAAGTATTATTTCTAACTGTGTCAAATATGTTACAATTATTTACTATATAAACGTAATAAAATAAAATCATATGTTCTAGGTATTATTTCTAACTGCTGTCAAATATGTAATGCCGCAAGAGGATGGATCGAGGGAAGTGGCGCGAACTTGTGCTTGCCTTATACCCCAACGCTGGGTCGTGACAGGGCGAAAGAAGAAGAAGAAGATTTACTATGTAAATGTATTAAAATAAAATAATATGTCCTTTGGTTTTATTTTTAACTATCTATCAAATTTGTACATATTGTTTCAAATATAAATGTATTAAAATAAAACTATTTTTTTATTAAACAATAACCTTCATCCAGCTACCTATATCCTATGAAAGTACTAAACTATCACATATTATTACACCTGCAATAATAAATGCCAGATTACATGATTGACATTATAATAATGCATTAGCTTCGTCTAGAGGGGAAAAATAATTTAAACTGTCACTAAATGATAAGACAATAATAAAATCACACATTTTGTACCTACATGTCAAAAGAGATAAGTTTTCAATTTATATTCTTGGTTAAAAAAATACGAAAGGAAGAAAGGGATATGTCAAAAAAATATAGTAAAATCCATAACTTTTGAAAATCTCATATATTTATACCATAGTATATCAATTTTAATAGACAAGTGCAAAAAAAAATATCCAAAAATGATTATTTTCGGTTTAATTACAATTTTAAGAATATTCTCAAAAACGCAAATCTTGTTTTGCCTCTCCTGAAAAGTACCAATTTTCGACTTATCGCCTCTTCCTTTCGCACACAGATATTAGATTCTCATATTATTTTCATCACAATCTACATAACAAATTAAATTATTAACGGTTTTATTTCTATAACTTCCAATAATGGTAACTTTCACTACTCTCGGTCTCAGGATAAACATATTTAAACAAAAGGGAGCGCTGAAAGGCACTCAATATTATATGATGGAGGACTATCCACAGTACATTTTAGATAAAAGAAACGCTATTATACTTTATGACCCTGAACATTTTAAATTATATAATTGTACAATATATTTTCTGATTATTATGTGTCGATACTTGACAGCTCCATTATTAAAGTTGATGTATTAAAAATTGCCAATAATTCACTGTATAAGTACCCTTAATTTGAACTAAAACATAAATTGAAAAACGTTAATGTAGTATTTCACACTGCCTTTAATCTTAGCGGTAGGTAGGAGGCCCGAAAAATATCCTAGCCTGAGGGCCCGTTTCAATATGTGGGGGTCATGGTGTAGGTCAGTGGTCGGCAAACCGTGGCTCTTTGGCCCCTTGGGTGTGGCTCTGCCACAAATGACCACGTACGGGATAAAAAACTTAAATTGGTTTCAGCTTTCGAGTCTTGTGACATAAATGATACAGCACAAGTCTCACGTTTTGTACGATTAATTCCATCTACAGGTCCTAAGGAAGAACTTGGATGCCACTCAAATGTCAAACAGGGTATAGAAGATATTGCAAATGCTGCAATTGAGTGTATGGAAAAACATCATATTCCACTTGATAAAATTGTGTCAATTTCAACAGATAACAACAACAACAACAGTTAAGTATGACCAGTGAAAGAAAAGGGGTTGTTGCATGCTTGAGAAAGATTGTTTGCATGAATATGTAGAGCCGGAAAGGGAAAGAACAGCAAACGCTAGTTTTTTCAACTGATCATATGAGTCAGGAATACTATTCCAAGTATTAAAAATCATCATATCTTCCTTCTCCAGGTCTTTCAAAGTATACCACTAAACTTGTACTGTGAAACATGTTCATATTTTTTTTCTCCAATATGTCCATATCGGCACAGAGATGTTCAAATTTAGTGCTCCATAATTCTTTATCCATAAGCTTTATCTATAATAGAGGTGATAATCTTATTCACAAATTCCATATCTTGCAAATGTCTGCGCACAAAGCTCTTCTTGACGAATGATGCAATGGTAAGCAAGTATCTCGTGATTTTTTCTTCTTTCAAAATAGCAACAACCCCTTTTCTTACGCCGGTCCTACTGTCATACCCCGTCTGTTGAAATTGACACAATTTTATTGAGTGGAATATGATGTTTTTCCATACACTCAATTACAGCATTTGCAATATCTTCTCCACGTGTTTGACATTTGAGCGGCAATAATACTATAAGTTATTCTTTAGGACCTGTATATAAAATAAATCCTACAAAACGTGAAACTTGTGCTGTATGATTGGTCACTCGTTAACTGCTATTGATAAAGCTGAAACCAATTTAAGATCTTTGACTCGCTGGTTGGTTATATTCAAAGATATTTTGACTGTTCTATCTTTCACTGTTTTAGCCCATACGTGGTCATTTGTGGCAGAGCCACACCCAAGGGGCCAAAGAGCCACATGTGGCTCGCGAGCGGCGGCTTGCCGACCACTGCTCTAGACGAAGTGGGTAGCACAGCCGACAATATTTGAGTAATATTTTAGCATACTAGGCGCACATGTCCTGTGTGGTGGCTGTTAGTCACTTCCAATCCGCCAGTCGCTGATGACATGCTCAACGGTTACCGCCGTTATGCCTCCAATTTAATAAAAACTAGGAGAAACTTATACCGCCGTATATTATGAAAATATGTATAAATAATTATAAGAAGAAGTAAAAGAGCCTATGGGACAGATTTACATTCTCCTCCTTGGGCCCCCCCAATATTAAATCCTGGGTGCGCCACTGGATCATAGTAAAACCTAGCAATAAGAGACCACTTCCTACATCACCTAAAAATAATCCCCTACTACGGAACGATAGAAACATTCAACCCACCAAAAAGAACAGAACGCTCCAACCACAGACATCGTTTCGAAGATCAAGTAGCTTATCAGAAGGAGCCCCATAACCGGGTATGCTGAACTTCTTAGTCAACAAAAATACCAACATTAAAACAAACAACCAAGACAACAAAGACAAGAACACATAGCAACCAACCCACCCCTCCCACGAAGATCTCATAGATGAACATATAACAAAAAACAAAAACCATCTTCCAATATGGCTGGTCACCGAGGAAGATCACGACCAAAACCCTCCAAGAAAAATAAAATCACGCTAACAAACCTTACATGTATCTCACTAACCAAGCTCTACAAACTAATCTACAATATAAGATCACTGTCATAATATGTACGCTTAATAGAATTGAGAGAGGCAATAAAAGATATAAAATCCGACATAATCGGATTATCTGAAGTGAGACGTCAAGGAACAAAGATAGAGGAATATGGCAATCATATTCTATGTCACATAGGACTTAATACATAAAAAGCACAAGAATAACATAGTAAACTTCATAGGTATAACAGATAGAGTAGCACTATTGAATTTAAAAATACAAGGAAATGAATACAAGTATACGCACCCACAGAAATAGCGAAAGAAAAAGAAATTGATACTTTTTATCCAAAGCATTTTAAGCCAAAGACAGAGTCCAGTGGGACTTCTTTCTTTGGAGGAGGCCTTCACCCAAAGAGAGGTTCTTACAAATCAAAGAAACTAGTATCTTAGCATTAAAAATATTATTTAAGTTACAAATACAAAAATATATACCAATATTAAAAACGTTACATAGCACTTTTAATATATAAACATTATTTATTAATATTATATACAAAATAAAAATCTTAATATAGGTATATATTGATACCGGATGAAGGTCTCCCACAGGAGACCACCGCAAAGGGCGGACCGAACCATCATCTTTCCCAAAACATCACAGCCTACGTCCACTCTTCGCGGCTCTCGCAACCCCCGGCCGAGCGGAACCTACCTCCACTGAAAATACCAAAATTCGAATTCGTCCACGCTCCCGCCAAACGACAGACGCGGTCTGCCGAAAACGGCCGCTCGCACCGCCACCAGAATCCGTCGGTAAAACAGAGAACTTTGCGACCGACAGACGAACAGAACGCCTATATCTGACAGTTGGACGCGAGCGAAAAGCTCTCTCCCGCATCGGACGCCGGACAGCTAGCATCGCCCCTGCTCGCCTCGGACGCGAAGCCAAGCCAGCATCTCCAATTCTCCAGTCAAAAAGACCGCATCGGCGCCAAGTAAGCATCAAGCATCCCAAGCAAACCGCCTCTACCCACCGCCAACGACAATACCCTGCGACAATATAATAAACACCAGCCTCAACAGCATACATGTGCGTTTCTCTCATCCCACCCCGCTTCTGGCCTGCTAGTGATACAGCCTTCACCATTCTCCTTGACGGAGAAAGGCCAGTATCAATATGTATTATAAAAAAAATATAAAAATATCATAGATAAAATATTAAAAAAATCATAGATAGATAGATATTATATATACATGATAGATATAATCTCTTGGGTTATTATATATAATAAATAACTTACATTAGATATAGTCAATTCACTGTCATTTACTTTTTTTGTTTGTAAGAAATAAAAAGGCTTTTTTATTTTTTTTATTTCATATATTTCTATAACTTCAGACAATAATTGGAATTTACTAATTAGATTATTTTGATATTCCAGTTGATACTCTAGTAATTTTTTTGTTTCCGACTAAAAAATAGTAAATAGTATTTAGGAATACCTAGTTATGTCAAAGTTAAGTTTAAAGTTGTGTTTGGTTTACATTGTATTTCTTATTTAAATATTTGCACTTATGAAGATTAAAATTAATAGTTCGTTTGTGAATGATTTGAAGTGCATATGTCCTAAAATAATCCGCTCTCTAGTCTTCATCCGAGAGAATGTCAATGAGTTCATCAGTGGTCATGACTGGAGAACGATCTTCTAGGTTTACAGATGGTGGAGGAGAAGGTTCTCCCGCATCACCGAATATGGCTGCAAATGCAGCATAATCAAACTCTTGCGGAACATCTTGTGGTAAACTGTAGAGAATAAAAATAAAACAACAATTAAATTTCAGTCTATCACAGATATTGAAAAGTCGATAGGCAACTACTAGCAACAATTTTTTACTTTTCAGCACAACATAGGTATTGGATGGAAAATAGGCAACTGGCATGAACTGAGGAAATATAATGGATAATATGTGGTAAAATATTACTCGACGGGAATGAGGTGAGGATTTTCGTTGGAACTTTGATCCTGTCGATCTGGCACCTTTTCTTGAGAGGCCTGATCGCTCTGGTGAGCTGGTACGTTGCAGTCATCACCCGAAAGAATGTCAAGGAGTTCATCGGTGGTCATGACTGGAGATGGTGGAGGAGAAAGTTTTCCTGCAACATCAAGGATGGCTGCAAATACAGCGTAATCATACTCTTGTGGAACATCTTGTGGAACATCTTGCGGAACATCTTGTGGAACATCTTCTGTTAAGCTGTAAAGAATAAAAATAAAACAACAATTAAATTTTCAGTCCATCATAGGTATTGGAAAGTCGGTAGGCGACTACTGGCAACAATTGGCTGGCTCAGGACCGGACAGGACTGACCCATATTTCTTAAATATGTAGTTTTTTCTTTCCAAATTACTTGGACATCAACAGTATTTATCAGTGCCAGACGCGACTGAGCCATATTACGAATTCAGTAAGACTCTGACATCTGTGATTTGTTCTGAAAACTACCATTTTTTTTTTTAAATAAAAAACAACTAACCGGCATTCAAAGTGGCAAACAGTGACAATTGTGATTCACCCTTAGGGCAATCTTCAATGTATCATCTGCTACCCAAAACTGTTTGGTGGAGCTATGCTACAATCATACCTGTCATGGATGTTCTTAACCGTTAAAACCTGGTTAACACCGGACGCTAACTCTAATTAAGATAGTAATATCATTTATCATATTTAAATTTAAACCACCTCAGATAGAGTCGTGATTAATAGTTATTCACATGAATCATCTATAGTTCAAAGAATAATAGCGCCTGTACACGTGCATGGATTTTCTAGCACCAATAGTGTGCAGTTTAATCTTTTTTTAAACGTTTTTCAATATGGCGTCATATGGTAGTTCGTAGTTTCATTTTTGGCCATTCTCCAGATAAGTTTGTGGGTCTGTATGAACAAATTTTGAGGTTAACCGATTTTCACTACCTGTCGAATAGTACCATAAAATGATAACATTGCGTCACGCTCACTCTTGAAAAATGAGATTGGAGAGGCAGTCAGCACTTTTACGTGTAAACAGTTATTGTCACGATAGTTTAAAATACATACCATTGTTGCCAGTAAATTCATGCATGTGTACAGGCGCTATAATAACTGTTTACACATAGAAATGCTGAATGTCTCGACAATCTCATTCTTCAAGAATAAGTGAGCCGTGATATAGTCTTTGTATGGTGCTTTTTGATAGGTCGTGAACATTGATAGACGTCAAAATGAGCCTCTGCGCAGCGTAGTTTATTTTTTTCAACAGTCACCACTACCATTCTACTGCGCAGGCGCAGACATCGCACAGTCCAGATGTTGCATGAAATTCAGAAGCTTCTGAACTTTGATTCATGCATGCAATCTTGCAACTTGCACGATAATGCGTGTTTACACGTGAATTTTTTTGTTATGGCCGTGATAATATGTACTGTCAGCAGTAAATCTATGCACAATACATGTAAACGGGGTATTAGATAACTCATCCGGACAATGAAAGATGTGAGCTCATTTTCCACTTAGATGAACTTTTCATCTAGAATTATTTATAATATGCATGTTTGAGGTTTTTCAAAATTATGTATTCTGAACAACAAATAGGTTAATAAAGTGATACGCAGGTCATGTACTGCTTAGGAATGGCAAATCAAGAGAGAAAAGAGAATAACACAACAATGTCGATACTACTGTCTCTATAATAATATGTACTTACATCAGTAGGTTGCATGTTGGAGATTTAAAGATTTTCATTTAATTTTTTATTTTATGAATACTATCCGATACTAAGTAATATAGAATGATTTAAACTGACACATCCAAAGATGTTTAATCTTCTTCCAAGCGGAGCCCTTTGTGATTTCCTAATAAATATCGCTGCAGCAAGAAACATGTTAACGCAAGTCAGTTTTCGTATGCCAAAAATGTAAGAAAGGTAATTTCATATCAGAGTTTATCTGAAAATTAGTGATCCTTTTTGCAATAACTTTCATATATTTAGGCACTATCTCTACACGAGATGATTTTTTCAACAGCTACAGGTATAATATAATATAGTAATAATATATTGTTTGGAATTTAAATAATTAGTCAAATTTTCATATTCGGGATATATGTTATTATACCTAGATCCAGGGGGATTTCAATAGATAAATATATTTTCTATTTCAATCACAATGTAAAATTATTGAAGCCAGTACTTACGTTTCCTGAAATTCCGATGCATTTCCAATTTTTTCTGTAAATGAGACAAAATAATATATGAAATTATGACAATATAGAATAAAGCCATCGAAGTCCTTTTGTAGAATACTGGCATTAACATTGTTTGATAGTAGAAACTCAATCAATTCTTAGGTTCATTTGGAGAAATTAAAATAATTAAATAAACCATAATTTGTGAATAGTTTTTCAGACAGATCAAAATTGTATTATCATGTGGGTGAGCTCTGTCCATAGAAAAAAACTAATTACACGGAAATCGATCATGAAAAATTACACATATGAATATTTTTTACCTTCAGCTTCTTTTTTTGGATCAGGTTTATCCATTTCAATCTCGAATATTAATCCCAGATTAAATACAAAGTAAATTAAAAGGTGGAGGTGTGAATTTATAAACCTGTAAATGAGTCCCGCTCAAAGTGATAGGGTGGCAAGTAGTAAAATATAATAAATTTGGACTAATGGTCTCTATCTAACGAAATTGTAAAATTACGATTCAAAAATATTGTTATTTATGATTCAGACAAAATTAAGTATTAATCAAATGTTGTATAACATCTTCCCACTATTTTTTTTATATTGTGATTATGCCTATACTAATATCCGATATAATTAAGATATTATTTATTTTTAGAAAACTCGATGTTTGGAAAATGAAGCTAAAATTAAAACTAGGATTCAGAAATATATTCTATACGTTAGTTAAGACTTAAAAAGTACTTAATAATATTTAATGGGAAAAATGCAAAGAAATTGGAAAAATGCTGGCTAACAATTTTAGGTAGGTAAAATGTTTGTTATTTAAAGGTAGGTACCTCAAAAAGATTGGTAGACATAAATCAAAAATTTTTAGATGAGAAATTGCGAAGATACTATTTTTCATTGATTTACTATTATTATAAAATTGAGAATTTTACTAATCGTATCTGGCAGCACTGAACACTGAGTTGTCATTAATTTTGTCAGTTTGATAGTTTGTTTTCACTCGATTCTTCGTTCGATATTGTGTTGACTGGTGATAAGAAATATCTCATTGTAAACAGTTGAGTTGTCAAATTTATGATAGTTAAGCTGTACTGTTATTATCACAACACTGCCAATCAGTGAAGAATCATTTAAAGGTAAAAACATACATTTATTTTGTGATTTAGCGCGGTTAATAAAATGCTCTGCTTTGAAAATATTCCGAGAACATGAATGTCGATAATACACAATATGAGTAAATTAAGAGACATCTGATAGTAATAATGTCATTTGACAGGTATCGGAATTCTTCGATATCTCAACATTAGAAAAATCCCGCTGGTTGAAAGTTAAATTTCTTTGAAGTGTCAAAACTTTTATAAACTTTTTATTTTGTACCTACGTTTGTACCAATCTATTAATCAGCTGTCATAAAATAATACAATATTATAACACCTACGCGAAAAGGGTTTCAGGTTCCTGTCCACTTGAATACTATATTTTTTCGCGAATAGTGTCTAAATAAACAATATGGATTCTACATTATTTTAATGTCTGGCAAATTTTATTTTGTTTTGACATAATGTGTACCTACTTACCATACCTAGTCCTTTCAGAGAAAATGTCTGCCCGGACACCCGGTGTTATTGAGGCCCATTTGCAAAAACTATGGGAAGGAAAATATACAATTAAGTATTCTCGTTTTAGTTACATAATATTATGGTACCTACGTATTTCATATTATTATTTATTTAAATTTAAACAATACATAACAAAAGTTTCTGAAAAATTAAGTATAGTTACCGTCGTCAGTCCATTTAGTCGCTTTTGACCAGAGCTGTTGAACCCCCATTTTTTTTTTTAATTTCATGTTTCGCGTTCGATTTATGTGGATACCTATATTAAATGTGGTTCGGTTCCATCAAACCAAAGATCCTCTTTCCGTATCATTTAAAAATCAATAAGCTTACTTTATTCCTACCAAGTTATAGGTAAGTAAGTATGTATATTGTTCATGTTTTATGAAAATTCATATATCCTATATGTAATTTTTTAAGATATCCTTACCGGGTGGATCACACGCTATACGTCGACATCACAATTTATTTGTCGCCACCCTAAGTGTACGGCCAGGGTGGGCATGTTGAGCGGCATGCGCAACTCAAACTCAAACGAAAATGTTCGTAGACAATATCTTTCTTTGATTTTACTGTTTTACGTTTGAGTTGCGCACGCCGCTCAACGCTTCGCCGAACACGTTCACCCTGCCGGGGCCCAACAGTTTTAGTAAAGAATACTTTTGTTAAAAGTTTTCTACGGTGGAATGATATGTACCTATAACATAATAGTTGTCATTTTTTTAAACTGAGGAAACGATGGCTAATCTTAATACTATTATGATGTAATATTAAATATCGGATTCCCGAGATTTTTAAAGCATTCCGTTAATATCCAAAATTATGGGTTCCAGTTTAAAGTAATTTAGAGGTTTTCAGGAGTTCCTGGTTTCAGCTCCAATTTCATTTTTAGCTCTTCTCTTGAAATATTGTTGAATATATTATTATTTTATTAAATCATGTCCGATCCTAATAAGATTATAAATGGACCTCACAGAGTGGTGGTTTTTTTATTAACAGATTTTTGTTTTTACTAGAAATGGATATTAACCACTCGCTCAATATAATATTAGGTTCGTACTCAAATACAAATTAAAAAACATTATGCGCTTATTTGTCAGACTCTGCGTTCAAACCTGGGACCCATGACATTATAAGTATAAGCCGACGCGTAAGCCACTCGGCCACCGTGGAGCTGTTGAACATAGACAGTTTTTAATACTTTTCAGTAGATACAGTAAACTGAGTAAACAATCTTTCTCCTTCTGCTTATATTCATCGTTAAGATTTTTAAAAATCGACAACTTAATTGCACTATGGGATAATTATTAATATTTTCAAGATATTCAGGTGCGCATCACGAGGGGGGACGGGTTATGGTCCGAAATACAAATTATTCATGTGAGCGGAAGATTATTCCTTCCATTTTGTTAGGACCTCGTGACTGAGGATCATGATCCGGGTGATTTAGCTGCCGAAGAGCCTTCTCAACAGGTTGGCTCAAAGACAAAACAGCGCGGACGACACAACCATACGGTAGCGATTGTAATAGTGATGGCCGCTAGGCATGCGCATTCGCTTTTCGCAGATGTGTACTATTAGGTATACCTGCAGGCCAGGTATTTATCATTACACTCAAAGTGCGGAGTATCTGGGTATGAGAAATGTCCAGGGGTCCACAGTTGAAGTGACAAGATGCTATACGTAGTAGACGGGGTAAATGTGAAAGTCAGTGGTACCTGCTAGATTTTGTTAAGTCCGTCCCCTCCCATCTCCTTAGAAATCAATACCCAATATTTTTTTTCAAAATGGACCCCCCCAAACAATTTTTCCGTGTGTGCACCTGAAGATATTAGATTTGTTATTTACATGTTTTATAGTAATACTATGTTGTTACATAGTAACATACTATGTTGTCAATGCAGTCCGGGCCCGGTGCCTTGCCAGCTTTTAACGCACGGATGATGAAATTGATCTCCTGCTCGGATGGAAACGATGAGTGGTCCGTATGAATTCGGAAGAGCAGACTCATCATCCAGGGGAATAAGCGCCTCGAGTAGGGTCGTAGCCGTATCAAATTCCGTACTGGTGGGTCCACCTTCTGGTTTCTCGATGCCGCACATGACGCTGTTAGGTCTTCCCAACTTCATAGTGTAGTCTAGAGGACCCCAGGGGTCCGAACTCCCCTAAATGGTCACAAAGTTCCGCCAGTGGTCTTTCTTGGCTTGCCTTGAAGCCATGCATGGCTGCAAGAAGCAAAATAGAGGCAGGTGGCTGCTTGGATCGGTGCGCGTGTTGATGGGCTTTGCGTGCCTTCCTAAAAAGCGCACGCAGGTCCGACACATGCTGCGTCCACCACGGTGACTGTCCGGGAGGCTTTGGCTTGCAGTGTCCGAGTGAAGATTCGGCAGCTCCGGTCATATCCACAAGAGTGTCAAAATTAGGAATATCATTTTAAGTGGGTAGTGCAGTGCGCTGTTATCTATCACAAAGGCCTACCGCACAACTTCCACGGACGCGCTCTCTATCCTGGCCGGTCCTTCCTCTTGACCTGCACATATAGGTACGCAGTGTATTCACAAAACTCCTCAAAGTTGAAAAGGCCGTTGTTGGTGACTTTCACCGTGCCCCGCCTCGAAACCTTCATACTGAAAAAGTATCTTTGAGGAAGCGGACAATACGTCTAATGACTCTGGATGCGGTGTCAGAAAACCTGGCAGCGAAAGTGGGATGCTTTCGTGGCCAGCAGTAAAATATATACATGTTAAAAACTGCTGATGCTTCACATCAAACGTACAGCCTCTTGATACGCTCGATTAAGACCGAGTGTGGTGCGGGATGGGTTGGTTTAGAAGGGTCTATGTTTGTGTTGGTAAACACTTCAAATAATAACTAATCACTCAGATGCCATTCCGATATTTTTATTCACATTAAATGACTAATATGATTTTTTAATTAAATAATAACCAAATCCTCTTCACTCTCAGCGTGATGAGAGGCTGCGTGGTCCTAATACATATTACTTATATGAAAATCGTCGACTTTATGAACCGGACGACTAGCAAAGCAGTTTATTATAGCATAGGCGTAAAGAACAAAATTCACAAACCCCACTTAATGCTGTGATTATATTATGATCACGTCACATGCTGGCGTGGTGACAAATTTAGTCTATGGTTTCGTCATTTCGCAGAAAATTTTGAATTATTATTCATTATTTGAGTCGTATAGAATCATATGTAGAACTGTGCACTATTCATTGTTTCGAGAAAATGACAAAAAACGCTTTGTTGGATTTTTGAGTTTTATAAAAGCATAAAATATTTTTCTACTTTTAGAAATTAGAAATACACAACAGAATTTATGTATGTCAGAATTCTGATTGTTGTAAATAATGAAATATACATGTTTTAAAAGTGAAGAGTGCTACATTTGATACTCACATAGTATACTGTTCTGTCTTTGTTACCAAGGTTGTGTAACGTTCTGTTTTTGATCCCAAACAATTGTGGATGACGTCACTAAGAAGTAGTTCAAATTTACGAGTGCAGTACATCATTATAATAAAAATAATGTATTTTTTTATTTATTGATTTCAATTTTAATAGGTACCTACATAAAATTTATAATACTTTAATTTTAAATTGATTAAATATTGTGGGTATTAAAAAAATAAACATACAGGGAGACAGAGATATTATTGTATGACATATTTTCCAATGTATTAGGTATTAAGAATAATAACGGAATAAAATCTATACTATAAGTTCATTTAGAATGTCATCTTGTATTTCACCTAAGTTCACGTCCCCAGAATCTCGTAAATTATTCCGGGAGTTATTTTAATCAAATGTTTTTTTTTATAGAATTGGAGGGTAAGTACCTATGTAAAGTTTACCATTGTGGCCCATAATACTTAGTTAATAATTTATTCAACTTTCACTTGGCAACCTTTTTGCAACTGTAAATGGATGAATCCTATCAATGTTATTATTTTTCTTGTATAATATTCCTTAGTTTCCCATAGTCTGATGGATATAAATTCTCTACGTGGACTAAAACATTCCCCTAACGTTTTGAACGCTTCATATTTCTTTTGGACTCGGAACTTAATATGTCATCGATAAGAAAAAAGGAATGAAATAAGCAGTTCACAGAAAATAAATAAAAGATTTAAGAACACAAACGAAAAGTGAACAAAAACAATCCAAATAATTATAGAAACTATTCTTGTTGGTGGAGAGGGGGGACATTGTTTTAATCTAGTTTTAATAATATAAATAAAATTTCATAAAAACAATTGTACTATAATCCACTTTATTTAATGAATCAGGAGCGGTTTATCCTTATAGGAAAATTTTCAACTGAGGTTTCATTCGTCCGAGGATGAAAAAGAATTAGCACTATGTTTTTGAAATAGTTTAAACTTGGATAAATAAAGTAAAATTAAAATATTTACTAAGTAATATTTTCAAAACATTTGATGTAGGTACGCCTATGGATTTTACACGCACTGACCTGCCAACTTTGTCGATTTTTGCCTGTCATTTTTCAGGATTTCTGCTTCTCTTGCGACCTTTGTTTATTATTACTGGTGTTGGTTGGTACTCCATGAGGGGACTAGCCATCAGTATTTATATGTCTTGGTAAAAAAAACCATAAAAAACTCAACTTTAAACACGGTATGTCAACAGTCACAACTGAACGATATGTATGAGCGGCCATATTGTGACGTCACTTAGGGCAACTCTGTGATTGGTCGAAACCGAACAGTTCTACTTGTGTTTCCAAGGACGTGAACAGTTCTAACTTTGATACCAAGCCCTATTTTCTTTCACGATTTTATACCACACAGATATGATTTTAATTCGAATATTATATTGCTAGTCATACATTATGATCCGAAGAATAATGTGGCATACTTAGTTCAATTTCGACATATATGCGACAGTTCTACTTTTGATACTATACGACTCATTTATGGTAATTTCAGTTAATTTTACATTAAAATTATTTGTGATATTGCATCCGTAGATAATATTTTGAACAGAATCGAACCAGCAGATCATAGATAATGGACGTAAACACCAGACATAGATAATAATTTGATAGAAAATCTATAGAGAAAAAAATAAAAACAAAGAGCACGCGTTTTGGAGTCGAAAATGTGTAAGCATGTAGAAAATAATAAAAAACCTTCATTGAGTCATGTGGTTGACGATGTAGCGCGGTACGCGGGAGGTGACCTCATTGTTGTTCTGGCGATTTCGGCAGATTTTGCTGGCTGACAATGTTCGTTTAAAGGATCAATATGTGCTATGGGATGGGAGCATCAGTCTGATAACATTTTAAATACCAAGAAAAACAACATTATACGTATTTTTCCTGTAGCGGCAGCTTACTGTGACAGCGCATAATGTGATGATAATGTGTTTGACGCTTAAGCGACAAAGTTCAAACGTGTTGCTTTTAGAAGCGATAAATTATTATATTCTCAATACAATATTAATAGTGAATTTACAAATCCGCATGTTTAGACGCTCAGTGTGATGTTCCACTATTCTACTACTTTAGATAATACTTTTTATTGCTAGCGTTACCTTTTACATTTGCCGAGCGCTCATTTAATTAATGATTGCTATTGATTTATGGCGAACTATCAAAATAGGTATAATAGCCGATATCCACATATCGTATCACCATTGCATATCACATGAGACGGCTAAACCTTGTATAATTAATTACGTCTCAAAATGTGATACAAATATTATTTATACCTATGTAATACACCATTTTGTAAGTGTTTCGTCATGACATCAAATTGGTTATACGCTATTCTGCTACATCAGTGTGGTAATCAGGCACGGTTCCTGGATGGTACGATACGCGAATATTTAACAAGTGGATATAGAACATAAAATAGCTGTCCAAATCAGGGCTTTGAACCGAATACCGAATAAACTGTTTTTTTGGCTGAACAAGAAATAGGACCGAAAAAAATCAGTTTTTTCAGTTCGGCACATGTTCAAACACGCGCGATAACATGATCTTACTCGTCACTTCAGTTGTCATTCAGTTCTTGTAGACTCATAAACACAACACATCTTACGTCTTGGGTCTTGAAACATTTAAAAATTAATCACTCGGAGTTGTCAGCGGAGGAGCAGTCAAAGGCTCCCGAAAAGGATGACATTTCATGTCAACAATTTCACTACCGTCGCAAAAGAAGTATAACATGAAAAAACCTGAGATAAACGCAAAGGCACTGCCCATATAAACTCCTGTTGACTTATTATTTTAATTAATTCAAAATATTTTTAAGCGAATTAATCAACCATTTTTATTGTATTGCAGGAGTACGCAGACGGAAATTGTTCTTCGGAATTTCACACAAATGTTGATTTACATGTCGATGTGGAAGATGTGATAAATACAACCACAATTCAACCTGAGACTTCCGCTTCGGAAATTGTATTTACCAGAAATGAAGGAGATACAAAAACACCAAACGCTTTTCTTCAAATCGCAAAAGAGACCATTTTTTCCAGTGATGAGGTTGTGATCGATCTTTACATTATTTAAATAAATTAAATTTAAATTTAAAAATAAAGTTAACTAAATTTATTAAAATCAATCATAATCACTGAAAATGAATTAATTATATATTTTTATATTTCAGAATACGAAAAACGCAAATGTCCGCAGGAAAATGCTTTATCTCCTGTGCCAGTGAAAATGTATGATTTTGATGAAAAAGATGAAAACACAACACAATTACGTAACGCAAAGGAAGCTATTACGATATTAAGTCTCGATTCGGGAAAAATACTACTACAAGATTGCCCAATTACTTCGAATACCTCATTTCCAGATGCAGCGAAGATATCAACTTCACTTGATAACAATAACGTGAGTCAAATACTGAATATTATAGCTAATATGTAATTGTTTCGCAGTACCTTTATCTAGACAGTTTTATTTTTCCAATTCAGCAAGCGCTGAATTTAGTTATAGGTTATAGTCATTATTCGATCTGATTGGATTTACATATTTTAGTTTTTAAACTATTTCACTATTTTTATAGGTAATTTCATCTGCGGAGCCTTCTTTTGATTTCGGCAGTGATTATATACCAGAAAGCAGCTGGACTGAAGTAAGTAGTATATTATCAAATATTGACACCTATGAACACTCCATAAAAGACAATAATATTGATAGTTATAGTAAAATATAATTCATAATTATTATGTATTACATCAATATAGCTAAATTTACGTACTGATTGATAAATTTTCGAAAATAATTACAGTGGAGACTCGATTATGGAGGGTAGGTTGGTAAGGACAATTTTTAAAAAACACTGGAAAATCTCAATAAAAAAATGTAAAAAACTTTGGGTTTTAAAACATAAATTATAAACTCCTAAGAAGTTCAATGATACCGCTACCCAAAAGCAATTATTTTTATTAAACATTTAGTGCGATTTGCCCATCTCCTTTGTGTTATAAGTAAACAGCTGATGTCGCGACTTCTATTCGACGACGTATTCGTAATTTTCCAGTTTCAATTTCGCTATTGTGTGTACAAAATTTTGAAAATCAAACAATAGTCATGCCGTAATGTTTATATTTTTTTAATGATTAGTAACTTTGGTAACTAAACAACAAAATTCTATGGTAATGTATGGAAACTTTAATTAATATTCATAGGTCATGAACGAAAGCTGAAAATATTTGTGTTAACCTAAAAATTACCAAAAAATCTTCAATGCAATGTCATTGCCGTTAACGAGTTTTTAGTGAGACAGATTATTAGCACACCAATAAACTTTAAAATATACAGTATAGATATGTTGAAATTTTAATCCAAAATTCAGTCAATGTGACCCTGGATAATAAATTTAGAGTTTACTGTATTTCAAAAGTTTTACGTAAAAATAACAACACACCAGTAAAAATATAAATGCTTAAAACCTACAGACTAGTCATACAAATTTCATTCGAAAAACTGACTTTACCGAAAGAGTGTACTTCAAAGAGTGCATTGTAAGAAAACTTCTATTTTAGCAGCCAGATATTATGAAATTTTAAAAAAAATGCGTCATGCGTCACAATCTATTTTTACAACATTTTTATTTGCTCGTATTCTTATTTGTCCAGTGGTTGTTTATCCAGTACAAATCTTGCAATCGATTTTTAACTAACGTCCCGACTAGCTAGACATTTGAAACTTTTAGAATATATCAGAACACAATGCCAATGCATTCTTTTAATACTTTTAGCCATCTTTAAGTAGAATTGAATTAATTTTCAGTTAATTCTGTTTTGTATGTAAAGTTATTTCGGAAGAAATCCGTAATCCAATCCACTATTATTGGTTGCTAAGTGGGTAGTCCTAGCAACTAAATTATTAATATATACGTGCGTTACTATGGAAATCAAAATGAAATGTCAAAATGACATTTCAGTATTCTATATTTGTTTGTTTTTTATTTACTTCATATCAAGTACAAGTTTGAGCATAATAATTCAACAGAAAATTTTAAAACGTTGTATATAAAATGTTCTTTTTATCTAAAATCATCTTATTTTTTAGTGGAAAAAATTCTGATAAAATACTCGTATTTTATTTTTAGGAGACTTTACCAGAACAATCAATATCAGCTGAAATCGAAGATGTTAGACTGGTATCTCCGATAAGAGACCAAACTGATGATCAACGACGAGACGATGAAACACGATCGTCACCAAAAAGCCTCCAGGGGCCTTATGTTAGAACTTGCGAGTTGTGTGAAACATCGTAGTCATTCGCGAAAGTGACGTAGGTTATCGAAATAAGGCATGTCGAAACTTATCACTACCTGAATTAGTCATAATCTGTGTCGACAATATTGCCCATACCAAAGGGCACTCGTGACCATAGTCCCCCATACGAGTTGAGTATGTGAGCATGCGCACTGATGTCTCGCGCCGATGACGCAGTTTAGTTTTCAACTGTCAAATAAAAGTGAAAGGTTAGGCTGCGAAAAGATAGTATTTTATTATTGGGCTCGCGAGAATAATTACCTACATATTATTATTTTATATTTCGCCAAAGCATTGCTATAGATTTGTATCGTTCACCCAATTATTGTAAAATATGTCAATCCCATAAATAGTTACTTTTGCGGCACTTTTAGGATCACGTAATCATCCGCGAAACAGATCAAATAATTATGTTAACTTATGTCAAAATGCTTTTTCACTCAGTGATGCACTATTTATACGTAATTTTCGATTAAACAAAGAGCTTGTGAGATATATTTTACAAATTCTCACGCCATATAGGTTTATTAGGTATCTTAAGTTTAATGTTACTACCTACCTACAAGCGTGAAGAGTTTACAATGCGAAAAAATGAATATGGTTGTATAGATTAAAATTAATCAAAGACATAGAAGATGTATGTTATATTTTGACACATTATTACGTTTATAATATTATATCCATGGAGAATTAAAAAGTCGTAGGTAGGTATAATGTTGAGACGGACATAACCTCACCTACCTCATTTCAATTAAGATCACTTAATTGAAACCTCTCCATTCTTTTGCTACTTTTGCACGACGAAGGACGTGAATTCATGTACCTATTACCCGATTTCCATGTTTATTTTGATATTTCGTTTCGTATGTGACAGTGACCTTGAAAATCAAAACGTCAAAATGAATGAGTTCGCTGACGGAAAGAACACGGCATTACCAATTTATAAACAATAAAGATGCCGAATTATTATATTACCTATTCACAATGTTACTTAATACTCTGTTATCTTGAGTTCAATTAATTATGTTAATGTTTTATAATGGTTTGTAATGAATAAATACCTACATAAAAATAAATGTTATTGAAGACACTGTGTTTATTTTGTTAAATCTTGTTTTACAGTGTAATAATATTATATGGTTTCGCATTTATGTAAGGTTATATTCTACGTACATATATCTATATCATAATACTAAATCAATCGAATATTGTAGGAATTATACACAAACATAACCAACAAAAATAATGATTTCGTTTGACATTTCATTTTTGACGTTTCATCTTGTACCATAGACACCGATTTTCTCGGTTTTGGCGATGTTGCCAACTGGTCACTCGCGAATTAAAATAGTCCGTAGCGAGTGGCTTCAAAAATAGGTATTATCGTATACGGCATGAAACGGGCGATACTAACTTGTCATCCCACACGGTTGTCGACCACACGAGTCGATAGTTACGAATTTGGGCTGCAGTTAGCGACTGCTAATAAACTAAAAGAATTCTCAGACAAAATTTCTCACCAAAAGATTTCTGTTTTTTCTGTGAAACATCAGTGCTAAATTTTTCCAGACACATCAAAAGAAATCACCCCATGATGGTCGAAGTCCAAAAAATATACTCACTTTCGGTTAATTCAAAAGAGAGGAAACATCTGATAACTTTATTGAGGAAAAAAGGAAATTTCACTACGAACTCAGCATTACATCCCAAATATTGATTTGTTTATTGAAGCCACCAAAATAATTGCAAAGTATGACGCCATTAAAGATGTTTACATGAGTCCTACATTTGCAATGAACATATCAAACTCTTTGAAACAATGCTGCGATATCGCGATTTCATATGCATTAAAAAAACAGATTTTTATGCAACCATTCAATCTGCGGAAGCAGAATCTATTTTAAAATCTATGATACATTTTTTGATAGCTAATTAGAATTTGATATTTCTAATCAAGCTGCAACTGATTTAAATATGCATACATGATAGAGATGGCGAGTTTATTTGACAGATACAGTTTACAGTTATACAATGGTACAATATAACAGAGAGGTAGATATCATTTTTCGAGGCACTAAGCGCAAGATACAAGTTTATCGAGTGAATATTACGGAGAGACTGGCTTGTTTCCTCCCGTCAGCGTTTTATTGAACCTGTCACGATGGAAAATGCTTACCACAGTATCTCAGCAATTTGGTGAGAAAATATAATAAACGTTTAATAAATATAGGTGAAGTAAACAAAGTGCTTACTGAGTAGTAGTAATTCGATTGTGTGAAGATATATACAAAGAAGTTGCAATATGTACTTAACAATAATTAAATAAATAACATTAATTTGAAAGCGATTCATATGTCATGGATTCTGCTGACACTGCGTGGTTCTCACAGAAACATTGATAGCTACACTCGTGCCTTTGTCCAGTGATCTTGGATTATTAAAAGAATATGTAACAAAAAAGGCCAACGAAGCTGTATTGCAACTTCAAGTATCAAAAACTATTGAAACGGCATATTACGAATTACGTGAAACTGTATTTTGCCATGTGCTTCTATTATGTAAATAGAAGGCGTCCAGGAGAACAGGAAAGATTGCCAATACACATCCATGAAAAATCTGAGGTGACCAGAAAAAATTCTAATTAAGGTTCAAACGTATAGTGATACGAAGAAAGAGGGGTCGAGATATTCTGGTCCTATTCAGTCTGGACGTTCAAGATCATATTAATTTACTTATCAGTCTAAGGACTAATTTTATTTCAGAACGAAACACTTTTTGAAACATGTATTTTTGGATATAAAGTCTTACAAAAGTTAGCAAAACATCCCGAAGCTTTAACATCAACTAATCCAAGAAAGCATTTGGCTACATTGACATAAATTTTCAACATGAGCGAAAATGATACAGAGCAGTTGGCTACATCTATGGGTCATACCACGGGAGTGCATAGTCGATCAATATCAACTGCCGGATGACGTATACCAAACGGTCAAAATCTCTAAGCTTTTATTGTTCAGGCTTCACGGCTTCAGGATTTAAAGGAAAAGCTATGAATGACATCGAAATTGACTTAGAAGATTTGTTAGACGGTCCGACGGATTCCAAAATCTCAAAAAAAATATTAAATCATTTTTCAAAAATCACATAGCGAACAAGAAACCTCCAAAAAAATGAGTGCAATACTCTAAAACAAAAACATCCAAAAATCGTTCACAATAAGTTGTGGTTAAAAATAAAAGTTTTCATACAAAATACTTATTCAAAAAAATAGTGAGTAGTGTGTATACTGCAATATTAATTACATGTTGGCTTAGGTGTAACATGAAAACAATGTATGTGTTTTGTACTCCTCTTTATATGTAGCGCAGTGTACCTAATGTACAGTTAATATTATTATACATATTTCAACTACCTAAAAATCTTATTAATCTATGTCCATTTATGGAAATTACATACGTCTTCTATTTTGCATTTTCGTTTATAAGTCGAGTGTGTCAAACTCATTTTAAATTAAATTAATTTTTAATAATAAGCTTTGTATTTTATTTTCCTTCACATATTAATCATTAATTGAGCCCATATACGGAAAACGAGCGTTATCCTGAAAACAGCGTTCAGAGATATTGGCAGTTAAACATTTTAGTTGGTTGTTGTGGATATACCCGTTATCGAAAATATTTAATTCTGATGAATAAAAGTAGTTTGAGTAATTGAGAACACGGCTTATTAAACAAAAAAACTTTATCGGATAGACCACCATGTTTATAATAAAATGTATGGTAACAAATTTAATGCTGTTTTTCCGTATAACATAAAATAATCGTACAACTCTGATTTTTATGGTAAAACTCTTTAACTTTAGTTTTAAAGTGAGTTACTTGAAGTGATGTCTTCATTAGGAGGTCCATTTCCAACAACATTGGGATAAATTCCAATATATTTCTTAACTAATCGGCGCTTTCTTGCCTTCACAAAAGGCAAACAAGAGAAAATGTCATCCATTTACTTACATTTACGATTTGTGTACAGTGCCGCAAACTTATCTGAAGAATTTATGGGGGAACCACAGTCGAAAACTACCCAATCTAGGCTCACAACTGGACAGAATCTGATATTGGAATGGTGTATTCAATATGGGTTCTAGTAGTTCCATTTTTGACCATTATTCGGATATGTTGGTTGGACTGTATGTCATGTACATCATAGATATGATATACGGATAAACAGCGTGTAACGCGTGGTCAGTTTGGACTGTCTACTGCCACCTATTGTTAGAATATCAAAGTAATATTTGGTGAGTGCATGCATAAGTATATGTCGTGTAATTTAAATTGATTTACGAAAAAACAGCGTTATCGCGATAATGCTGTTTTTACAACAAATATCTATGACTAACAAAATTTAGTGTGCACTAGTTATGTCAGATCTTAACAGCCTACCTCCATCCTTTCACCACTGCTATATTATTATCATACTTTCACCAATTTTAACGGTTTACATATACAGTATAACCTCATTTTTACATGCCCGGAATTCACGTTTTCCCGGCAATTGCGTGTATTTTTTTCAGTCCCGATGTATATCAGTACATTTAATACCCGCATTTACGTTTTTCTTTCCCGCGATTTCCTAACCCTATAACTAATAATAAAAATAACCCTAACAAATAATCCAGTATATCGGCTATTTTCAAAAAATTTTTGCTGCTGGCTTCCTGTAAAGTATAAACTGACAAGAATCGTGTTTTATTTAGAGATGAATTTTATGTCACTACTATACGACCCAAAGAAGTTAGATGGTCTTTAATATACGGCCATATATTTCCGATACAACATTTCATGGTGAAGTGTGATACGGCGAACTGCATACGTACAAGTTTCCGGACACGAGCCAACATTGGGTGGCACGTATGTGATGAAGGATCAGTTCCAACTTCTGGCGGAGCGGGAAACACTTAAAATCTCACATCGACATTACTATCTCATCACCAAACACAACACACAAAATCACTTTTACTTGGAACAATACAACTAGCACACTATCACTCGTGAATGACTCAACACGCATTTAAATGAGAAAACAGACTGGAGAAAAAAAAAAAACTGAATTGACAAGGCAAAACATGAGCGAACTCAACATAGATAAACAGTACCTTGAAAACATACGCACAACTTCTGAACTCGACACTGCAGTGGAATAGGTAGATAACCTCAGCAATCTCTATCACATGCCATAAAATACTCCCAAAAAAACGCCACATGTAATCAGGAAAAATCCAATCTGGTGGAACGCTGAATTAACAAATACGAAAAGAATGACTCTCAGATCAAAACGGAAATTACAGTACTCAAGCGACATCATGCGCCCACAAAAGCTCACCGACAATATTGACTAAAGAGAAGCATATAAAACAACCGTTGAGGAAGCAAAAATTATAAGCGCCAAATTATTTTATGAATCTCGGACGCCGATGACAGTATGGTCACTGTTACATCCCTATTTTAGAGAGGCTTCCCCTTGTACTGAATAACTATTAAATACAAGTGAGCTGAACCGTAACCCTGATCTCTATAAACGGTTTAATAAAACACCTCATCAAATTCCTTGCTCAACTGCCTTAATGTTTTATCCCCATTTAAAGTCCTTCGTCCGGTATGTGGAAGTAACATGAAAAAGTAAGATGAAAAGTAAACACAAAGGTAACATTAAAGTACGAAAGACGCTGTATGCTATCAATAGTTTAAGAAGATAATAAATTGCTTTGTTTTATATAAAATATGTACTAGTGTAAGAAATAAAATGTTTAGGTATAAGATTTAATAAAGAAACTGGTTATAAATATGTGCTTAGTACCTAGTAAAGTATGTAAGAGACGAATGGATCATGCTGAGCAATTGACATGCAAGCCATAAGGGAATTATTATTAAGAGTGTATAGCAGGGGGGGGCAAACTTTTTGGATGGAGGGCCAAATTCAAGAATTCAAAATGAGCGGCGGGCCGCAAGTAAAATATCATTTTTAGATATACACTATTTATTATCACGAAAAATAAACATTACAAAAAATTAATGAGAAGAATGAAACTGTTTTAATGTTGTTGTGAAAATGTTGTAATGAAATTAATGAGAAGAAAATTTTTTTTTTTTTAATTCAGGTGTTAATTTTGTAGTTGATATTCTCAAAACTGCTTGTAAATGGGCATCGGAGATATTTGACCGTCAAGGATTTTTATTGAGGTCCATGATCGAAAATGTTTGTTCACATATATAGGTTGATCCAAAAATAACGAACATTTTTCTTGCATAATCTTTAAGTTGGTCGAATTTGTCTGAATTAAGGGCATTATAAAAATTGGAGATTTCTTCACGACGATGCAATTCTCTTAAATCAGTGTCACACTGCAGATCAATAATCGCAAGTTGTAGCTCACCAAAAAATCTTTGTGAAAAATTGTCATTCAGAGCTTTAATAATTTTACCATATTCTTCAAATTTATATTCTGGTATATTCAGCAACTTCAAAGTTGGAAAGTGGTCCACGTTGTTATTCGATATTTGTCTAAGGAATAACTTGAGTTTTAATTGAAATCCATTCAAACTTTTTACCATATCATGGGCATATATTTTGTTTCCTTCCAACGCGGAGTTAAAAGTATTTAAATGTGTCACGATGTTCAACGTAGAAAATAGTGGTTACATAGTGTAGACGAGATGCAAGGAAGACGTACTGAGATAATACATTTACAAAACAAAAAATTCTTCAAATTTTAATCTATTGTCAATATTTTTTAAAAAATATATAAAAAAGTTATTCGTAATCAGAAGTACAATTAATGATGGCGGGCCGCAAAAAAATACCCGGCGGGCCACATGCGGCCCGCGGGCCGCAGTTTGCCCACCCCTGGTGTATAGTATGTAAATTCAAATATTATAATTTTGCCGCGCATTACGTAATTCTAAACTCGTCAGGCGCCGTCGCTGAAAGCTACCTCCTGGTTCGACAATTCAAAAAGTCGCCTGATTGAATTTGGCCAATCACGGGAGGTCTTTCGTAAGTCGGCTTGGGTTCGGATTCGGATCGTTGTCGAAGAACCCTGTAGCCGGGAGTCAGCGTCCTTTTGTGAAACCAAACAGACCTTGCTCTGTATTAATTATAAATAAGAATAAAATAAATTTAGAGATAATTTAAACAAATTGAAATTTATTATAACCCTAAAAATAATTTGTAAGACAAATAACAAAGTAAATAAATACCAACCTACCAGTCAATACACCCAAATAAAAATTAGGAGTTTTATTTAGATACTACCTGTCCCGCACATACCTACCGGATTAAAATCGTATTCTGAGGCGTTTACCTAAAATAACTAATATATATTCCAAAATTAAACTCCACTTTCTTCACAACGAAAAAACAATTCTAACACCACTCCGAAAGTACCGCAACCCGAGCTAGTCGAGATAAAAAGAATATTGACCGAGGTGAGGTCAATATCCGGTTACTGCGCTTACTGGAGGTGTTACTTCACTATATAAAATAACAAAAAGAACAAATGCCAGAAACATACAATCAACACTTACCACAGGGGGAGTAAAGCACTCAACCGCAAGACTCTGCAAAAGCCCTAATGGAAAAATTCTTCCCGTACGATGATCCAGCTACAGATACAACATATCGGACAACCATATTCCGGGCAGTGAGGACGATATCCAATTCACACTCACTGAGATACAGTCTGTTTTTCAGAACATGACCCCAAAAAAAGGCACCCGGACACGACAACCTCACATTAGATATCTGCTGAAATTTCTTAAAAAACTTCCCAGAAGAAATACTGTTACTATAAATTAAATGTCTGACATTCGTTCCCAAAAATTCTGGAAAATAGCCATCATTAAGGCCGTTCTTAAGCTTGGAAAAGATGCTATGGACACAAAATTATACAGGCCTATCGGCCTCCTTCCCGTTTTTAGAATAGTGTTTGAAAAACTAGCCATTCAAAGAGTGCACTGGCATCTTGCAAAAGACAAACTAAGTGCGAAACAGTTTGGCTTTACCCCTCAGACACCAACAGAATACGCACTAAACATAGCCGTACATATAATCACAACACATCTCGAATTGAAAGATTCGCATTTGATAATGGATGGTGGCCACATGTAAAAAACGCCTTCGCAATAAATTCAACACCACCTAATTTATACAAACTGTTCAGGAGTTATCTACAAGAAAGGGAAGTAGTACTTAAGTATGCAGGCGAAGAAATAAAACAGGATCAAACCCAAGGTTGCATCCAAGGCTCAACTTGTGGCCCAACACTATGCAACATTGCTTTAGACAGTCTACTAACAATAATCTTACCACAGAATACACACATGCAAGCCTTTGCTGGCGATACAGAAAAAGACACAGAGGAACTGGAATCAAAAACCAACAGTGTGCTCCAAAAAGTAAACTCGTGGGGAGAAGATGCAAAACTAACCTTCTCAGATATGAAGCGCTTACTTTCAAATGCGGCTAAAACGGTTTTATGCAATATTTATTATTTCAATTTATCTATCTTTTACTACTATTTTAGCCGATTTTGAAACTAAGGTAGATTTTTAATTATCAATATCAACGTATTTAGCCGAGTTTTGAAATTAAAACTCAGACCATACTGTGGTAGACAAATATATTTTACAAAATATATATCCAACTCAAAATACTTGAAAAACCGTTTTAGCCGCTTTTGAAAGTAAGCGCTTCATATTAAGACGAAAATAATGTTTATCAAGAAAAGGAAAATACGGACACCACAAATGGAGGGTGTCGGCGCGTGATCGTCCAGAATGGAGGAAGTTTTTGAAGAAGGCTAAAACCCGCCAAAGGTTGTAGTGATGATACTTACCCTGCAACTAAGGTTCCTCGACAGCCGAATCATCTGGACCATGACTCTCAGTCATGAGGCCTGACGAAGAAGAAAATTCACCAAAATTTCTTGTATTTTTTTGTTCCAGACTCTAAGAAACTGTGTGGCATGCCTGCCAGTATTCGATATTTTGTTATTTAGTATTTCGTGAGATTTATGAAAGACTCTAAGGCCTTTTTTAATATCGGGCAATCGTTAATAACATGCCACCCTAATTAAGAAGTGTTCACACATGGAGAGCAGTCGTCATCTCTCAGTTTGAATCTTTTTAAATAGCCTCTCAAGGCCGGTTCAGACTGGTCGAGTGGCGAGTGATTCAGTTACCACAAAATTATTTAGTAAATGAAAAGTGTCCGAACACAGTACATCAGTGAGTGACGTGTCAAAATGAACAAAGCACAACGTAACAAAGCAAAAATAAATAATGAATTCTACGAATTACTCACAAAGTTTAAGAATAAATATTCTTTTTATTGAAATTTGTATAATTAAAAAAAAAATAAGTTAATAACTTCATATATTAGAAGAATGGGAGGAAGAAATTCTACGACAACTAATGAATCTTACTAAAGATAATGTGTTCAGGCTTGTCTCGTACTCTTTACTCGACCGAAAAAATGGATCGACTCGACTAGATGATTTTACTAAATTACTCGACCAAATTTGTCTGTTTATACATGTTTAGATACTAAATTACTTGACCAGTTCGAACCGGCCTTCAGTGCTCTGTGGACTCTTGTCATGTAATGATGTATTTGTGTAGTAGATTTTGGTGAATATTGTATACTTAGTAATTAAAATAAAGCACAATAATATTATGCGATACTGATTTCCCATAATTTAATAATCGTGACGACCGGTTTCGTTTATGTTAAATGGTATGGTTCAAATATTGTGTTTTATTTCAATTAAGTACTACAATATTTTTTCATCAAGAAATCAGGCGTCTAATAACAAAAACCTATAAGTCACACGTCATATCGATTAAAACCTAGCAAAACATGTGCAAATTCACATTATGAAAAAATATTTAAAAACGATTTATAGAAACCAATTATTTAAAATGATATAAATATATTTGTCTTGTATTTATTGCAAAAAGGCCTTCATCAGTTAATAAAAATGGGCATACTGTCCTAGTTTGAAAATAAAAGAAAAAACTAATGTTAAAACCAATCAGTTACACTTGACACAGAAAAACATCATTTACCACTATTATTGATCATAATAGATTTGAGTTTCAACCGCATGTTCGTCCTCCTTCTTTTACCGACGTTTTGGGCTCGTTGAAGAGCCCTTTCTCAAGAGAGGAGGAAGAACACGCAGCGGAGACCCAAAAATTCATTACGATAACAAAAAACCGTGAATATCTGTTATTGAATTATCGGTTTTTATAATCAGACGCCACAATTGACAGTCAATATTTAAAGAATATGTATATCAAAGGGGAAATGGAATGTGAAATAAAAAGGCAGAAAATAATTGCAAAAGTTTATTAGAGTTTTTAATATAACAACAATATAACAGATAAGGCATCATTCTAGGAATTGGTAATGGATTGGATACATAATAAGAAAATACTTTATTAGGTGTTTGTACTTCATAAACAATGTCTACTAAAACGGGACATTCAATCACAGTAAATAAGTTTCATACTATATATTTATTTATCTACCATCGACAGTCAAGATTTTATCACATATTTAATGGCAAGGTAATTCAAAATTGACTAAAAAAACTAGATATCTAATACTATATTAATATCACATGAATAGTAAGTACCTAGTAGTAAATTGTAAGTTTTGAAATATAATAAAATAAATAAATTATGACAACAGGCAGGTACATCCATAGATAACAGACGTATATATATATATATATATATATATATATATATAGATTCGTAAGTTCCATACAAGAAGATGCCCCTTATAATTAGCACCATCTATTGGCGTGACTCGAAGTTTTGACTATGACAGAACCATAGATCCGAACCCAAAAAAGTATTTATAATTATAATTTTAAAATATTAATTCGGATCAAAAAATGAAACGCGCAGTTTTCAATCAGATACAATTTATTGCAATTATATTACTTAATAATAATGAAACCAAGACATTTTGTAATAAAGGTAAGTAATACAATTTTATAATAATAGGTAAGTATGTATATCAACTTTTTGACAATAGTGATTCTTCTAACAAAAAAAAATGAATTAAATGTTAATAACACTTTGATGGTATTGAAAAATATAACATGAAATTTCACGAGGCAAACGTGAATTATGTATTTTTATCTATCATAACAGACAACGAAATAAATAAAAAATATAACCAAAAAATCATAATAAGACTAAAATAAAGTTTATGTATATTACTAATCTTAAAATGACTTCTTCAAAAGATAATATGTTTGGCTCACATTAATACTGACAAATGTTATTTAAACAATGGTGATGTGTATGCAAATGTTTTTTTTAAACAGATATTGTAAATATTTAACATTACTAGTAACAACTAGGTATAAAATAAATGGGAATACGTACTTAACTACAAATATGTTAAAAAGCTCATGACGTGTGTTTTAAAATGCATATTAAAATAAGAGAAAATTATTTCATGTAAAATAGCAAATATATAGGTACAGGAAGGACATATTATTATTCTTTTTGCATTGCGGACACGACGAAATCATTTTTCGATGGTGTTAGTGTGATTGACACACTTATAAATAATGACAGAGAAAATAATAATTTATTTACAACAAGCAAACTGAATGATAAGATAAAATGCTTTTAATACATATTAATTATTATAATACATAATGTTATAATATAATCATAAGACAGACAATATGCATTTGATGTATTCAACAATAATATTATTAATAAATTTAGATTGAAAAGGTATAAAATATAATATGTATTAAGGACATTGCAAACAGGTAGGTCTGTACATAATTGTTGAAATAAAAATAACGAGCCTACAAGGAGTTGAATAAAACTAGAAATTATTCATTATATTTAAATGGCTGTATTGTTTGATCGATGATAAAGATAAATATCGATATAGGTAGCTGCATCGATAGAAATAAAGTTTCATGAAAGAAATACCATTGGCTTCCTTTTGATTTTTCTGTTGGATTTCTCCAGTGCTCGCAAGTAAACATTATTATGCCCTTTATAAAATAATTTTCCATTCAAAATTTTGTTCGTGGTATTACAAAACATATTAATTTGAAATGAAAGCATATATTTGATGTATTTATCAATAGTGTCATTTTTATGTAGCGGGCACGAAAAAACGGATAAGTCAATTTGATTTTTAATTTCAACACTTATTTTCTTTTTTATATTACATGTAAAGGCATTGACTGACAAATATTTTTTAATCAAAGATCCCGTTCTATCAAAACAGCGAGCCATATCTATCGACACTTTTTTTAAACCACTATAATCGGTGTATTGTTGGGCTAAAACAAAACTATGCATTCTGGCAGGGTCAGTTAATAATGATTGCGCACAATTTATACAAGACATATTTATAATTTTGCGTACTATTTGTGTATATTTTAGCGTCAGGAGAACTTATATCATTGTCAACATGAATTTTTCCAAAGAATTTCAATAAATTATCAAATAGACCGACGGCGCCATCATTTTCGCAGTTATTACCGATTGAGGATCTCGACATCATGTTGCTAATTAAAAGGCTTTTAAATGATCCGGAGAACTGAAAAGGTGTTGGATTAATATTGCGACCGCCGTGGCTTCTTATGAAGCCAAAAAAATTTTCCAATGAATCTTGGTTTAAATTGCGAGGAGCTAAAAACTCAAACCCGTCCTGATATACTATATCCCAGATTTTCATGATCCCTTCCAAAGCCTTGATCCAATTTTTAATGAATGGCACATTATTAACAGGATTCTTAAATTTGTCCACAAATACCATGTTTTTTATTTTTTAATACACTCTAACCAAAATGATTTGTGAAATGATGATTCTGATATGCAAATTTTTTTTGCCTTCGAATGTGAAATTGCAGTTATTGTGGTTCCATTTACAAAATCAAAAAGGTCGTCCAAAAATAGTAAATTCTTGCCCGTATACAGGGCATCCGGGGGGATTACTTCTCCATTCGGCATTATTACTCCTGGAACGAAAAAAAATAATAATTTGTAACGTCTAGACAATAAATATTACGACATTTACATTTTAATTAAGCAAACGTGCAGAATTTGGTGTAGATAATATTCGATCAATAATGTCAAATTAGGACATTCAAATACACAATCATAAAGCCGACTTACTGTAAAGAATGTACCAAGGTAAAATCTATACCCGGAGCCAGATTGCATTTGCACAAATTATATAAATTATTGAAGATTTATCAGTTTTGTCATAGTTTAGTATCGAGATATCTACTTGTATGGATAAGCACTTGCCATGTACTTATTAGTATGAACATTCGCAATCGGATCTTAAATAAGGGTTTGACGTATAACTTATTAAAAACGCTACTTTTGAGAAGAGCCATCAATTGGAAGCTTTGCCAACAATTAATGCTAACAGCTATTGTCTGGTGGAAAAGATCTTTGTGATACCAGCAAATTACATGTATTCAATATTATTTTATGGTACCAAACAGTTCAAATGGATTTCCAAAAATCGAGAATACCTATTCTGAATTAATATTTCATTAAAACAAATACTTACTGTTTCTGGCACTGTGTACTAGTGCACTACCAACTTTTTGACTCAATATCTGGGCACAGGTAGACACTTTCATTTTTTTCATTTTTGATGGATATATGCAATGACATATTAAATGGACAACTCACTTCATACCCGGCGCACGAGAAATTGTGCATGAAACATTCACAGATGTACAGGTAGATGTCACGTGATCATATGACGTATCCGTTTCCATTATGCGATACAAGCTTCGAGAATTTATAGTAATATAACCTTTATTGTAATGGCGTATTAATGTCATGACTCATTGCGTTAGAAACAGATTCTCGGTTACTTACGACTTCTCGGAGATTAGACGCAAGTGAGACAGCGCATCACAGGCGACTGTCCAATGGTTTCTGTCATTCAATTGCATTCATTAAAATGGCATTTTATAAATAATAAATAATACTAACACATGAAAAGTGATATCCCATCTTTCTTGGAGTGTTTAGTAGATTTTTTTACAATTTTTAACTAGGCACATTGGCATTTTGTAACACAATAATAACGGTGGAGTCGAAACCTGACAGTCAGAAATTTTGTATGGGCAGACCCAGCGGTGTCGCCAGACCGCTTGCAAGCAGAATGTTCATTTGAGCGTAGGATACCGATATTAAAATATGAATTTCGCCATCCGGCAGACCCGACACAAAGTGAGTGTCATTTTATTTTCTAGATGATTCGTCCATATTAATGTCATTGGATATATGTGAGTTTCATTGATTTTTGGAATTAGTCTCTCGTTTCCAATATATTCTGCATCCATTTCATACAATTGTTTTATATGTTCCCACGACGCATATCTTTTAACTACGTCTTCTAGATACTCTAGATCTTTTGTCGTTAAATTATTTCTGATGCCTTTTAGTAGGTGAGGGACATCAAATATAGAAAGAAATTCTACGCCAGGAATTATTTCTAGGGTAATACCTGAAATTTAGGACATTTTTTTAGGTTACTTTAATAGGTAACACCAGAGTCAAAATATAAACATAGGTACTCGTACCACGTACTTACCTAATATTATTTTTCTTAACAAACAGGTCTAAGATGTTTAGTTTCTAAGAAAATTTACATACTTATAAAATAAATATACCTACGTTCAATTTAATCGTATGAAGATAATATATACTTACTTTCGTAGCCTGTTCCGGATCTCAAATGGTTTGTATCCTCCCTCAACTTATTCAAAGCAGCTGTATTTGTGGAACTTTGATCACATACAACGGCAACTATTTTTAATCCTGTAAATACATAATATCATTTTATAAAGCGCAAGTAAAATATCTTCTCCTTGTTAAAAATAGTGTAAAAGAATTTCTATTACTTCAATATAATATCATAATAGCTTATTTGCGTTAAAATTAATTAGATATTAGTTACATAGTTTAATCCTTACAATGTAAAACGTAAATAATAATATAAGAATTTCACCTAATAATTGATTAAAGTATCCCAACCTTTATAAACTTCAAATAACGATGTCAAAAACAAAACTAATAGGGTGTTCATCCAAAATTTTCGAATGCGATTTTACGCCTGATATATAATACGCCCGTATAATTGCGTTCATCCAAATTTAGTACATAAGCATCTCGCCAAACCCGAACACCTAATGCCCCTCTACCATAAGTTTAGCGAACCGATTGCTAAATTCGGCAGAGTTCATTTTTGACAGATCGCAACTGACAGCCCGCGTTTGTTGATAATTGTCATAGGTACTTGTTTTCTTCCGTATTTCATTATGATTCAGTGTATTATTTTGATTATTGTCTAATGGTACTATCTATTTTACAATTGATTCTATAATTGGTGCTTCATTTTATTCAATCATGAATGCTTTATTTATAGGTAGTAAACTTTGCTTTCGTAGATAAAGCTAATCTACAATGCCGCACATTTCGTAAAAGAGGCGACGCTTTCAAATTTAAGAGTCTCGTTAGTAAATACACATCAGACGCAGATTCATGAAATCAAATAAATACAAGTAATATAATATTTTGAACAACTCAATTCACATGATTATGCTGGAATCGATTTATGCATAATAATTATATGGTAGGTAGGTATACTATCACGATAACCATTTACTTTCATTTGTTTATATTGTAATGATTATTTATTCAATAACGTTTATTCGGCATTCGGATTATCCGGCCATAATGTAGTATTAATCGAAAAATAAAAGAAATAATATGAAAGTAAATGTAATAGCGAGTTCAAAATATATGGACCACTAGGGATATCTAGCGGCAAAATGTGAGAAATTGTCATTTATTTGACAGTTAAGTGCCCATAGACATCAAAAACTGACCATAGAGAAAAAATATTTTTCTGTTTTAATATAAGGAATACTTGTTTCAAATAGGCGCGCATGTACAAACACCGTTATTTGCATAGAGCATAATGGAACACGGCGGCGCCCGTATATACAAATCCGAAGCTAAGTGGGTGAACACTCCACAAGTTTTATTACGGCAATAAACGGTTTCGGCGTAAGGTGAGACCGTCATAAACCATTTGGTTCGGCTTATTTCCATGGAAACCCTATAAAGCTAACTTATTTTTCATTCTAAATACCTACGTATTAAAAAAATATTAGTTTAGTACTTAAATTAAGTATAGCAGTGTCTTCATTGAGTACAAACCTGTGGAATGTAAAGCTTTGTAAACTTCCTTGATACATCGTGTCAATTGTACTGACTTGGTGGTAGATTGACTGTAATAGTACGCTATCGGTTGTTTGCGATTATTAACCAAACTACGAATCATAAAAACGAGGACGTGGTCGGCAATTTTCAAAATCTTCGATCAAGTCGGTTTTCCTGTAATAATCTAGGTGAGGATCCAAACACATCTCGTCCCAAATTAATGTGAAATATTTATGTTTGCGTTTCATACGTCTAGCCATTTCCTTAAGGTTAGACATAATGACGCCCGAGACACCGGTACAAATTGGTATTTTAGATAACAAAGATTGCAAAGTGTGAATTGTAGAAAGTGTAAAAATTTTAGAAAGGAATTTGTATGCTCTGCCGCTTTGCTTGTACAGCGAAAGGGCTAAAACTTTATCATCGTCACTAAAACGTCGCCCTTTTAGTTTTACTTTAGAAGATTTAAGCTGCAATTTGAAAAAATTTTGTTGCAATCGTGTCATATCCTTCGTGACTAGATCGAAAATTTTTGATTTCATAAATTGTTTGGCACTTGTTAGGCGTCGGGCAAAGGAAACATTGCTGCTATTGCGTCGTCTAATGTACTTTTTTAATGCAATACATTGCCGACGGTATTTCATCTTGGTCGCATTGCATTCAATTGCAATTTGATTTTTCGCCGTCCGTTCTGTAAAATAAAATTGTCAATATTATGATAATCGATAATATAAAAATTATTTTTTGTATATTTTTATTTTTAATTATACAAGTACTTACGTGATATTATTTTGAATTGTTTTTAGTAAGTAATAATAGTAACACCTACATGAAATAATATCCTTGAAAGAGGTATGTATCTATACTAAAAATTATATTATTCAACTTTATCTCGAGTATGGTTTAAAATACGGAGATTCGCCTACTTTTGGCAAAAGAAGTGACTGGCAAAGAGAAAGGGCTGTAGGGGAGTGTCCTGATGTTATTCGATACTGTAGGACTCAATATTTTACCTGACCACAATATGTGTCACTATCATCAATATTTAAAGCCACTTCATTTTCAATATCGTCAACGTCTTGACTGAGGTTGATATTGGTGTCATTTTTTTGAAGCGTCGGTCTTAAATTTTGTGATGGACATGCTCCAGTCCTCAGTCTCTTGCCATTGAAGTCATGCGGTAAAAAATGAAGCCGACATACTCCGACAGACGTTGGAATCTGTCCTGGCGCAACATTTTGAAATTTAACGTTTGCCATAAAATGGACCCATTTTCTCTGTTCATCAGTTTTTACAGGGAGTTTATGGCAAATTTCACTCCTTGTTGTACAACCAGGGATACCACAGATCATAACCATTTTAAGATACTGAAATAGTAATAATACTGAGTAAATATTATTTTATTGTCGATGTTACATGTAATTAATATTCAAATGATTATACTTTTCCACCGTAAAACATAAAATGATCGACTATAAAAAATATATGAAACGTCATATAATTTTTCCTTCTGCTGGATAAGCAAACTCTTAACATATTAATTTAATTGAATATCTATTCACCTTAGCATACTCGTATTTTATTGCTCGTGTAAAAGGAACGATTAATCATATTCCTAAATAATATGTAACGTAATTTACAAGGATTAAGAAAATTTTCGAGCCTAATAATAATGTACATTCCAATTTTTAGGCGTTGGCTATCTTGCTTTCTTTGTGAATATTGCAAAAGTTAAAAATTGTTAGGTGTTCGATCGTTTAGTAATTATTTACTAAAATCATAGACTGAACGATGAATTTACGAACACGTTAATTATTAGTGTGTAAATAATATAAAATAAATATCGCTGGAATATCACTATTTAGATACCAAGTCTAAACGAAAAAACTTTGGCATAAACATAATATTATTAGGATTAATAAATTAGACTAACCAATAATTATTATAGGAAATCTTTAGTTTAATATATTGTATGCTTCTTTTGAGAGGCGTTGTTAATGTTATAATAATATTATAACTAAATATCCGAGTATAGTTATAACAATCCGTACGAAAATATTGCAAATACGAATTTCGCTGTTTCAACAAACATGGCGGTAAACAATTATTTTGCCATGACGACGACATGATTTGAATTTTTCATTCTATAAGCTGATTGGTTGTCACTAAAAAGAGTTTAGATTCAAAAAATAGATAGAGATGGGCTCATAATATTGGCACATCAATGTTATTTTGTCAATATTTTGCTGCTGTCACATTCCTTTCTAAAATATCATTATAATTTAAAAATAAAACATAACGACAATAGGAAATACAATTATTATAGACAAATAAAAATAAAGAATGGTTCACAATACGATTCAATTCGATAATTAATTGATATAATTAAATCACCAATACTAATTATTATAACGTATTGATAAAAAATTGATATTTTTTATCCGATTAGCATCTCTAGTCTTTGGTGTCATCTATTCGAATTGACATGATATTAGTAACAAAACAGTATTTGACAGCTCGCGTGCTTGGATGAGCCATGGGTGAGCTCTGATTGGTCATTGAAATGGCCTTGTGTCATGCGACTTCGTGTGTGACCGTGCTGCCATCTATTCTGAAAACTGAGTATTTCTGATGTATTAGGTGGTCACGTTCGCTGTATGGAACTTTCACCCCCTTGGGTACATCTCAGCATTCAATCGGAGAGAATCCCCCCGATTCCATTTCACCCATCCCCGGGTTTCAAATACCTGAAAAATAAAGAAATAGGAACATTAGACTTTTAGCTTTAAAATACTAAAGAATGTATACAACAGCACAACACACTATTATTGATGACTAATTTCGACAACAGATGGCATTAGGAGTATTAGAGTTTAAATCATTAATATCTCAAAATTAAGAATAAGGATAATGCTATTTTTCCAGAGAAGGGCTCAATTATTACTCGTGTGCCACGATATTTGCCAAGATAATCAGAAATATCGGCAAAAACATCTCCGCAAGACAATGCTGATCGAAGATTTATACTCGTAAATTAGCTAGGTATCAAATATTTTTGTTAGTCATTACAGCCATGCACTTAATGATTTTCAAAAACAATTAACAGAAACACACTATACCAATGAATGTCTACAAGCTGGCACGAGTTCAAATACGTTCAATAATATGAACCGATCCATCATTCGTACAAACTGTACGGCCAATGAATTTCAACACAAAATGGTGCAAAATTCAGAAAATGACTATAGATGTACGTAACATAAAACAGGAGGTCTTATTATTAGATTTTCCGAAACAAGTGCGTATTAAGCTGAAAAAAGTAACATTTTTTCGAAGAAATTTTATTTGCAATATTTGCTATGAAGTCGCTGGGTCTCACGCGCGTCAATATCATTTTACTCCCTACTTCAATTATAGTTTGTCAATTTATGGCTACGGCCGTATGTTGTAGATTAACCACTGGGGAATGACAAAAGAAATGGCGTATTTCAAAAAAACACTACCTTATTCTTAGGTCAATAATTATTAAAAAGCAATCATTATTCATAAGATGTTTATCACACTTGAATGGCCAAAGACATAGCTTATAATAAGTATCTTTAGAATCATCTTCAAATGTGTTCATTTTTTGAATAATAAAATGCCTAATTCTTGTCAAACTTGGGATCACAGAGATTATCAATATAATTTTTTATCGTAAATATTTCACTATAATAATGTCGATATAAATTATACTGTTGGTTTTATAAATGCTACGGCCATATGTTGTAGCTTAACCACTGGGGAATGACAAAAGAAATGGCGTATTTAAAAAAAACACTACGTTATTCTTAGGTCAATTATTATTATAAAGCAATCATTATTCGTAGAATGTTTATCAACTTGATTGAATAAAACTTTTACCATTGCGACAGATGACATCGCTGGTTGTTAACCTTGCATTATATTCGAGGTTATTTTTAATGACTCGTTCGTTGATCTGTTTGTCATGGTATGTAGCTTGTACTTCTGGCAGCCTCACCGGAGAAATGTGATCAACATCTTCTGACAATATGACACTGCTCATTGCGATAACCTAAAAATAATTCGGAAGATTTTTTATTATAATCCTGATAGTGGAATTAAAGGTGCAAAGGGATTTATCCTCGTCCTTAAATTCTTCAATTTATATAGAGGGAATGAATAAAAAAAGAGCACAATGGAAAAAAAAGCATCGGAGTTAAAGATAAGAAGCTTTACAGATTCGCAAACACGTTAATCTTTGAAAAATCACCTGTAGGTCTCGCCATCATGCTTCGCTGAACTGAAAAAAAGTAAAACTCGAAAACCTAATAATATAGACTACATTTTAGTTGTAGTCTTATTGCTTTTGTCATTTTAAATTAGTCATAATTTCGATATAGCAATAATACTGGCCAATCATCAATTATTTTTGTTCAATTTTAGCTTCGCATCAAGTTTATTTGAAGACTCGACAAAAGACAAACATTATCGCTGTCCACTTCTACGCTTTTAGTAAAAAATCGTGCATACCTACTATTATTTTGACATATTGTGGAAACGTTTTATCTATGATATCGCTTGTACATGTGCAAGGGTTCTCATGGCACCAACAGTGTATAAATTGAACTATCGCGATAATAACAGTTTACACGTAAAAGTGGTGACTGTCTCGCCAATCCCATTCTTCCAGCGTAAGCGAGACACTTTGTTGTCATTTTATGTTGCTATTTGATGTGAAAATTGGTAAACGTCAAAATGCTCTGCGCGCTGCAGGAATATAACCATATCGTAGTAGCGAAGGGTGGAGGTAGAATGTTAAGATCCGCCATAAAAAGTGCACATTAAACTTTGTTAGTAATACTATTACCAAATAAAACCCTTCTCCATAAAACGGTCTCTAATGCTATATCAGGAATTTATATTATATTTTATGCCTCTCTCCCATACAAAAAAGTATCCGAATGAAGGACTCCCAACACACCCACATGAGTTCTAAAAGGTATTAATACGAAGTAGTTTTTATTGAACGACAGATGGAATTGGTTAGTTTTTAAAAATCAATTAAACCCGTCCATGTGCTGCGGATGCCAGATGAGAACCTCAATTACAAAATAATAATAATAAATTATAGGTATCCACCTGATGAACTGCCTTGCCTTCCGAATATGAGCAACCGGGTTGTGGATCCACATAATTGATTTGGCATATTGTGTCTTCAACAAATTCGTCCTTGAAATCAACTGTGTGAGAATCAATCTCAGTTTTTACAGACCCGAGGTCTAATTCAGGACTCTGAAAAATCAAACACATATTTCATAATATTATGTATAATATATAGCACATTTTTACGGAAAAGTGTCTTGCTATGGTGTTTAACATATAAACACAAAGTCCCCAAGCCATGTCTCCTCCTGTAGCATTGTAGATCAAGTGATTAGAGGCTATTTTTTATTAGTCCACCATCTTCCTTGACTGGAACTGCCTTAAAATGACTAAAAATGTAGCCAACAAGAAAACTAAGTGACACGTCACATAGTCAAATAATATATTCAGTGTCAAACAATAATTTATTTATTTAGTGACAAAAGACGCGCTGTACACATAACAAATTAATAATTCAAGACGTTCACGACATGACATTTAGAATAAGAAATAAAGATTAATCAAATTAGTAGAGAAAAAAAACAAAGCAAAAAATAGTTGAAAAGAAAAGGAATAAAGTTTAAAAAAACAACAATACCTAATTGAAAAAAATACAAATTAAACAATAAAATAGAATTTAAAAAACAATAATTGCAAGTAATGCACTTGCAATAATTGTTTTTTTAAATTCCAACCCATACCAGCCAGCCGCATAGCCCACGTTATTGGTGCCTGGTGAGTCTGGCATGAGGAAGCAGCGTTCATTCAAAATGGGTGCATAAAAATTGACGGCTGCATACAAATTCAAATTTTCAAGAATATTGGGATTGGAAACTATATCAAGTGACAGCAGGGAAAATGCTTTAAGAGCAGAAGTGACCGATGAGATTCAAGAGAATGAAAGGCGAGCATGCCTTGAAAAAAGTTGTCAAAAGGAAAATAATTATACACTTACATTAAAACATAATAATATTATAATGTATTATAATATAATATTATATTATAATGTCAAATAATATATTATTATATTAGATTGATACAGCGAAAACATTTCAAAGTACTGTCTAACTGTTTCATTTGCATCAGTAATAAATCAATGCATGCGATACTTTAACAATAAGCAGTGGGTCTATTCTATACACAAGGCGGCTAATGACGGTAGTTTATCATATGTTTGTATTGAGGTACCTATTATAACAATTATTGTTACAAGTTAGGTGACTAAACTGTCTAACTCAAAAAATTAACACAGCCTAGAGGGGTGCAGGTAAAAAATAGCACTTTTTGACAGTTCACACGGTTAACTTTGGTAGGTATTGTAAAAATTATTATTGATACATATATCAATACTTACATAACTATGTAAACTACCCTCGATAGTCGCCTTGTCTATAGAGTAGATGCGTACGAATAAAATAGGTGCCTACATTAGAAGTGATTATCAAGTGTTGCCAAGTTAACTTTTGAGTAATGGTGTCGTTTGACATTGGATTTCACCACACACTCGTTTTTTCCTCAGGCTATTAGACAAGTTAGTATACTTATTCGTTTTAATCATTGTCCAAATAATCAACAAAACCACCCAACCGAAACGACACGATACATCAGATTTGTAAAACTAACCTCAAAAGTACAGCCTGCATCGTAGGTATTTTCTTGCTTTATATTATAAATGTTGACTTCTGGACTGTTTGAATGCAATATTGGTACTTCAAAACAATACCGTCCTTCTGCATCAGCTTTGAATACTTCCGGTTCGCGTTTCACATCCATATTATGTATTTAAAGCAATAATAATTTGTAGGTATCGTGCCAAACTGTCAGTGTCTCGTGGCTATGGACGTCATAAAAGGGTCGATACTTTGAAGTAGGTAACGATTCAATACTTTTTTTCAATATCTCTTTTATTCTTATATTCTCATTTGTGTCATTTCAATATACGTTTGTATATTTTTATTATATCATTTTTCTATAATCTAAGGTTCTCAATTTTTACACTGTTAACTTTTGTAAGTACTTATTATAAATTTCTTTGTATTTTTTTCTAATTGATATCAATATGTCTAGGTATGTTAAGAGTGTCTTGTAGGTATTATGAATGTTTTTAAAATCAACTATTGATTGTCCATTCATAAATTAATTCATTTACCTACTTAATTAATATGTCATAGAAATTTGTATGTTATTGTGGTGTACCCAGATTAATTAATACCATTTATTTTAGGTTTTTTCTCTTTATTAGTTCATGTACTTACCTACTTATTTCTTTTATTAGATAGATAATTTTATTATTTTCCTGATTTTTCCACTGTATAGGTACTGTTGAAAATAATTTAATTCCTGTGACAGTTTACTAAGTACCTAAGTATAATAAATTTCGAAATTAAGTATTACTTATATTATGTGTACCTATTTGTAATATGAACTGCTGTATGTCCATTAAAATATTTATAAATTCATTGAAATTGATCATTGATAATATAAAATTGCTTTCAAATTTATTTCTTTTACCTTTACACCTTTCCTTTCTTCAATCCTAACACAATGCTATTACACAGATAACTGTCAAAAGAGCTGATTAATTTCTGCCAAAAGTGCCAAAGGTTTGTAAGTCCCACCTCACCTTACAAAATACATTTTTTTTTGTAACTATGATTAATTTAATTTTTACGTTTTTTAACATGCAGGGAAAACAGTTAATACTTCAATTCATCTAAATAAATAAAGCAAAAAGAAATTAGCATTATGCTTGATTTTGTAGGGCATATCAAACTGCGATTACTCAGCGCCATCGGCAATGGATTAACTCCATAACATGATTTAGAGACTTAGGTACCAAGATTTGGCAGTATACCGACGATATAAGTATCCTCTTTTGAGGAAATTTATTTCAGGGGTCGCTAATTATTATTCTATTACGAAATTATAGTAGGTACTGACATATCTGGGGGGTGTCGGTAGCTCAGGTGGTGGTGTTTATCACCCCTCGATAGTACAAAATTAAAATTATTATTCTTTCCACTTTTTTTAGTAACTTGTTATTTTTTAAATCGTTCTCGTTGATTATGTGTGGGTGTGTAACAGTTTTATTTTATTTCTAGTAATAAAACGCCCAGAATTTTTCGAGTTATTATTTATTCAACACAAGTACACCTTAACATTACTTTCTCAATTATTTTTTGGTAGTTACAAACTACAACAAGTTAGGGCCACTATCAGAGAGCAACTGGTTTAACTATAGTTAAATTGTCTAACTTCACGGTAAAGTTAATTTTATTTAAATTGAACTTCATTATTACTGGTAATTAAATTTAATGCCCCACTTGGAGTGCCTCTGGTTTAGTATTTTTACTTATTATTCAATTAAATATAATTAATCGAATATATAGAAGCCATTCAATAATATGTTGGTAAATGTGCTGCGGAGGTGGCAATGAGATTTTACAACTTTTTTTCTTTAGAACCAATACGTATGTGTTAGTTATTAATTATTCACTAAAGGTTCAAATATACATTATGACGATTGGGCACATATGTGACAAGAGCGTTTTAGTGTCTATGATCATTTTAGCTCGTCAAAAATTAAGTAAGTGCTTATATTGTCCACATTCACACTTGATTAACAAGTTTTAGTTAAATTATAGTCAAAGGGTTGTTTATTGATACACAGAATTAATTATTATTTAGTTACACAAAGTCAAGTCAATGTCCAAATTCACAATTGTTCACAATTTATCAAAGTTCACATAATTCAAACTTAGCTGTCGCCGATATTATATAATTATTATTACAAAGAGCACGGAGCCGTCACGAAGAAGCTTTGGAAACCGATAGCCAATAAAATAAAAGTTCGAAAAAAAAACTCATAATATGTTTCCCTTGTAGGTATATAAAATAAAGTGGATTAACTTATTCACTACCTAATAATTTTGGAAAATTATGATTTTTTTTTAAACTGGCAACACTTCACATCAAACTCCGGGATCAGCTAACATTCGAGAAAACCGAGCGCTGACCTAACCTCACTCTTTAGAGTTATCCAACAAAAAGAATGCACTTCCAAAAACCGCGATTGTTGAATATTCTAACGTAAAACTGTACGCCAATATAAACTATCAATGAAACTGTACTTTGGTGACGAATATACAGTTAATTTGGTAGCAGAGCGTTTGGCAACCGTCTAGTTTATAGGTAGATCTCACCATGATCTCACTCTCTGCCACGGCCGCCACGGGGTTCACACACCGGAAGCCGCATTGTTTCCCTTTTCTTACCGACTAAAAAGTCCTGTCTCGATTGGCCTAGCTATCGTCCAATTACGAGGCATGCCGTTTATTTGAAATTTCCCTCCCCGATTTTGAAAACTTTAATATATTACTAGCTGAGCCAGCTAGCTCTCGCCAGTCTGTCTCGCTAGGTCTTGCAGACAGCTTTTCATCATAGTGACTTGGTGTTGGATTTTAATATAATAATTGTAAAGTGTGTATAGACGGCGCCATAGTTTTCTCTTCGGGATGGATTTTCATTCACGTCAGACAATTGAAAATTTATCTGATTTGTCAGTTTTACGATATGCATGTCGTCACTGCAAATACAAATTTGGAGTCATGTGCGTAGTCTATTCTGGAGTCTGGCCTTCTCAATATCATCTGACATCATTTCAGGCTGCTAAGCCTAGCAAAACAGCTGGAAATCGCCGATTGCTACCACTGTCATTTTAATTTTAATACAATATATGTGTAGGTACTCGTATGTGCATTTAAATATGATAAATAGTTATACATCTCAATCGTGATTATCATAAATAGCGATCCAATATAACGCGAATATTAATTTCATACGGGTCTCATTTACATAATAGAAAAAGGTTAGCAGCATAAAAAATAAATTTAAACATTATTTTGTTTCATTGTCTATAAAAAATAAATGCTTGGAGCCACAGAATAATATTTTAAAAATCATATTTTGTTTTAAAAATTAACCTTAAACAATATAGTCTCCCGGTGCGGGACATTCATATCGAGACAAATGTTGATAAATAATGAAGTAATACATATTATATCTGATAAGAATAGGAATTTATAAGACCTAAAGATGTGGAATCAGCTTAAAAAGGCCTTCATCCAGCAGTGGATTGATACAGATTGATGACGATAATGACGATATAAATGGGTAGGTATATAAAATCACAAATTTTAAAAAATATTGCAGTTTATATGACCAAGAAGAGTAGAATTAGGTTGGGATAACCTTCATCCAGCAGTGGATTAATCTTGGTTGATGATGATAATGACGATATTATGAATGGGAAAATATAATATCAGCAATTTTGATAAATATAGTAATTCATATGACCGACAGAAATTCAAACAACTTAGAGAGGCCTTCATCCACCGGTGGATTGATTCAGGTTCATAATGATTATAGAAATATAAATAGAGATAATATATTATCACCGATTTTGATAAATACAGCAATTCAAATGACAGAAAGGAGTAGAATCAGGCATGGGAGGCCTTTATCCAGCAATAGATGGGTTCAGGTCAATGATGATAAGGACGATAGAAATAGGTATAATATAGTAGTAAAATCAGGTTGCGGAACTCTTCATCCAGCAGTGAATTGATCCTGGTTGATGATGATAACGATATGAATATGTAGATAAATGTAATATCACCGATTTTGATAAATACAGAAATTCATATCACAGAAAGGAGTAGAATCAGGCTAAGGAGGTCTTTAAGTAGAGGATTGGTTTAGGTCGATGATGATGATGATGACGATATGAATATGTAAATAAATATAATATCACCGATTTTGATAAATACAGAAATTCATATGACAGAAAAGAGTAGAATCAGGCTAGCGAGGTCTTTATTAAGCAGTGGATTGTTTCAGGTCGATGATGATGATGATGATAATGATGATAATGACGATATGAATATGTAAATAAATATAATATCACCGATTTTGATAAATACAGCAATTCATATGACAGAAAGGAGTAGAATCAAGCTAGGGAGGTCTTTATTAAGCAGTGGATTGGTTTAGGTCGATGATTATGATGATGACGATATGAATATGTAGATAAATATAATATCACCGATTTTGATAAATACAGCAATTCATATGACAGAAAGGAGTAGAATCTGGCTAGGGAGGTCTTTATTAAGCAGTGGATTGGTTCAGGTCAATGATGATGGTAATGATAATGACGATATGAATATGTAGATACATATAATATCACCGATTTTGATAAATACAGCAATGCATATGACAGAAAGGAGTAGAATCAGGCTAAGGAGGTCTTTAAGTAGTGGATTGGTTCAGGTCAATGATGATGATGATGACGATATGAATATGTAAATAAATATAATATCACCGATTTTGATAAATACAGAAATTCATATGACAGAAAGGAGTAGAATCTGGCTAGGGAGGTCTTTATTAAGCAGTGGATTGGTTCAGGTCGATGATGATGATGATGATGACGATATGAATATGTAGATAAATATAATATCACCGATTTTGATAAATACAGAAATTCATATGACAGAAAGGAGGAGAATTAGGCTAAGGGGGTCTTTATTAAGCAGTGGATTGGTTCAGGTATATGATAATGATGATGATGACGATATGAATGTGTAGATACATATAATATCACAGATTTTGATAAATACAGCAATGCATATGACAGAAAGGAGTAGAATCAGGCTAAGGAGGTCGTTAAGTAGTGGATTGGTTCAGGTCAATGATGATGATGATGACGATATGAATATTTAAATAAATATAATATCACCGATTTTGATAAATACAGAAATTCATATGACGGAAAGGAGTAGAATCTGGCTAGGGAGGTCTTTATTCAGCAGTGGATTGGTTCAGGTCGATGATGATGATGATGATGACGATATGAATATGTAGATAAATATAATATCACCGATTTTGATAAATACAGAAATTCATATGACAGAAAGGAGGAGAATTAGGCTAAGGGGGTCTTTATTAAGCAGTGGATTGGTTCAGGTATATGATAATGATGATGATGATGATGACGATATGAATGTGTAGATACATATAATATCACAGATTTTGATAAATACATACATTCATATGACAAAAGGAGTAGAATCAGGCTAGGGAGGTCTTTATTAAGAAGTGGATGGATCCTGGTTGATGATGATGATGACGATATGAATATGTTTTTAAATATAATATCACCGATTTTGATAAATACAGCAATTCATATGACAGAAAGGAGTAGAACCGGGCTAGGGAGGCCATTATCCAGCAGGGATGGATCCTGGTTGATAATGATGATGACGATATGAATATGTAGATAAATATAATATCACCGATTTTGATAAATACAGCAATTCATATGACAGAAAGGAGTAGAACCGGGCTAGGGAGGCCATTATCCAGCAGGGATGGATCCTGGTTGATGATGATGATGACGATATGAATATGTTTTTAAATATAATATCACCGATTTTGATAAATACAGCAATTCATATGACAGAAAGGAGTAGAACCGGGCTAGGGAGGCCATTATCCAGCAGTGGATTGGTTCAGGTCGATGATATAAGAATGATAGAAATAGGTATAATATCACAAATTCGTTAAACCGATAGTAGTAGAATCAGGTTGCGGAACCCTTCATCCAGTAGTGGATTGATCCTAGTTGATGATGATGATTATGATGACGATATGAATATGTAGATAAATAACATTAGAAATTCAATACTGTCAAGAATACAATCAACGTAGAGAGGCCTTCATCCAGCAGTGGATTTATTGAGGCTCGTGATAATAATGGCATTATATATAGATAGGTAGATAATAATATTATATCACTGATTTTGATAAATATAACAATTCATGTGTAAGTAAGGAGTAGAATAAGGCTGAGGAGGCCTTCATCCAGCAGTGTATAGGTCAAGATTGATGATGATAGGGACGAAAAAAATAGGTAGATATTATACAATATCACACATTTTGATAACTATAACAATTCGTATTAATTTCCTTTATTGTTTGCAATGGCAACTTTGTTAGTTTAATATGACTATCTGATCTATGGAAATTAGTGGCCTAGGTAATTATTTAATAAAAAAGGATTGAGCGAACAGCCACAAAGTATTTTAAAAAAATCAAATTTGGAATATCACGTTATCTATGAAATGGCCGTCAGTGGCGTACCCCGCTGTCAAAAGATATTATACGTAGTAAATTGTACCAAAATTATGGTTTTTTCACCGGAAAAAAGTGCGCCAATGCCTACATTACGATATTTGAATAAAAATAATCGAATCCGTTTGTCAAATAAAGGATTAGAAGATCTTAAGCGACGAAGACGTCATTCTGACAGGCGTGGACAGTAAATATGGCGATCGTATACGGTGTGTAAGAAAATATCGGATATAAACGTCAAGTACCTGTAAAATCATTGAAAATTTGTGAAATGTGGTCAATTCAAACGGTAGATGAATCGGTAGCGCACATTTTGAAGTGAATATGTAAAAATAACAATATAATGTCGCTTAAATGAGCCGTTAGTGCGTTTTCCAAAATCTCTTAGGATAATAATAATGAAAGATAATGAATATGTACGATAATATTACTATATTAATATATGCACCTTGCACATATTTATTATAACTAAATATTTAAACTTATACCTAACAGATTTTATATATACTATTACTATACATTCTTCATACAATTTAAATGACACAAAAAAAAAATAAAGAAAACTAATATCATTCCTATACCTATCATACATTTCTTTCCCGTTTCATTCCTGTTTCAAGCTCCCAGCCTCAAGAACACAAAACAGGGGCTCATCATGAAACAGGAAACAAAACAAAACCCCGCTAAACAACCAAGTGTTATGATCATAGGTGTTTGTTAATTGACTTAGGAGGTCAAGAGACGCACTTCAGGCCTACAAAAACTTATTTCCGACTTCCCATTTAAGACGGGAAGTCCACGGGCATGTCAGTACCTACCCTTGTACAATTTATACTAAATATATACGGAAATATCGAAATGTGGCTTATTTTTTATGTAGAAATTAAAAATATATTCAAAATTATTATGGTATAGGTGGTATTATTCTGCGTACTATACGCTTTTAATAATAAGGTACGACGTATAACGGTGGCAAGGGGTGGAGGTAGGATGTTAATAAACTTTATCAGTCAGTTTTATTTTCATTGAACTAAGAAGACTACTAAATAAATGTTGCAGATTTATGTTGTGTTGTGTAGTTTTTCAAATTCAATTAAATCCTGCTCAACCTAGTCAGAAAAGATCAGTCAGAATGGGAGTTGTCATTCAATGTTTTGGCTTAATGTCGGCGGTCCTCAGTCAGGTGCATGTATTTCTACGCTTTTATGGACCCAAGAGGTTCCGTATTAATTAGTGGCTAACATCAATTTCTCAAAAATACAACCTCAAAGATAATATATTACCTACTTAGTTATTATCACTATCAGAGCCGAGTTGACTCGATGAAGTGAGTAAAATAGTATTAAGTTGTGACATCTCTGTTTGTATATATTATGTTCTAAACAATATTTGTCATTTTAGTGTAAAAATATTCACGATAAACTCTAGAAACGTGTTGTTTTGGTAAGTTTGTACAGATATGTATCATTCTGTACCTGTTTCATATTTTTAAAGGCAGGCTGGCAGGTTAAGAGGAAACGGATGGATAGCGACCACATAGTCTCATATTCTTGGTAATATCAAATCAAACAAAAGAACAATAATTATTTTTAATATTTTTAATTATCACAAAATGAAATATTTATATAAACCTCAACCCATATACTTTAAAAAAGTGATATATTAGTATTTTGTAGTTGTGATCATTGTCGTCACAACTACAAAATAAAAGAGTTTGTAATTAGATTAGAATAAAGTAGAGTTAAAAGCAAAAGAGAGCATGAGACATGAGCAAGGGCCATGAGTTACCTGATCTTTTTCAAGCCGACCAATAATTACTTCTGCAACCTCGCAACTGACAACTGTAAAATTTAATTAGAAAACAAGGAGGGATTACACGGCTGAAAGCACGTGCAATCTATGGTTAAAGATGTACATAATAAAGTCCTGGGCGCCACACGATCTTGAGACCGTGAAAGATTATAATCATTTAACAGTGTGGAATAAAGTGGGATGATAAATAAAAGAGCAATTTATATACTTGACCGAAACTTGATTATAGCAAAAGCAAGAAATTAGAAATACATTTAAAGGTTATTAAGCGGCTCGATATTGAAATTTGGAAATACTATAATAAATACAAGCAGCTAAGTTTGAAAAGAAACATTGGAAGAGTAGTGAATCCAATAATAGTTTTAAAATACCAAACTGGAACGATCAGAGGCTTCGAGCACTGCGGCTGCAATCGTGCTCCGTAAAGTGACGTCCATTATAAATGTTGGGTAAAACTCAAGCGGAGCACGACTATACTAGGCGACAGTCAGAATCAAAAAGCCTAGTTGCTTCGTTCGCACCTTGCGACCTCCGTTGCGGCCGGAAATTCCATCAGCGACATCTGTTTTAATCGCGTACGCTCCATCGACGTGACCATAGATAATCGTCGGGGTTGCCAGCGGTATGAAAGTTAGTTATGTTCAAATGAACATAACAAAAGACAAACGTACTTATTAATATATTAATTAACGTAAGTACTCCGTATATATAACTGACGTGCTATCACTTGATTTTAATAAAAAAACTTACTTACAACATAATTTTAAATATTGTGGAATACATAATATTAGAATTCGTGGATTACATGAGAATGAATTATACTCATCTCTTTTGTATGAGTTGTTGTATGGCAAAATGAGTGACTTCTCCGGACTGCAGTACTTCAATAATACACCAGTCGATATTACGCACAACGATGAATAACATTTTATATTACGAGCAATCATCGCATTTATAAAATGATTATACAGGAATGTTAGTGATTAATTATCCTTTCAATTAACCAGATCGAAAGTATTTCATAAGGAACCATCGAATTCTAATGCTTTTCGCTAATGCAATATTAAGTAAATTTCTTCTTCTTCAGCTATATCCGCCTCTTGGTTAGATAATAGTAGTATAGAGCAGTAGAGCCTCCAAGAATCGCTAGCCAGTCTTCTTACATCATTTAAGGTCATACCAATATATAATTAATATTTCGCGGCCTTCCAGGGCGCCAGAATCTGTTTGATTTCAAAAACAAGCAGCCAGGTTGAGGTTCTCTTCTGGCATCCGCAGCACGTCGCCTCTTCAGTTTCAGCGCGATGAGAGGTTGCTTGATGCGTTTTCTTATCTCCTCATCACTCCTAAAGTCATACCACCGCACACCCAGTATCCGTTACATACATCTGTTTTAGAAGCTCAGTATACGGTTCCATCGTAAGGTGCTATGATTCGTTACGGTAATACAGCAGCATCAGAATGCAAGCGTCGAATAGGCGGCATTTGCTTAACAACTACACATATTACATAAATATAAATACGACATTGTTTATTTATTCTTCATTCAGCAGTCTTTTTACAATAAATTTAAAGGTGAAAATTATCCGAATATGTATCGCATTTATATATTTTTTATTCACCAGCTACAACATTCGTATGTTTCCTGCTATGTTTTTTGAGATTATTGAGTTGTGAGCATTTGAATGAACATAGCATGCATTGATATGGTTTTTCACCAGTATGTCTCATAGTATGTGCTTCCAAGTTGCGAACTTTCAAACGAGCATAAATTGCATTTAAATGGTTTTTCGCCAGAATGTCTCATTTTATGCGTTTTGAGATTGTTTGAAAACGAGCATTTAAATGAGCAAATATCACATGCAAATGGTTTTTCACCTGTATGTTTGACGTTGTGTCGTTTTAGATCACGGAACCGCGAGCATTTAAAAGAACAAATGAGACATTGAAATGGCTTTTCGCCAGTGTGTGTCATTTTGTGTGATTTAAGGTCACTGAATTGCGTGCATTTTAATAAGCACACGTCGCATTGATACCGTTTTTCTCCGGTATGTGTCATTTTATGTCTTTTCAGATCACAGAGTCGCGAGCATTTAAATCCGCATTCTAGACATTCGTGTGGTTTTTCCCCTGTGTGCGTCATTTGATGTCTTTTGAGATCACTAACTCGCGAGCATTTGAATGGACAAACCGCACATTGAAATGGTTTTTCGCCAGAGTGCGTTTTTTTGTGCATTTTTAGATTACCGAGCTGCAAAAATTTTAACAGGCATACGTCGCATTGATATGGTTTTACACCGGTATGGGTCATTTTGTGTGTTTTGAGATGATTATTCGACGAACAATTGTATAAACACACGTCGCATTGGTACAGTTTATCATCAACTTTTCCCACCGCGTTAGTATTCAAATTTTCAGACTTCATGCATGAAATATAGTGACTTTTTAATGTACTAGAAGATGCGAATACTGCATGACAATCATTACAAACGAAATTGCGTAGAAAATGTATGACTCTTAATCGAATTCGCACTACCTTCGGGAAGTATGTTGGTATTTGTATTTCTTTTTTGATATAATGTTCATCTATGGTAATATCTGGATGCTCTGTTATTCTCTGTTGAACACGTTTAGCTGCAGCCTCTATTCGTTTGATGAAGTCATCCCGGTTGTCAAATGTGTCCTTACTAGTGGCTTCTCGAAGTTACCTCCTGACGAACATCGTTGGGTGGGTGTAATCTACAAAGAGATCAGGTAGGGTTATTCAATTTATTTACCTATTTATTTATTTATTTAGAAAACGTGTATTACGAGTTTATGACCTGGGAGCTCAGAAATATAGGAAACTGTTTAGTATTTATTAACAAATGTCCTGTGACTTCAAATCAACAGTGTGATAAACAGAAATGACCCAATGTTAATAGTTTTTTTTTAAATCTTGCTATGAGAATCTATTATAAATAGCAGTAAAAACAAAATAAATATAATATAGTTAACGAAACTAGTAATTTTGACTTATCCCACTGTTGATTTCACGTAGCGAAATCAGTAAACAGTGGGAGAGATATGGATATCTTTCAGAGGAGAGTTTTGAGTAGAATCTTTGGAGCTAGTCAAGAAGTGACATTTAGAGGTCAAGGTATACTGAGGAATAACTGATGTGACCATTTATTTTTTCCCCCAAACCTGGACACCTAAAAAAGTAGGTACCTACTATCACTTCCCTCCATTTTGGTAGCAGAATTTTTTTCAACTGTCACTTTGTGTTTTGTTTTCTTTTTTATCGTCTGTATTTGGGATGAAGCTGGATAATTAAGGCACCGGAATTGTGATGGAAGCGGCGAGTTTATTTACGTTTATTATTATACTATATGGTTACATTTTGAATATTTTATTTTATCTGTACGAAATCGGCGTGCTCGCGGTTTTGCTGCTTGTCGCGATCTGCGCGCCATCTTGTGATTTTTTTCAACGAGAGCCGTTGGCGAAAGAAGGCGACGTTGCAAATCGTCAACGGTTATATTATGGCATTGTTGCCATTCAACAAATTATAATCTACTCTAAGGCATTGCCGGCTCGGCTCTGTTATTATTATTTAATTTTCGTAATCAGCGCTTTATTATTTGCTGGCTTTGATACCGATTCGGGCGTCTCCAGATACACAAAGACATCCCCAAATGGGGACCATACGGGGGTGTCACAAGCGCACCTCTCCGGAAAGGCCCGAATGGGGGCCAGGCCAACTAAAGGCTGATTACGATAGCGCGTGTAACTGGACAGTGCGGCGGCTTGGTAAGGGGTGGTTGCGTCTCTAGACGTTGAAGGATCGAAGCCCTCCCGGTACGTCGGCGGCCGGAGAGACTCGGATGCAGCACTGACAGCATAGTGGTTCGCGGTTCCCGGGCCTACCGTAAAGCTGCTGAGAGAGGAGGGCGTCGCGCCCAGCCCTCTCAACACCCTCGGACCGTCGGCAACCGGAGAGTTTCGGATGCAGCACTACGCCGCTTTGTGGGCGTAGTGGTTCGCGGCTCCCCATGTCTACCGTACGGGCGGATGCTGAGAGAGGACGTCGCACCCAGCCTTCCCAACAGCGACCGTCCGAAAATCAGTCGATCCCTCACGAAAATGCATACCGGCGCATTACTCGACCCCCTTTTTTGCTCGCTTGCCCTGCCGCGGCTATCGAATTACACGCACTACACTGATATTATACTAATATAATATGCAGAAAACTTAATTTAATACTTAAATGGCTTTAAAGTTTATAAAAATAATTTTAAAAATATATCAGGGCCCGAAATGGACCGGAACGCCATTCTGCATCATACAACCGTTCCGGGTTGTAAAATTTTTCACTTCGAGCACTGAAATAACTTATTATACATCGCTTCCAAACACAAAACACTTAAAACTAACTAATCTACGATGCTAATGGCTGAGGATGCTGCTTGGCTGCTATCCGCTGATGGAGGCTGCTTTGCTCAGCTGAAGAAGGCCGCTTTGTAGCTTTTTTTATCATGGTGCATCTGGGCCAGGGCTGCTTGCAAGGCTCACAGACACGCTGCTGTTGACGAAGAGGGCTCAAGCGGCTGATGATGCAGGGCATTTGACGCCGTTTTCCCTCGTTGGAGCCAGGGTCTTGCCCGATACACTCGTCCGTGGGCCAAGTTCGCTGGCGGATGCAGTTGGTCGGGAGTACATCGGGAGCCATGACTTCGCAATCCGGGTTTTCTGCTCTTTTCTTCCCTGGCTTGGCTTTGGCAGCATCCTCTTTCTACTGCTTTTTTATTATAGTTTGTTGAGCGCCACCAGAGGCAAGCCTCTGGATGTTTCTTCCTCGCCGTTTCCTATTCCGGTGTTTGGATCTCAGGGTGTGTGTCCGGGTGAAAGAAATTTCACCTGCTTCTTGATTCCAGACGATCAAAATCAAGAAGCGTAGTCCCACGTTGATTGGGGCCACTTATCACTTCCCTCCATTTCGGTAGCAGAATTTTTTTCAACTGTCACTTTGTGTTTTGTTTTCTTTTTTATCGTCTGTATTTGGGATGAAGCTGGATAATTAAGGCACCGGAATTGTGATGGAAGCGGCGAGTTTATTTACGTTTATTATTATACTATATGGTTACATTTTGAATATTTTATTTTATCTGTACGAAATCGGCGTGCTCGCGGTTTTGCTGCTTGTCGCGATCTGCGCGCCATCTTGTGATTTTTTTCAACGAGAGCCGTTGGCGAAAGAAGGCGACGTTGCAAATCGTCAACGGTTATAATATGGCATTGTTGCCATTCAACATATTATAATCTACTCTAAGGCATTGCCGGCTCGGCTCTGTTATTATTATTTAATTTTCGTAATCAGCGCTTTATTATTTGTTGGCTTTGATACCGATTCGGGCGTCTCCAGATACACAAAGACATCCCCAAATGGGGACCATACGGGGGTGTCACACTACTTATCCATTTTAAGCGCCTGACACTTTCATACAATACAATTATTGACAAGATAGTAATGTTTTTTCAAGTCATATTAGGTTACCTATTATATTTATTTATTTGAAGATTATCAGTAGGTATGTTTGAGTAGGCGCATACAACGCTTGAGTTCCTACATATTTTTTTATAGTACATTTGTTATATTATTTATTAAGAAAAAAAAACGGTGACAAAACAGAGCAGCGATAAACAGAACTATGACATTTCAGGAGAAATATAACTTTTAATAGGTATTTAAAATTGTCGTAGGTACCTATCTCTATAAGGTGAATAGATTTTTAATAACACAGGTTTTCAATACGCCGTAGTAAATCAAATTAAATATGAGTACTTATATTATAATATAGGTAGGTAACTATTCTATCCATACATAGGTATACTGCATTCCTAATCGCTGAAAAGAGGACTCAACTCGGTGTTGCCGGCAAGTTAGGTACCCAGCGAAAGCTGACTGGAAGAACGAAATAATGAATTTAATAATTCTGTGAAGATAAAAAAAAACAGGAAGATCGCCTGTCTTCTAATTATAGCAAGGAATCAATCATTTTGAGGCTGCTGTTGAGAGATGTCCCATGACTACAAATTTATTGTTATAAAGGTTTTTACAACCCCATTTTTTCATTGTACCTAGTCACCCAAGCATTTCGAACCTATAAGATACCTAGACGAAATAATATAGCTTGCCAGCGATTATTATTAACCAATGCCCATACAGGTCACATTGAAGTTAAAAAAATGTATGATGGGTAGGTACCTACCTACCATTAGTAATCGAGTAACAATAGTCATGCATGATTATCATTTTTGAGGTTTTTACACCGAATATGTATAATATGTACATATTTCTTTTATAAGTATTTAATTAATACATTGATAGGGTGACTTTTATATATGTAAATTGGCCATAGTATAGTAGTTGGCCGTTTCAACTTTTAGTTGATAAAATAAGGTGTCAGTAATTATTTTATTACGTCGTCTGTTGATATGTATAGCTTGATCTCCATTTTCACACAGAACAACTTGAACCAAAATTATTCCCTGTGATTTTTTTAGAAAAGTTATTGGTGAAGAAAATACAAAAACTTCAAAATGATGAACACTAGAAAGGCTGTGAAGATACCGCCAAAATTTATAACTTGTTTCAATATTGTGGAGTTATTTTAAAACATCAGAAAATGAAAAGACCAGAGCAGCATTAAATTTCACTGCCACAAGGTAACAGCTTCTACTGTGCAAATACACAATAATAAACAGTTACAGTTACAGAAACAGTAAAGAACACTAAATGATATACAACCACAGTCTAATCACGAACCGACAATCATACATAATATTATTATTTCGGCAAGATGACATTGAACCATTCACATCTGTTTATTTGATCCACTGTGTCGCAGTTGAAAAACTATGTATTCCGGTTAAAAAACATAAACGAAAATTGAAGAAAAAAATTAAAAACTTCTTTTTGCAATAGTGAAACGCAACAGTTGTTATTAAAATAGGTACGAGTACCTAATTCGGAAAATATTATTCTTTGCAGATGATACAAAATAGGAATTATCTATATTAATGATATTTTAATAATTATAATATAGTACTTATAGCAATTATTGTATTTAACACAAAAATATTGCTCCAGTATTAGTTTGAAACTAATGACTTATATTCGAGCACTGCAATATAATGGATCTAATAAATGGAAATATTAATTTCAAACTGCGTTTTAGTGAAGATAGCAAGAGCTCCCTGTACGAATAAATTAATGTACGAGTACTATTATGCAACCAAAATTCTTTGCAGCCTCCCCTCAACTATATCAAGAAAGGCATGAAATAAAATAAAATAAGTAAGAATACCTTCAGTTCTTGAAGACAAGTATGATGGCTGATTATCACTAATTTTATAATAATCTGTCAGTTGAAAGCTAACTCGAAAATTAAAATGAATTAAATATTATTTCGTTCATTTATGTGATGCTTATTACCCATATTGATGCGATTTTATTGAATTTTCCAACATAATTTAGACAAGCAATAGATACTGTAAAACTTGGTGCTGTTTATTTTAATTCAAACATTGTAACTCCCAGCTCAAATCTCAAAAAACAAAAGCAAACCATGTAACTACTCTATAGGTATTCTATGTTAATAAATATTTTGTAAAAATTACCAGATTTACTCATTTATAACATTTAAATACCTACTAAAAGTGTTTTTCAAATTTCCTAAACCAGTCCGTTTTATTTTAAAACAGTTTTTTCTTCCTTCTGTGAAGTTGGTCAATACGGAGTTACAAGTTCCGCGCATTTAGTTGACGAAATGTCATTCCAATATTATCTTTTGAAGAAAACATCGTTGCATAAAAATACATTGCATTTTTCAAAAATATGCATACCAACACCTACCTAATTATTGTATTATAACTTATTTATTTTTTATTAAGGATCTAAAGTTAAAAACAGTAGGTAAGTATAATTATTATTTACTGCGTTTTTGCTTATGAAATTTAACATTGATCCATTCAAAATCATAAATAAAAAGACAAATTTTAAGTTTAATAATGATTTTTTTTTAATTTTGACACTTTTGTGTATACAAAATATTAATTTTTAAGTAATCTATTATAAACCGAAATATTTAGAGAGCATACACCGTTTTGGCTATTATGCGAGACTCTGTTCACTGGATCTTCCAAACAGATGCGGTTGTTGTTCAGGATATTTTGACGGGGTACTTAGTGAAAATGGAAAAATGGGATTTTTTTTCGTAATTTACATGGAAAAACAATACAAAATACATGAAAAAATCATGTAATTAAATTACTCAAAGGTGTGCATTTAAAAAATGTGGGAAAAAATGTTTGATGTTAAAACTTGACGGCCATTCAAAATCAAATTTATAGCTTAATGTAAGAGATAAAATATTGAAAAATCATGTTAAAAGTTTAAAAATATATATGTAATCGTATGCACCTAACAAAACAATTCAAGTATCAAGTCACTAAATTAAAAAAAATAATATCTCTCAAGATATAATCTCGAAATCAAAAAAACACGTGCACAAACGTAAGCCAATAATAGACAAATTGATGACCTAATAAAAAGTTAAAAAAGTGTGTTGGGTGGTTCGACTTAACGTTTATCAAATATTTCATATCAAATATCTCACGCACCATATGATAAAAAAATTAAAAAAGTATGTAGAATTGCGCATTAGCTATGCGACAACAGATTTCACTAAAAAAAATATTTTTAAACCCACGCAGTCAGGTTTTGCATACAAACTTAAAAATTAAATAGCGCGCTGAATACAGGTGAAAAGGCAAAAAAAAATCATGCACTAACGTTTACTACCAACGCACTAGTGTTTACAATTTAAATTTTGAAAAAAATCCAAGTTTAGTGACACAAGTATCCAGCATTTAGCTGGGTCAGCCAAATTGAAATGCGAATAACCCCCTTAATGTGCGTGCACAAACAAAAAAAACACGTGCACAAACGTGCACTAACGATGCACAAACGAATGCACACAAAAAAGTTGAAATTTCAACATTGGGTGACCCAACGTTTAGCTGGAACACCCAATTTGAAATTGGAATTTTTCGGTTATTATAGGTGCACAAACGAAAAAAAACGTGCACTAACGATGCACAAACAAACGCACCCAAAAAAATTTGGAGTTTTAACATTGGGTGATCCACGTAAATGGACCTCTGGAACACCCAATGTTAAAAAATATAATTTATTATAATTATAATTTTGAATTTCCCAACATCAAAAGACTGTAAAGATGTTTACAGTATTAATCTAGAAAAAAAACTAACCAAATGTCAATAAAACGCGGTAGGTAAATCTTTGTAATAATATTAACAATTTTATTATTTTTAATAGTTGAGCTAAAAGTTAGGCCTTCTTCCGAAATAAGTTTGTAAATATTAATACAATAATATAACAGAAGGAATATGGAGGAAATATCGAAAACATATTAAAATTACATTAACTTATTCAATGAAAGAACTTCTAAACTTCCACATTCAGGAGAAAAACCATTTGCGTGTGATGAAATGTGATTTCCAATTTAATCAAATATGTCATTTAAAAATACCTAGTAAGCTTAAAACGTATGGAATGGCAATACTCGTAAAAAACCTTATAAATGCGATGAATGTTCATATAGATGCTCGCAAATTAGTTGTCTTCTCTTCTCATCCTGGTTGTATACTCATGGCTGAGGATCTTGACCACTGTTAAATTTTGTTATCCTTTGAGCGACTAAGACTTTCAAGCCTTCTCGATCTTCAGTTTCTCGCAATGCAGAATAAATGGTGCCCGCAGAAGTTGTAGAAGACATATGACAAATTGTTTCGAAGAACCTAAATTTAATCAGTGCACATATAGCTGCTCGCAACATAGTAGTTTAAAAAAACATAAGTGATGATAAATAGTGTTGAAAAACCTTATAAATGCAATATTTGTTCATAAAGATGCTAGCAACCTAGAAACCTTAAAATCTATAAAATGAAACATAACGGGGGACACCCTCATTAATGCGATTTGTGTACATATAGATGCTCGCGAATTAATGTTTTAGAAGACAAACAAAGACACATTCTGATGCAAAACCTTATAAATGCGATGAATGTTCATATAGATGCTCGCATATTAGTTGTCTTCTCCTCTCTTCTTGGTTGTATACTCATGGCTGAGGATCCTGACCACTTTTAAATTTTGTCATCCTTTGAGCGACCAAGACTTCTCGATCTTCCACTTCTCGCAAAGCAGAATGAATGGTGCCAGCAATACTCGTAAAAAACATGAAATAACACATTGTGACGAAGATCCTAAATCTGAGATCAGTGTACATATAGATGCTCGCTATGTAATATTACAAGAACTGAAAGTTGCTAGAATGTAATATTATGATAAATAAAAGACTGAAAGTCGGATATTTCTATACATAGTATGAGGTTAAAAGATGGATACTACCTGTACTTACGCCGGTCTTATAACAAAGATGGTGTGCCTACCGACCACACTCTCACATCCACCCACCTTATTGCCACCTTTCGGTGTAGAGCATGAGGTGATCTTTCTCAGGGAGGTGGACTCGGACGCTATTCAAAGCAGTGAAACCCACGCCGGGAAATGTCTCCCCTGGCGCGGACTCCCAGACTCTTATGGAGTCTGGAATGAGGGTTGCATGTCTCACTAAACCTTTAAACGACCTCCATCCTACCAGGATGGACGCCAGCATGCTTTTCTTTGTGAGGGAAACAGCTGCAAAAGACGATGTGTTTATCGGGAACTCTAGGTAGATAATTAAAAGATAATTTAGCAAGTTAGGTCGCTGTAGAATACAACATATAATTTGATAATAATAATACAGCGACGGTTACAAATAGTTACAGGGAAAGATAAACGGGACGGAGATCGTCCCAAGCGCATCTCCGTCGCCAACCATTAACCTAAGTCTTAGCAATACATGACAAGAACAAAGACAACGTATGATACATATTTACTTTCGTCCGAATGCAGTAGCATTGCGAACCTAATCAAGTCCTCCACCTCTGTTTGTCCATCACATCTTGAACATCTTCGGGTTTCACGCGATCAGACACTTTTACCGAAAACACTTTTCACAATTCCCACGTGCTCGGGTCACAAGACGCCGCTCGCCTAGGCACGTCCGCCTTGCACCACGGCAGAAAGTAGAAAGAGACAGAAGAAGGGGAACCGCGTACCGCGTCTCCCCACACCTATCTGACACGGTCGTCGCTCGTTGCGGCCAGTGACGTTTACTGACTGGTGTTGCCCTCAGAGAAACTCATATAAGGATTATTCTCTGAAGTAACGGATACTCGTTACAGCTAGTTTAAAAATACATTAGATGACAAAAAATTGTGTTCAAAAACCTTATAATAGCAAAATATGGTCATAAAAATGCTCGCAACCTAGAAACCTTAAAATCTATAAAATAAAACATAACGGGGCACACCCTCATAAATACGTTTTGTGTTTATATAGATGCTCGCGAATTAATGTTTTAAAGGACATACAGTGACACATTATGATGAAAAATGTAATAAATTCAATGTATGTTCATATAGATTCTCGCGACGTGGTAGTCTTTAAATACCTACATATATGGCGGGCGTATAAGATTACACTTAAAAGTACAGTTATTTTAATCATGTATAGTAATTATATAGCTTATTAGTAAAATTGTATTATGTTTGCGACGGATACTGGGTGAGCAGCGGTATGACTACAGGAGTACCGAGGAGATAAGAGAACGCACTAAGCAGCCTCTCATTAAGGTGAGAGTAAAGAGGCGACGTAAGATCTGGCTAGGCTGCGTGCTGCGGTTGCCAGAAAAGGTTTTCACCTGGCTTGCCTGTTTTTCAAGCCAACGGATCCCGGCGTACTGGCAGGCCGCTAAATACTAGAAATATAGTGTATTTGGCGGAGACCGGTATGCTGGTTTAACCTGAAACGAAGCAAGCAAAGCTGGCGAGCGACAGGGATTCTTAAAGGCGCCGCGTGGTGTCCATATGCTCCAAATAAGGGGCGAATATATATGAGTCGCTTAGAATCATAACTCAAATATTCCAAAAATCGAGTTCTGAGATAATCGCAAAAAACCACCAGAGCACTATTTTTAGTCATTAGAAGAAAAGTATTGAACACACTTCAATATTAATGAGTGAGTGAGTCGATTGACATTATTTTTTGTTTATATATAATGCTCCTAAGGTTACTGGAAGCATTTAAAATTTTCATAATGTGAGTTTTGACACCAACTTTGTGAATATGTGAGTTATGACCCCAAGGTGTAAGAATAATGAGAGTTTTGATTCCAAGCTACACAAATATTAATAGATGTAGATTGTAGATACATCATACTTTTTATATAAATTTGGTAGGAATGATTGGATTTTTGAATAAAACTAATTATTGTGGGACATTTTGTCATATTTTATTTTGTTCTTACATAATTATTAGCAGTAATCAAAAATTTTATTCCAAATAATATCAGATCATCGTCCTAATGTGACTCCAGACACTGAATTTTATTGATATCACATTTTTTATGATCAAATTCTTGCATGCTTCTGATTGACAACGATTTGCAAAGATTAGCTCCTTTCTGATGTGTACATAAGGGATATTATAGGCATTCCACTGGCCTTGTATCTGAAACCAAAATAAAACAAACCAACTTAATAAACCCTTGGAAGTATTTGCCCTATATTGTGGAACAAAAGGAATATGTAGATACCTACTAAAATATAATTAGGTCTTGGAAAAAATAAGTCTCACTCATTGTAAAGTTTATTTTGATAACTCAATGGAATCTTTTATAGGTTCATGTATATGGTTTTATATTTTATAGATTCATATATTCATGGTTATAATTTATAATTAATATATCAATAAAACACTGAGCTGAATTTATTTGACAGTGTCATTGTGCAAAGTAATAAAATAACTAATAATACATACCATTATAACTTCATTCAATGTGTATACTAGTTGAAAACAACTTTTACAAACTCATGTGAGTAATGTCATGTCAAACAATAGAGCCTATAGGTCCAGAGCAAATTGGCTGGCAACAGCCAATAACAAATTCTTTAAAAGGCTTAATTAAGTTACTGAGACTGCTAAAAATAATTATTAAACTTTATATTTTATACAAAAGGTATAAGTAATGATACCGAAAAGAATGGATGAGGAACTCACATGTGTGCTGGCAGCGTTCTTCGCGAGTATCACCTTGATTGAGGGTTGTGTGGACATCAGGACATATAATTCAAGATAAAACACGTCTTTGGTTTGACAATTTCCCTGCGCAGGGACGTTTAATTACATTAACTTTTCAGACATTGGTTGGATTACATCATTAATTACACTTGCACAGGAGTCTTAGATTTATATATCGCACAGTCACTATGTGGGAGCACGTGTTTGAACACATTGGCCAAACTGGCGCGAAAACGTTTTGTCGGGGACGCGACGCGTGGTTTTGAGGTGGTTATAGGGATTATTAATAACACAATAACGGGGAAAGAGATTCACTAACTTATCATATTGAGACAAGCGTGGCCAGGCCACGCCGAGCACGTGGTCCTGGACACCTACCACTCTCCCGGGAGAATTTGTACTGCCCGCAATTATCTACGACGGATCTATGGGTGATGAGGCAAGAGGGAGGGGCAAAGGGATGAAACAAAAATTACGGTAAATTTTTGTTTGTCTCTCGGCAAGTTACCATTTCCTAGTAGCTGGGCTTAGGTATTCGCCCTTTTTGCCGCTGTTGAAATGTCCCGTGGCGATGTTATTTCGTAAATCAGGGGTGGTGAACCCTAATTCGAGGGCGTATGATTAGGTTGTGGATATGTGATTTGAAACTGCGGACCGGGGGTTTTTTCCATCTGGTGACAGTAATGACACAAGTATTATCAATGGAAATTCAATATCACATTCTGGTACTGACCTGTCAGTCTTGGCTTTATTTTTCTTCCAGTTTCATGTACCTACTTTCCTCACTTTTTTACGACCCCACCTGTGACTGTGGATACACTTATATCCATATTGAATAATTCTATATTATTTTAGTCAATTTTTAACAAACAACGCCGAAATTATCAAACACAATGACTGCACAAGTGAACAGCAACTTTTTATTGAGATGCGAAATCCGCCATGACACTTTGAGGAATAGAGCTCTCTGATTGGTTAGAAAGGCTTTGGAGTCAAAACTCACATTATTCTTTGAATTATGTGAGTTTTGACTCCAACAGTGAACTTTGTCAACGATTTTCACATAGTTTAAAGTGTTTTTTGATACCCAACTATTTTCGTATATAGATTAATGCATTTAGAATCACCTGGCATATTTAACTAAAAAACGACAAAAATGCAAAATGTGAGTTATCATTCTAAGCGACTCATATAGTTTATTATATAAGGAAATTGCACTTTTCACCAGTATGTGCCCTTTCATGCGTTTTAATTCACGTAGTTACGGGCATTCATGTAAACAAACACTGGACTAACGGGGTTTCTTGAGCAGTAAATGTAGCCTTTGGAGCTTTAAGATTACCTTGCACGTATTTAAATGAGCAAAGATCGCATTGATATGGTTTACATCTGAATACATCATTTTATTCTTCTTAAAGTGAGCGAGTTGCACATATATAGTTATTTACGAGTGTGAATCATTTTATGTGCTTTAAGATGATTGGCACGGTTACATTTAAATGAACATACGTCGCATTTGTATGGTTTTTCACCAGTATGTATTCTTTTATGCACGTTTAGATTACTCTTGAGCGAGAACATTTTTAAACAAATATCGTATTGATATGGTTTTTCAACAGTATGTGTTTTTTTATGTTTTTTGAAGTGTTCGGACTGCGAGAATTTGGATGAGCATACATCATAGGTATATGTTTTTTCACCAGTATGTGTTATTTTATGCATTTTGAGGCTTCCGTCCTGCGAGAATTTGGATGAGCATACATCGCAGGTAAATGGTTTTTCACCAGTATGTGTTCTTTTATGTATTTTGAGGGTATTAGACAGTGAGAATTTGGATGAGCAAACATCGCATTTATTTTGGTTTTTCACCAGTATGTGTTATTTTATGCTTTTTTAAATGTCCGTACTGCGAGAATTTAGATGAGCATACATCGCAGGTATATGGTTTTTCACCAGTATGTGTTCTTTTATGTACTTTGAGGGTACTGGACAGTGAGAATTTGGATGAGCATACATCACAGGTATATGGTTTTTCACCAGTATGTGTTCTTTTATGCTTTTTGAGACTTCCGGACTGCGAGAATTTAGATGGGCATACATTGCAGGTATATGGTTTTTCACCAGTATGTGTTCTTTTATGAATTTCGAGGGCATTGGAGTACAAGAATTTGAATGAGCATACATCACAGGTATATGGTATTTCACCAGTAGTATGTGTTATTTTATGTTTTTTGAAACTTACGTACTGCGAGAATTTGGATGAGCATACATCACAGATATATGGTTTTTCACCAGTATGTATTCTTTTATGAATTTTGAGGGCATTGTACCGCGAGAATTTGGATGAGCATACATCACAGGTATATTCTTTTTCACCAGTATGTGTTCTTTTATGTATTTTGAGGTCAACAGACTCCGAGAATTTAGATGAGCAAATATCGCATTTATATGGTTTTTCGCCGATATGTTTTCTTTTATGCACTATCAGGGATCCGGACTGCGAGGATTTGTATGAGCATACATCGCAGGTAAATGGTTTTTCACCAGTATGTGTTCTTTTATGTATCTTTATTTGGCTTTCGAACTGGAATTTTTTTAAGCATACATCGCATTGATAAGGTTTTTCACCAGTATATTGTGTTCTCTTCTGCGATTTGAGATGATTGACCTTCGAATGAACACAAGAATCATGTTTTTTTAATAAATTTGAAAATCCAAATATTGCATAACAATGACTGCAAACAAAATTACGTGGAAAATATGCTACCCTTTTTAGCTTGATTCGAATTTCTTTCGGAAAACCGTACATTGTCTGCAATTCTTGCTTTATGTTTTGTTCATCTATAGTTATTTCTGAACACAGCGCCACCCTGTCTTCCACTCCAGTAATTGCATATTCTAGGTGATTGTTGTTATGTTCTCCTTTATCAAAATTATCGATTTTTACCACGATGGCCGATGGAATTTCATTATTTTGACTTCCAATGTAAGTTGCTTCACATCGCTCAGTAGAAATCTAAAAAAAAAACGGTTGATGAGCCAGATTCGGTGACATTAAAATAAATAAGGTTCCTAACATTTTAGAGGAAGTAGTTATTTCTTGAGTTTAATGTATTAAATAAACCCTAGCATTCTTTATGGCTGGTTAAGGAGATGTAATCCATGAACCAGATTCCAGACTTAAGACGTTCGCTCTTTATATAGATATATTTTTTTTACCATGTCCGATACAATAAACATATGTGCCTTTACAGGTTGGACGTTTGTGTTAACAGGTTGTTTTTACAAGAAATGGATGTTAACCATACTCTGACTCAAGCACAAATTGACTAACAATGTGCGTATTCGCCAGACCCAGGATTCGAACCTGGGACCCACGACATTATATGCCGACACTTACACATCTCTGACGTCGTAGGCATGATATTTATTCAGCTAAATATCCACTGGTTTAAGTTATTCACAAAACACACGTGCTAAATGGAGTTCCGCACATTGGTGGAATACGTCATTTTAGTTTGACATACAGCGCATGGCCTTGTCTATACAAACATAAGAAAGTTGCATGTTGCCCTCAGTTTTGACTTGTGAATATTATCCTATTCTAGACGAATTTCAATGTGCCTCTGTAGTCATGACTAACACTCTTCCGAAGTGATTTCGTCGTGACCGAAATTTTAGAAGAATATCTTCTCCCGCTACTAATGACCAAAAAACAAAATATTATTACATAAGAATTTAAAATGAATATCAAAATTGTCCGCAAAAGACTGCACGCGCACCTATCTTCATTTTGTGGATATTAACGTTGTACGGGTGTCAAAAAACTAGATAGCAGTGCCGAGGGGTGGAGGCAGGCTGTTAAGATTCGACATAAATAGTGCACAGAAGACATTGTCAGTCAAACATATTTGGGTAAATTGAACTAGACTACAATGTATAGATAGTGTTTTGGTTTTTAAAATTCAATTAAGCCCTGCCTAATCCAAACTGTAGTAGATAATAGTAAATTAATATTCATTTAAGTAACTATAAAATATCTACAATTGTGCCAATAAACCATACATAAATTTGTTATTTTATGGAAAAATATTTTTTATCGATTATGGTTTGGCCTAACTAGGACTTAATAAATTTAAAAAAAAAATCTTAATACAATGAACGAAGTAAATGAAGCGTCTAGTTTCAAAAGCTCCTAAAATGACTTTTGACAGTTCTGAGAAAAATCAGAAAAAGTCATATCTATTGAATGCGTGAACTTTATGTATTTATTATTTGATTTATAAACTATAAAGAGTATAATATTTAGTATCCTTTACTCACTTTTTGCATATTTTACTGAGAGAATATATTAAAAATCAAATGATTTTCATTTTAGGGGACTTTGAAACTCAACTACCGTTTTAGGGGCTTTTGAAATTAACATGTATGATTTTAGGGGATTATGAAACTAACATTATAGCAATGGCGCATGAGGAAATTGCAAAAGGCGTCATGTGGTTATATTTCTTGCAGAAAAAATAAATATATTCAAATCAAATCAAATTAATTAAACATAACAAATTATAAATTCAAAGCGTTCACGACATGACATAAAATAAGTGTTAATAATTTTTAAAAATAAAAATACAGAGAATAAGTAATAAAATAAGAAATAAAATAAGAAAATAAATAAAATGAGTAACAAAATAAAAGTAGATGGAAGCACACAGAGTGAACTTTGATAGACCCTATCTTAAAAACTTATAAAACAACGTCCACCTAAATTCATCCTCACGTAAGTGGAATATATCAATATCCGTAGCGATTTCATTAAACATGGTTACTGTCCTCCCAATTGGCATTACTAATGGCAGGTTAGTTCTACACCGTGGGAGAACAAACAACGGATGCCCTCGATTCCTAAGGTAATTATCAGAGACACACAAGCCAACACCACCAAGAATGGCAGAGTTCACATTTAGACCACGGTCTGAAAAAATATGTAGCTAAATAAAGATCCCTTCTAAATTTTAAGCTACAGTATGTAAGCATCCCTACGACAAAATCAGTCGGATAGAGCCACGGATAATATCCATACAGCCGAAAGTAAAGGAGTCTTAAAAATTTCTTTTGGACTCTCTCCACCATAAGGCCGTACTTCAACTGATGCGGGGCCCAAACGATAGACCCACTCTCAAGTCTGCTTCTAACTAAGGAGTTATACAGAATTTTTAGTACCGTAACATCCGAAAAGACCAGGGAAGTACGCAAGACAAAGCCCAACATCTTTAGCGCCTTTTTACAAATGGTATCTATATGACCACTAAACGTCAGTTTACCGTCAAACGTAATTCCAAGATCTCTTACAGATATTTACGAGAGAACTCTGCCATGCATCGAGTACTGGAAAAACCATACTCGTGAGGCTTTAGTAAACGTTAAAACATTGCATTTATCAATATTGAAGTCCAGTTTGTTACGCCTGCCCCAATCTAATATAATATTATCTATGTACAAATTAAAAAAATATTAGTCGAAAGAGGTAACTAAAATCAACAATATAAATTATGTTAACGATATAGAATTTACTATTGTATACATACATATTATATAATTAAAAATATTACAAATAATAATGAAATAGAACAGTAGTCTATACTTATATGAAATGAATGTTTGTTTGTCCCGCATTATCCTATGTCCTATACCATTTATCCCATTACGATGAAACTTTGGTGAGTTATTATGTGCACACCTGCAAAGGTTTTTGAATTGGAAAAACCATATTCTTCTTCTTCATTCTATCTTATTAAATTCGTATGATTCCTATACCATTCATCCGATTGCGATGAATTTTTCGTCAGTTGTTGTGCGCACACCCGCAAAGATTTCTGAATTAGTACACCCATTATTTATAAACCTTCGAGTGGTGTGAGCAAAGCAACTGACGAAAGTTTCATCGCAATCAGATGGATGGTATAGCAATGCATATGAATAGAAGAAGATAGAATAGAAAAAGAAGAAGATGGTTGTACTAATTCAGAAACCTTCGCGGGCGTGTGCACAATAACTCACCAAAGTTTCATCGCAATCGGATTATTGATATAGGAACGCATACGAATAGACGAAGATGGAATAGAAGAAGAAGATGGTTGTACTAATTTAATAATCTATGCGGGTGTGAGCACAACAACTGACGAAAGTTTCATCGCAATCGGATGAATGGTATAAGAACCATACGAATAAAAGAAGATAGAATGAAGAAGAAGAAGATGATTTTTCTAATTCAGAAACTTTGGCAGGTGTGCACACAATAACTCACCAAAGTTTTATCATAATCGGATGAATGGTATAGTTATAGTGTACATATAATTATTTATATTCTAGTTGGTGGCTGTCTCTACTTTATATTTTGTTATTATGCATTTTTAAATATTTGTATAGAAAATAATAAGTTGGTAAAACCGGTCCTCATAATTAATAAAATTTGTGAAAAAATTATTAAGTCAATAGGTACATATTTAACGTTCTCAATGGTTAACTGTAATTATTTTAAATCAAGTAATTTTATAATCAACAATAGGGACAGTATGACGAGACACCACTGTATTATTGGACAAATAACATGCAGAAATTGTCAATATTCACTTACCGTTTTTGGCGTTCGATATTGATTTCCCGTATTTATTTTCTTTGTAAACGCTTCCTTGACTCATTGGGCTTACGTTTCGACACATTACCTAATCAGTTCTACATTCATTATAAATATCAAAAAAAAACTATTAACCTACAGAGCGATCAAGACGAAGTCACTTTAATTTTGTTCAGGCAGACATATTGAAATCCGTATCACATGACCATCAGAGCAGCCGCTGATTGGCTTATTCATTATAGGGGTCACGCGCCAACTGTTTTAGAGGGTTTTGAAATTAAGCCTAATTTTTGATAATAAATATTGACGGTTTTACGCCTTTTTTGAAACTATAACTTTGTACAACAAATAGTGGACAAAAACATATATCTAATTATAATATATCTAACTCAAAATTTTATGAAAACAGTTTTGGGGATTTTTGAAACTAGGCGCTTCAAATAATCTATCAAATAAGTGCAGAATTTTGTCGTATTACCCAAAATATACCAAAACTAGGTATTATGGTTTGGTAAGGCACAGTTAAAATTAATTTTACAAACTAACCAATACCATCTGTAAATTGTAGACTTAGGTAAAAACAATTAATACGTATGACTACAAAGTTTAATGTGCAGTATTTATGGCGGATCTTCACGGTCTACCTCCACCGTTTGCTACTGTTACGAGGTGATTTATATCAAATGGGTCGTTGTTTTATTGTCAATAATGGTTTGGCGTGGGTAGGGCTTAATGAATTTAAAAAAGCTGATTAACACGACCATTATTATGTATTCTTAATTCAACGGAAAAAAATATGATTGAAACGGTGTAGACAATTTTTGTTGTATGGCCCATTTCATAGGTATATAAACTAATATGGTTTGGTTTAGGAAGGGTTTAATTTAAAAACAAGGTAGCACCATCTGCAAATTTGGTCTTCTTTGTTCATTGAAAACAAATAGAGATGACTGACAAAGTTTGGTGTGCACTATTAATATCGAATCCTGACAGCTTACCTCCACCCCTTGTCACTGCAAGATAGGCACCTACCTACGCATTAATACCGGCTTATGCTGATTGAAGTTAAATACAGAGATATTATTTGACACTGAAAAATAATGAATTAATATAAATGATACCTGATTTACTGAGCTGAGTTGAGAATAAGAAGGTCCAAGCACATCTTCATCATATTTAAATAAATGCTTTGTACTTTCGTAGATATTTGCATAGTTACTGTCAGACTGGGACATAGTTTCAGGCGTTATATTGGTCATGTTTATATTGCGATCCTGGAAGAAAAATACATATATACATAAATATCAGGTAAGGTTAGATTAACACGCCAATGATTTGGATTCGGAGAATACGTAAAATGACGCTGGATGCGGAGTCGAAGACCTGGAGAAAGAGGGATGCCTCCACCTAGGGCAGACACACATATTTGTTCCTTCTTGATGTCCAATAGCAATTGGACATAACCAGTCAATTCTTGACTGGGTACTGTGGATCTGCTCCTGAAACATTCCCAGGCGTAAACAACTGGTGATGTTTCACATCTAAACGAAGAGCCTCGCGATCGCTCGATTAAGGCCGAGTGTTGTGCGGAGCGGGTTGGTTTGGATAGAACTATGAGGTAGTCAGTGATTTGGATAATCTTTAGTTTGTTCATATATTTCGTTATCAACCAGGCACATAAGAATCCAAGCAAATAAAAAATAAGATTAACCAAACCAGAGAGATTATCTCGGACAAAAGAGTCTATAGAATGAGTAGCGAAGGGTGGAACTAGGCTGTTAAGATTTGACATAAGTAGTAAGTACTCACTAAACTTTGTCAGTCATATTTGTTTGTTTGTTTTCATTGAACTAAGAATACAAATTGTTGATAGTTTTCGTTCGTTTTTTAAAAATCAATTAAATAATGCCGAAATCAAGCCATAGGTAATAAATAGTCATGGTGTGCTATGGGCGATCCAATAAAAATAGTGTACACGTTTTCAGTCATACTTATTTGTTTTTGTTGAATTATGAAAACAATATAATTCAATTAAACCCTGCCTAATCCAAGCCATAGTAGCCAACAGTAAAAAAATATTCGTTTATCTATAAAATATCTAAAATTATAATATTAAGCAATACATAATTTTAGATGTTTTATAGATAGAACAATATTTTTATTCAATTAGGGTTGGTTATAATAATGAACCAACATTATATGTAATAAGTATTCCTAATTCATTAGAACAAATAAATTTGACATTAAAGGTGTGCACTATTTTTGCTGGATCGCCCATAGCAAACATTAACTATTATGCTTTCGATAGGCAGAGTTTAATATTGAATTTCAAAAGCTAATTGTCACAATCTGCAAATTGTATTTTTACTTCAATAAAAACAAATAATTATGACCGACATAGTTTAGTGTTCACTATTTATGTTGAATCTGAACAGCTTGCCTCCATCCTTCGCCACTGATAGATAATTTATGTATATTCACATTCAAAAAACTAGACAATACGAGGGTGGGTCAATAATTCCTTAGAAAAAAGCATTAAAACAGTTTTTATTTTTGTATTTTTTTTTATTTCTCAACATAATCTCCTTGGAGCTCAATACACTTGGTTAGACGTTTCTCAATTTTTTTAAACCGTCAGAAAAATAAGTTTTCGAAAGGTCCTCAAAATAAGCATTTGTCCGATCGATGACTTCTTCATTTGAAAAAAAACGTTGTCCACTTAGCCATTTTTTTAAGTTTGGGAAAAGGAAAAAGTCACTGGGGGGGGCTAAATCTGGCGAATACGGTGGGTGGTCGACCAATTCGAACTTCAATTCTTCAATTTTAGCCATTGATCGTAAACATGTGTGAACACGGGCATTGTCCTGATGAAAGAGGATTTTTTTCCTGTTTAAATGAGGCCGTTTTTCTTCAATTTTGTTTTTTAGCTGGTCCAATAAAGATGCATAATAATCCCCTGTTATTGTTTTTCCTTTTTCCAAATAGTCAACGAAAATAATTCCACGTGCATCCCAAAATACAGTAGCCATAACCTTACCAGCTGATTTTACGGTTTTCGCCTTCTTTGGACATGGTTCGCCTTTCGCAATCCACTGCTTTGACTGTTCTTTCGTCTCGGGAGTATAGTGGTGTATCCATGTTTCATCTACAGTCACAAAGCGACGAAAAAATTCATCCGGATTGCGTTGCATGAGCGACAACAGGGCTTTAGAGGCCACCACCCTATTGCGTTTATTGTCGACTGTGAGCAAACGCGGCACCCATCTTGCAGAAATATTTTTCATGCCCACTTTGTCATGTAAAATAGAAATGACGCTACCTTTTGAGATCCCTGTAACCTCAATTATCTCACTCAACTTTAATTTTCGGTCACTTAACACCATATCGTGGATTTTATTGATCATTTCTGGTGTAGTCACCTCTACAGGACGTCCTGAGCGTGGTTCATCCTTTGTTGATGTACGACCACGTTTAAATTCATTTAACCAGTTATAAATAGTTGCAAGTGAAGGAGCAGATATGCCGTGAACTTTACCCAACTCATTTTTTATTTCCTTTGCTGTTAACCCTTTTATATTAAAATGTTTAATAACAGCTCTAAACTCAATTTTCTCCATTTTTGTAAACAAGCAATTTTTTTTTTTAAATGTACGAAAATAAAAAACAACAACCCGACCAATCTGATTGAAACTTCGCAGCATACTGAATCGGTAGTGCCGCTGCATGAAAACAAACCGCTTACAGTACTAGTCGCGCCACCTGTCGGCTTTTCTAAGGACTTATTGACCCACCCTCGTACTATGACATCTCTGTAGGTAGTCAGTTTATACGATCTATAGGCTTAAAAGTTTCTTTCAGTTTTATTATCAACATGCATAAACGTGTATTATCATACCGCATTTTACTGAAGCCCTTTCTGTGGGTCATCTGCAAGAAAATATTATTACGTCATACAATAAACACGTTGTGAAAAACTAACCTCAAAAAAGCAAATGGTCTCATCGACATCCTCTTGTTTGATTGTTGCGTTGCATTCATTAGCGTCGTATTCGCTTTCATTTTTTTCACGTTTTATATCCATTTTGCGTACGTAATTTGTAATTTTATTAACATATCTGGTACCACATGGCAGTTTTCGTGTAACGCGTTTACAAATAATTAAAAAGAATTTTCAGTCAAAGAAAAGTGTTGCCGCTATACAATTTAAAATAATAGTCCGGCGTTGCCGTAGATGTTATAAATAGGCGTTGCTAACTATTTCTTGCCAGATCTACCATTTTTAAACAGGTATCAAGCGTGTAAAATGTCTAGCTGGCCTATTGCGTTAAATCTAGCATTTTTTGACACCGTCACGACACAAAATAATAACGACAAATATAATACCTACCTATTATAAATGTCATATTTATAATTCACTTTTAATTAATGTTAGGTACAAACATTTGTCCAAACTTCTTACTTTAATTCAAATATTTATGACTTAATTATTTTATTTTGCCATCTGGCTTATTTTTTCACCCAAAGAGATTAGACTGTGCCCATGCAATGGTTTTGTTTTCAACCTATGTCAGGTACATTTTTTTTACAAATGGTGACATTGTGTGTGATTCATTTATTCAGTTTATTTGATCCTTTCCAGAAGATTTACCTAACCGAAATTAATATCAGCTGCTGTTGATAATATGTGATCAAAATATTTTTATTCACATCATGTAAAACATTGCGTGTTTATTATTTAATATTATTTCCAGTGTATTGGAAGGAATCTTCATTTATCTTTCGATTATGGTATCACTGAAATGCGAATGAATCGTGGCTCGGCTCTATTCACTGACAAATTGTACGTTTATAAACAGAAAAATGGATAGAAAACGCGAACCAATCGATGTCCGTCCAATTTGGAATGACGTGCCGTTGCAATTTTTAATGACTCCAGACGACAATACTTTAATTAAATAGGTACCTACTAAAAATGTAAAGCAAGAAAATGATGATTATCTTTTTATTGAGGTTAGTTTTGATTCGATTCAGTGTAATCACTAATCAGTTTCCTACCTAAAGCCTTTTATCATATTATTATTTTAGGTATGTCATTTCATAATGAGTCGTTCGCAAGCATAGAAAACCAAGTCATTGCCGACTCAAGTAGAAAGCCAATACATTCACAACGACTGGTCCTATTTTTTCTGTCCCTACCGTTGTTGTATAATATGTATAAACTGTCATTGCATGTCATTGTTCTATAGCAGGGATGTAGGTCCATTTTCCTGGATCACCCAATGTTAAAACTCAAACTTTTTTTGGGTGCGTTTGTTTGTGCATCGTTAGTGTACGATTTTTTTTCGTTTGTGCACCTATAATAACCGAAAAATTCCAATTTCAAATTAAGTGTCCAGCTAAACGTTGGGTCACCCAATGTTGAAATTTCAACTTTTTTTGAGTGCGTTCGTTTATGCGCGCGTTTTTTTCGCTTGTGCACGCACATTAAGGGGTTATTTGAATTTCAATTTGGGTGACCGCACAGTTTCATTGATAGTTTATATTGGCGTACAGTTTTACGTTAGAATATTCAACAATCGCGGTTTTTGGAAGTGCATTCATTTTGTTGGATAACTCTAATGCCGGCGCTCCATTGGCACGCAAGTCAGACGATTTACAGTCTTCGGACTTTTTTTTCGCGTGGAGCACCCCAGGTCTGCGGACTTTTTAATCCGCAGACCAGGCTCGTTGGATTTCAAACATGTTTGATATTTTACTCGCCGAGCCGCTGAAATTCGTACGTTCACCACGCTTTACCGTCACATTATTTATATCTATGCCGACGGACGACAGCGCCATCATTATTTTACTGTCATTCAAAGTGTTCGGACATCTCACATCGATAACAACAATGGTAGATCTACGAGTGCATTCGAAAAGTTTCTTGGAAGATTTTATTAATTGTTTTAAAGACAACCCATCGTTGTGGAAGACGACCAGCCCACTATACAAGAATCGTGATGCCAAGTCCTTGGCGTATGCGGAACTTTTGGAGATTTTAATCAAGGTGGAGCCACAGGCAAGGGTCGACGATGTTAAAAAGAAAATACAGACATTGAGGTCGGGTTACAGAAAGGAGAGAAATAAAGTAAGGACATCATATCGAAGCGGAGCCGGCACAGACGCAGTTTATCTACCCAAACTGTGGTACTATAAAAATTTGGAGTTCTTGAACGACCAAATGGAAGGTACGTAGGAATGCTTTAAAGCTATTTATTATACACGTGCAGATTATGAAATTTACCTAGCTCTGAAAGTGACATCGCATTAGATTAGCTACTATTAAGCAATTAAAACATACAGCTATGAATCATTTCTAGTCACAATAAAATTTCTTATTCTTTGCCGAGGTAGGTAATAAATAATAATAATATATAGGTACGAGGGAATGCTTTAAAGCTATTTATTATACACGTGCAGACTATGACATTGTCGTATCTCTGAAAGTGACATCGCATTAGATTAGCTACTATTAAGCAATTAAAACATACAGCTATGAATCATTTCTAGTCACAATAAAATTATTTATTCTTTGCTGAGGTAGGTAAGAAATAATAATATATAGGTACGATCATGGCGGTGGAAGCGCGGCTTATTGAGTCATGGTCGGGTCCCAGGTTCAAATCCTGGGTCTGACAAGTACACATTGAATTTCAATTTGTGTATGAGTCAGAGTATGGACCTAATATGTTGAGCAAGTGGCTGACATCCATTTCTCGTAAAAACAAAATCTGTCAATACAAACCTCCACTCCGTGGAGGTCCATATTATGATCGGACATGGTCGAAAGAAGAAGAAAAGAAATGATCATAAAATCAAAAATCGCTCGAGTTAGGTTCCTTCAGAGACAATCAATAAATCGTCAATCATCAATCAAAATTAATGGTACAGTTTGGTTATGAGGAATACAGCGGAAAACACATTTTGAAAATACCCGATATACTGGATTACACCAATTATACCAATATCAATATTAACCGTATGAAGGAATGGGTACTTAGGGGAGAGATAATAAAAAACAAGTTTGAGTATTATGTTGTATTTTAACAATTTACATTTTGTTTTACAGAATCGAGCTCAATATCCAGCATGGTGGACGATTTGGAAAACATGTCTCCTGATGAGAGTTACTCCAACTCGTTAAACAACGAAGATTGTATTGAGGTAAAACATTTTAACTAAATTGTTACATTGGTTTAATTTATCTATTGCTTATCATACTTTCTTGCCATGTGACAGCCCCGGTAGTATTAAAATATTTTTCGAAATCTCCTCGCGCTTTCTTAGCATTGGCAGTCGAGTTCCGATTAGTCGTTGCTTCCAAAGGCGCTAAGGTGTCCTGTGACCTCAGTCCGAGCTCTATTAAACCTGTCTCAGGATTTTCCCTATCAAGGTCATGAGAAGGAGTATAAGTATGTGTTGATTTGCGACGAAGAAAGTTGTGCAGCACACAGCAAGTTAATACAACTGTATTGATATTTTCAATTTTCATGTTTATTGGAGCTTGAAAAATGCGGAATCTAGCAGCTAAAATGCCAAAAACATTTTCTATAATTCGCCTGGCTCTGCATGTCCGATAATTATATATTCTTTTACTGTGATTTAATTGCCTTTGTGAATACGGCTTTATGAAATCGTTACGTAATGCAAAGGCTTCATCGCCAATATAAACAAATGGCAGTGCATCAGAATTAGCAGTAGGTTTTTTTGGTGCAGGTATTTTTAATCTGCCTTCGTCTAAACGTTTGAAAAAATCAGATTTTCTCAGTACGCCTCCATCAGAAATACGTCCATTTGTTCCAACATCAACATAAATAAATTCATAATTAGCATTTGCAATCGCCATCAAAACAATGCTGTGGAAATGTTTGTAATTATAAAAGTGGGAGCCGGCGCCTGCAGGTGGCACGATTGCAATGTGTTTCCCATCAACTGCGCCCAGGCAATTTGGAAATTGCCATTTACTATTAAATTCTTCTGCAATCGTCTCCATTTCTTCGTGCGTATCAGGGAACTGCAACAAAAAATAATCAACATTTTATTTACAGATAGAATATTCGCCTTCAACATCCACGTTGTCGACTACTCCAAGGTCGAATCTCAATAGAGCACCAGAACCCCCATCGTTCAAACGAAAAAAATCGAATGATAGCGCCAACAAAGATGAATTTGATGTTTTTGGCAAAATGATGGCCATGAAACTACGATCGATGTCACAGGGACAAAGATTGCTGGCCGAGAAGCTGATGCATGAAGTTGCCTTTATGGGACAAAGTGACAAAATAACGCCAGCAACTACTGTTCATACTCAACCAGTTTATCGTATATTAAGCAAAAATGTACAAAAGCCGGTATAATAAATTAATGTTTTTTGTATGAATAAATATCTTGTAAAAATATTTGTTTTTTTGTTTGTTTTTATGCCTATAAACCTTAAGTTAAGCGATACAACAAATGGTAAGTATTTGAGCTATGTTAGCAAACCTATATTAATATGTGGCCTCATTTAGAAATCAAATTCCATGCTTGCTTTTCGAAGAATATGACTAGTATTACAATACATTCAACAGGAATAATTAAGCAGCTTGCTTACAGCCTATATGGAGAGTCCTGGCTAGGTACAGCATTCTAATGGTCTATTGAATATTTAGCATGTCAACGATGGCCTTATTTGTGACTATATATATACCTATCTCAAATGCATCTTGTCTGCCATTCTTATGATGTTGCCGTCTATGATTTATATAGGTAAAACAATCCACTAAACGTTCACTTTATAAGACCAACCAATGTCTACTTGTTAATGATATATTTGTAAATTTGCCCAACTTTATTAGATGACGTATAATATAATACACACCTTGAAATATTCTCCTTTCAAAACGTCAATGATGACTTGGCAAGTTTCGGGAATTATCTTGCCCAGAGTTTGTCTTCCAATCGCAGTTCTATAATGCAAGTCAGTGAATGTTCCGCCGGCAGCCAAAAATCGCAGGGTTGCACATAATCTATCATGAGGAGAAATAGCTTCCCTCATCATAGTATTTTTTTTTTTAATAAATGGGGAGACCAAATTATACAGTTCTGTGTATACATCCTCCGACATTCGCAAATAATTGCGGAAATCGCTCGGTTGCAAACGCAATTCTCGTATTAAATTTGTGTGGGATAATGTCGTTCGTTTCCTTATCCAATGTTTCACCCAGTATTTGTGTACCCTTTGCTTCGTTATTACATTATCTGCCACCCAATAACCCAAAAAACATAAAACGTCGGTATCATTTAACGCCATCACGATTTAACTGTCAGATATACGTATATTATCTATGCTGTCAAAGTCGACTGTTTTACTCGTCAAATTAATTATATACTCGTTTCGTTGAACGTCTGTTGGCCAGTAGCAGAACGTAGAAAAATCTGAAGACTTATTGTCGTCGGACTTTTGGCTCGCCAATGGAGCGCTGGCATAAAGAGTGAGGTTAGGCCAGCGCTCGGTTTTCTCGAATGTTAGCTGATCCCGGAGTTTGATGTGAAGTGTTGCCAGTTTTAAAAAAATCATAATTTTCGAAAATTATTAGGTAGTGAATAAGTTAATTCACTTTATTTTATATACCTACAAGGGAGACATATTATGAGTTTTTTTTTTCGAACTTTTATTTTATTGGCCATCGGTTTCCAAAGCTTCTTCGTGACGGCTCCGTGCGCTTTGTAATAATAATTATATAATATCGGCGACAGCTAAGTTTGAATTATGTGAACTTTGATAAATTGTGAACAATTGTGAATTTGGACATTGACTTGACTTTGTGTAACTAAATAATAATTAATTCTGTGTATCAATAAACAACCCTTTGTCTATAATTAAACTAAAACTTGTTAATTAAGTGTGAATGTGGACAATATAAGCACTTAATTAATTTTTGACGAGCTTCATTTGAAGCCCCTTCATGAATACTCCAATCCAAGAGACCACTGCCTTCTCTCCTACGTCGATGGACCTCCACTCCCACCCTCAAAGCTAGCCGAGGGATTCGGAGGCACCTCATCAGGCACCCACCCGGAATAGACGATTTTACGCATATGGGTGTCTTTTTTTAGAATCGGCTCAACCTTTAACAATAATGCATCGAAATCTTCCAGCGACAAGCGTACGAAATTTGTATACATTGCCGTATCCTCAGCTCTTAGCTCTTTTATTAAATTACTGTACCATCCGAGAGTCTCCCGTCTTGCAATCCACTCACGCACCCAAGCTCTTCAACGTCTTGGTTTTTTATTGTCTTCTTCTTCTTTGCCCATATCCGCCCCTTAGCTGGAGCATATGGACACCACGCGGCGCCTCCAAGAATCCCTGTCGCTCGCCAGTCTTCTTGCTTCGTTCCAGGTCAAACCAGCATCCCGTAGCTCCGCCGTATACACTCTGTAGATTGTATTTAGCGGCCTTCCAGGACGCCGGAATCCGGTCGGCTTGAAGAACAGGCAAGCCAGGTTAAAGTTCTCTTCTGGCATCCGCAGCACGTGGCCGAGCCAGGTCCAACGTCGCCTCTTCACTTTCAGTGTGATGAGAGGCTGCTTGGTACGTTCTCTTATCTCCTCGTTGCTCCTAAAGTCATACCACCGCACACCCAGTATTCGTCGCAAACATCTGTTTTCGAAGCTCAGTATACGGTTGCTCTGAGCCTTCGTAAGGTGCCATGATTCGCTACCGTAAAGCAGCACCGTCAGAATGCAAGCGTCGAATAGGCGGCATTTGGTTTTGACCGAGTACAATCGTGAGTCCCAGACATTTCGCATTGAGTTGAATGTTGCTCCAGCCATTCCCATTCGGATAGCGAGCTCTTTCTGCAAAATGCCATCTCCCGTGATGTGTACCCCCAGATACTTGAAGCTGTCGACGCTCTCGATGCTTTGTCCATCGCTAATCAGAGGGAAATCTGGATCAGGACAGGTGCTATTGCACAAGACGTTGGTTTTCTTCGCGTTGATTTTCAAACCAACACGAGAGGAGTTGTTATGCAACCTGTCGATTGTCTCTTGAATGCCCTTGATTGAGTTGTCGAATAAGACAGCATCATCGGCGTATTCCAGGTCGCATAGCTTCACCGTGGGGGTAACAGGTATGCCTCGGTCGGGTGGTATTGACTTCCGTAGTATGAAGTCAAAGAGAATGATAAAGAGAAACGGTGCAAGGACACAACCCTGTCTGACTCCGGTCGTGACCCCGAACCATTCCGTGACAGTGTCTCCAATTCTGACACAGCATTCGCTATTCTCGTGCAGGCTTTTGATTATGGCAATGATCTTGGGAGGGATCCCGTATGCTCCCAGTATCATCCAGAGGGAGGGGCGGTGCGGACTGTCGAAAGCCTTCTCATAATCCACAAAGCAGCAAGCCATCGGACTGTTCAACTCATGGCTCTGCTGGAGAAGACATCGAAGGTTGTGGATTTGGTCTGCACACGCTCGACCAGGTAGAAACCCGGCTTGGTTTTTCCTGAGGACGTGCATTATTGGGTCCCTTATTCTCATCAAAATGATGTTTGCCAAAATCTTTCCCGGAACACTGAGTAGCGTAATGCCTCGGTAATTGTCGCAGCTTAGAGGGTCACCTTTTTTAAGAAGTGTGATGATTTCACCGTTCACCCAGTCCCTTGGGCAGCGCTCTTCTTCCCACACCTTTGTCATCAGATGAAACATAGGGTGCAGGATTGCGCTCAAGCTGTACTTGAGGAATTCAGGATCCAACAATAAAATATGCCACAATTGCCGCGGCAGTAGCTCCATCCGCCGGCATTATAATATAATATGGACAGGAACCAAATAGTTAAATAAATATATAAATAAATTTAAAATCTCACTAACAAGCCTACTGATTTATTTCGTTTTATATTATTATCTGTTTGACGTTTACGAAGGCGTACCAACCCTAAAGTTTGACAAACATCATGTTGGTAGTATTTATCAGTGGCAAATATGTGACACAATAGATTTTACGGCATCGTGTGTAAACGGATTGGCACATACGGGTGTCATAGAATCTATGTCCACACCTCTGTCATAGATTTTTTTGACATATATTGGCTTATGTGTAAACGGAATGGCATAGATATGATCACAGATACTAAAACGCTCTTGTCACATATGTGCCCAATCGTTATATAGTCTATTTGAACCTTTAGTGAATAATTAATAGCTAACACATACGTATTGGTTCTAAAGAAAAAAGTTGTAAAATCTCATTGCCACCTCCGCAGCACATTTACCAACATATTATTGAATGGCTTCTAATAACTTATTCGATTAATTATATGTAATTGAATAATAAGTAAAAATACTAAACCAGAGGCACTCCAAGTGGGGCATTAAATTTAATTGCCAGTAATAATGAAGTTCAATTTAAATAAAATTAACTTTACCGTGAAGTTAGACAATTTAACTATAGTTAAACCAGGTATTCTCTGTAAGTGGCCCTGCCCTAACTTGTTGTAGTTTGTAACTACCAAAAAATAATTGAGAAAGTAATGTTAAGGTGTACTTGTGTTGAATAAACAATAACTCGAAAAATTCCGAGCGTTTTATTACTAGAAATAAAATAAAACTGTGTTACACACCCACACATGATCAACGAGAATGATTAAAAAAAATAACAAGTTACTCAAAAAAGTGGAAAGAATAATAATTTTAATTTTGTACTATCGAGGGGTGATAAACGGTGTTACGTCAAGAAACGTATTTAAAAATTGACTATATTTTGCTGTATTATTATGAATAATCCTGTGGTATGTCATATTATTTTGTAGTTTCACGTGTTTTTTTTTTTGTTTTCATTTATATTTAATATTCTGTGTGGTAAAATAAACTATCTAAAGAATCTCAAGCACACGTTTTTAACATTATTTGATGTGACGTGTCAAAAATATAATTAAAGGAAAACTATTTTCTGTCAGGGAGATGCGTTTTGTTTGATAATTTTTACTATACAAATGATAGATTTAGTAGGTAGGTTATGTTACGTTACTTAGGTTATTTTTTTCATCTCCCCTGACAAAAAAAGATATTCCTTACCATTATCTACACGGGACAAGTTGTTTTCGTCATAAAATGGTATCATTCGTTAGTATGAATGATAATAAATTTTAATTCAATTACCTATGTTTATTAATGTATCGTACTTGTACATTAGCTTAATTATTGTAATAATGATAGATAGTTAACAATGCTGTGCTATCTTGTAGAAATGCCGTTATTTTTATAATACGTTTTTGCAATAAATTTCAGAAATCCCACGTTTACTATTTATTACTTATTTGAATATAAAAAGTAGACTTTTTTTTGTCGGATTTGGTTTTCTGAATTTAATGCTATAAAATATCTATTATACCTAAGTAGATTATAAATGATATTGCTTAAAAATATTATCATTTTATTTTTACATTTAATAAATAGGCTGGTAGGTAATGGAGGGTTTCCCACATTCATGGAATTTGAGTCACTTGATTAGTTAGTTAAAGGCCGGTAGGTACTTAATTCCGCTGGGTTTTTTCATATATGCTATTGATATTATTAAATGTGTATTATTATAAATAAATATTAATGCATTGTACCAATAAAAAGCATTTTATTTTCAAGACAAGTACCTACATACCACTATTTTTAAAAAAATATTACATACCAATATAACAGCTAAATATGTAGGTGCAATGCGAATACTATACAGCTGCAGGTAAGAATGGCTGCAAAATATTTTCTAGACAAAGTAAATTCGAAAATATATTACATAATGAAAATATATACGGACCGCTACTGAACTATCATCTCCTGTCGACAATGTACCACTGTGCATCAAACACCGCTCTTTTGAAAAAATTCCGCGTCGAACGCCGCTCTGTGAGGTAGCGACTGACAAAGACCGCTCTTGGGATAATTAAAATGCATTTATTTGAATAAATACGGCTTATACATTGGATTTGATATTTTATTATACTTTTCCGTATGTAACGGAAGAAATATAAGATCTAAAATTAGGCTTAAATCATCATAATATGCCCAAAACAGCTTTTCGTGATTTACTCAAAACTCAAAAAAGTCTCTAAAGCGGGTTTAGTAACTCTACGCCTCAATTATTAATCCCAGTGGTATGTATATAACTGGGTAGTCGTCTTAAAAAAAATCATGAAATTTATGATATTAAATTAAGGGGAGAGGCACGCTAGCAGAGAACTAGCGGAAAAATACGAAGCTTGCAATTTGAGATTTTTTTTGATAATTTACAATTTCAACTGTACTAATTAATAAATATGTATCTGAAAACATTGAAAAGATTTTTTATTTATTTTTAAATTTAAAGATAAACTGGCAATTGTAAAAAAATGTGAATTCGTTGCGGGGTCAAATCTTATTATTACATTATATTTTAAGGCCATATTTATTTTCAAAATTTAGTCTATTAAGTGTTAGATTTTTTGTCGTTTAGATTTTTGACTAATTCATCGTTTTAATATTTTTTTATATTTATTTAAAAAAACATCGATTTTTATAAAAATATAAATGTGTATAACTTGAAATCCTTATCAAATCGAGCTTCAATATGGGACCATGCCTAAAATAAAATTTGATATAAATAAAAAGTATTTCAAGTTATACACATTTATATTTTTATAAAAATCGATGTTTTTGAAAATATATATAAAAAATATTAAAACGATGAATTAGTCAAAAATCTATACGACAAAAAATCTTAAACTTTATAAACTAAATTTTAATAATAAATATGGCCATAAAATATAATGTAGTAATAAGATTTTACCATGCAACGAATTCACATTTTTTTACAATTTCCAGTTTATTTTTAAATTAAAAAAAAAATATATTTTTAGTGTTTTCAGATACATATTTATTAATTACTGCAGTTGAAATTGTAAATTATCAAAAAAAAATCTCAAATTTCAAGCTTCGTATTTTTCCGTTAGGTGCCTCTTCTCGCCTCTGATAGTATAAGCATCCCCCTTAAATCAATTTTCTGTTGGCACATTGGTGAAGGGTAAGCGAAAAGAATAATCATTGTCACATTAATTCAGTTTTGAAATTAAGTGAAAAAACTTAAACTGGTTATATGTAATTATCTGCTAAACTTAAATTAAAAGTTATCTCACATGTTAATTTAATATTAATTACATTCACAATTCACACTAGTTAAATATAGTTTTGGAAAAAAAATAATTACATATTATATACTTACTATAATATTTTCCTACTCAAATGTTTGTGATAATGATCTATCTTTTGAATTTCAATGTTTTCTTCCCGAGGTCAGTGCTTGGACAATGATTTTTATTATTTTTTTTCTAATTATGCCATCTAATGCCCGTGTCCACACTGGCAACCTCATTAAATTTCATGATAGTTATCAAAATTTGTTTGACCAAAAATTAATTTAATCGAAATTTAATGAGGTTGCCAGCAACTTGTTGCCAATGTAGACGGTCTCTAATAGCTTGCAAAGTTCTCAACTAGATGGCATCATTAACTCTTTTTGCGGACAATGGTCTTTCTGTCTGCATACCCTTGGTAGTATTGAAAAAGTAATATAAACTTTATGTAGTTACCACAACAATTCAATTTTAAAACTCATAACTCTCTAAGACATTTCTCTCCCATCTCCGATTAAAGTGGTACTCGTATCAAACAACTTATCAAAAGTGATCTTATAACATAATAATTCTGATCTTTTACATAACCAATGTCTTTTTCATCAGCACACTTTAAAATAAAAATGAATTAGGTAGTGAAGAAGTATAACCTAGGTTATCTGGAATAGGTGGGGGTGAATATAGAGGCCGCATGACAGAAAACATAATTAAACTCCATTTTACTTCCGGAATAAACATTTTCCTAAGCATTTGTTATGTTTCATACCTTTTTTCATAATCATACAAAACTGACAACGTTCAATTGTAATAATTATAAATTCGATCTGAGATCCTCAATCAGAAATAATTTACTCATTTATAATTAATACTCTTGAGCATTTTCACACAATGTAAACCCTCCGCTATCAATATTAGTATCTTCCGTTTCGCTGTAACATACTGTAAAAATGGATTTGTATAATAGCTTAATGCTTTCGAAATTTGAGCATGTGATAATCAGTGCTATAGAACAATAATAAAATTGTTTAAATCTGTTGTTGGTTGACTTGAAACAATCCCATGTCATTATTAATTTCATTGTATGAGCAAAATCTAATCTAAGGCAACATTCTGGAATATTAATTTCTTGAACATCTATAATAGTAGCACATACTTGTAAATAAACAGTCAGTGACGTGTATCTGGTAAATGCACGCACTACAGCGGATTAATGCAATTGGTTATCTATAGATCTATAGATTTGTTATCACAATTTTGGGCACCTGACAAAGAGCTCTCAGCCATTCCATCAACCAGTGGGAAATGCTGTTGTTGTCATACCAATCAAATAGCATATGTGCAATTGGATACTGTAAATCCAACACGTGATCACGTACTATGATTTTATACAAATAGATTTTTTTTTGTCTGCCTTCCCCACAATGAAGATATTTTTTTCACTACGCCCCCAGTAGTGTCAATGCTAATTCTAGTAGTCTCAAAATTTGACGTATAAGATTAATTGTAAACTTTTGTTTGTAGTGGACTCCAATAATGGACAAAGAATCTATCATACCCTATGTCTCTTATGATATTAACAGCCGATTGGTTTTTCATAATGAAAAGTGCAATTATTGGATCATCGTGGAGTGTCTTCTGTTTTAAATATAAACTCTTTGCAACGCGCAGAGTATTTAATGATGGTAAATGACTTAGTTCGGGATCACTGGCACCCGTGAGATCACTAGCTTCGCATCTTCTATAAAAGGTAGCTGAGATGTTTTCCTTCTCCATTCTGTCTACAGCAAGTCTTATTTTTACCTACCTAAAATTGAAAAAATATATTAGTACAAATGAAATATAAAAAAAAGTTTTTCTTACAAACAATATAATCTTTACTATTGAATCTTATTTCGATTCTATTGTTGACGGTACCTATAGCTTGATTTTATGTTGGGCTATTAGAACCATATCACGCCTAGATCCATAAAAAATTATGACATTTCTTGACAGGACCTTACAAAGGCCCAGAGCAACCGTATACTGAGCTTCGATAACAGATGTTTGCGATGGATACTGGGTGTGCGGTGGCATGACTTTAGGAGCAACGAGGAGATAAGAGAATGCACCAAGCAACCTCTCATCACTCTGAGAGTGTAGAGGCGACGTTGGATTTGATTAGCTTATGAGCTTGATGAGCTTAAATATTGGGACCATACCTAAATAAGATTTCATATAAATAAAAGGATTTCAAGTTATACACATTTATATTTTTATAAAAATCGATGTTTTTTAAAATAAATATAAAAAATATAAAAATAAATGAATTAGTCAAAAATCTACACGACGAAAAATTGAAAACATAATAAACTAAATTTTAATAATAAATATGACCATAAAATATATGTATGGCGAGCCAAAAGACCGCGGACAATAAATCGTCCGATTTGTCTATGCTCTGCTACTGATCAACGAACGAATAAAAAAGTCGAGCTGTCAAATAAAAGTCAAAAGTTACGATTATCGTAATGTCTTCCGAAAATCCTATAATTTTGTGTTATTTATATGTAGACTTGCATAAAATAATATAGCAGTGAAAACAACACAAGTTTTACGTTTTCTTTTATGAATTTCATAAATACAAATAAAAAAAATAATTGGTAAATCTCTCATTTTCTAATGTGTAAATTAACATATTAATTAATGAAAATATTTCAAACAATTACAGATTTTTTCAGTCCGAATGGTAGGAGAGAAATATATGAAACATATTGTTTAAAATCCAACGAGCCTGGTCTACGAATTAAAAAGTCCTCAGATCTGGAGTGCTCCACGCGAAAAAAAGTCCGTAGACTGTAAATCGTCTGACTTGCGTGCCAATGGAACGCCGGTATCATAGACGCCGGCATGATATCGGTGCGTCAGTGTAAAATAGTGTTTCCATCTTTTCAAAGTGGAATTATAGTACAAAGGCTCCAAAATTATAGTATTTAAGGAAAAAATATAGTACGCGTTGTCATCTGTTGAAAATGTAGGATTTTTGTTTCTCAGAAAAACATTAACGGAGAATTTGAGAAACTCCGAAACCCCTTTTATTTAGGTAGGTACCTCTTCCGACCAAAATATTTACCGAAGAATTCAAGAAATTTCATTTTAAAACCAAAGTCAAGGGATAATTTTACGTTTTTCAAGCATTTTTTTCCAAGTTCTCCAAATCTTCTTATATTGCGAAATTATATTACTTTGCACTAATTTATCGAACGGAAATATCGAAATTTTAGTACTTTTTATATATTTTTTCCGATATTCAAAATTATTGTATTTTTAGCGTACTATACCTGTTTTATATCGTACATAGTACGCGGACCAAAAAGATAGTACACATACTATAATTATAGTACGGTTGGCAACAGCATCGCTGCCAGCCATAAACTAATATCATGATCATAGAGTATAAATTATAAAAAATACCTATATGGCCATCAACGTTTTAGATGAAAATTTGAGTGTTAATTGTTTTGTGATTATTACTTTTCTATAATAAATAATAAAATGCATTAACTCAATCTATTATTATACCGATTACTAAAATTATTATGACTTACTAAGAGGTTCAAGTATGACCAATAATGGGAATTTTTTATTTGTTTTATTTTTATTTGTTCACATAATCAGGCATACTCTACCAGTCGTTTCATTTGCGTCAAAATAGTGACAAAAGCGGGAATCTTTTAAATCATTAATAAAATATATTATAATTGAGTGAAAGTGAAAAACCAAGTGCCCTGCGACCGATGTAAGTACTAAACCTTACATAAACCTAAAAATCCGAACTCAAACTCTCAACTTTATTAACCAAATCGCCTTTAAAACGTCATAATGGAAATTCGCTGAGCTTTCGTTTTTTTAAAACACGTTGGCACTTACCTAGATAGAAACTGTCAAATTACTATTTTAATATTATATTACGATTTTTTGTAAGAAAACTTATATTGAATCATATTTAATTCAATTGTTGTAAATAGTTTATCATTCAATATAATTTAATATTATTATTAGGTAGGTATATAATGTCGTAAAATGACGTGAGTACCAGGTCAATGGATCTGGCAAGTACACATATTGTTTTTCAATTTGTGTATTAGTCAGAGTATGGACCTAATAGGTTGAGCAAGTGGCTGACATCCATTTCTCATAAAAACAAAAATCTGTTAATACGTATATGCCTATATGATCTTATTATGATCGGACATGGTCAAAAAATTAAAATATTAAATTAATTAGAAGCATAGATATCCGCGGCATGCGGTGCATATACATATTATGCTGTGAATGCAATCCACAAGAATTGTGTTTTTCGTAAATACCATGGAAATGAGTAGATTATTAGGTAGGTAGGTAGGTACATATCATTAATATAAAATAAAATTTCGACCATCTCCGATCCTAATAAGATCATATGGGCCTCGACAGAGTGGAGGTTTGTATTAACAAATTTTTGGGTACAGTTCGGTTATGAAGAATACAGCGGCAAACACATTTTGAAAATAGCCGATATACTGGATTATTTGTTAGGTTAACCTAACCAAACAGAAAAAGAAAATAGAATTGTTAGAAGAAAACGACGAAAAGCGAGTGAATGCTGTTAAGCGTGGTAGTATCAGATTATATGAATTGTGGTCGTGGTGGATATATAGGAATAAAGCCGCTTGTAGAGGCATTGTCGCAGAGAACGCAAAAAAGGTCATGTCAGATAGATCGACCGAATTACAACTACTTTCCCCCTACGCTATGTTACATCTGACACTACGCGGAGAGTCCTGCGACACCACATCTCGCATGTCAATCTCACTGCTATTATGCACTCACATGTATGTGGTGTCTCTGTCCGTTTGTCCGTGTAAAATGTGGAAAGTAAACGGAGACAACTATACTGATTTGTATTACTACTTCTTCATCTGCGCCTCATCTGATATTGTTGCAAGTGCGTAGTTTTCGAGAAGTTTCTTTTAAAACATTGAGAGTCAAAATGAAAGTCTACAAAAAAGTGTTATTTATAATGTAGTTTAAGAACTGTGCAAATTTCATCAAGAACAAACGGGAACAGATATACCTATTTTATTAACAGTACCTAAAAATTGATTTTCACATCTCCATGTATGGACTTTCCACATACAGTGAAGTGTCCAATTGCACAAATTTTGTACATATCTCGATCATCACTCGCCTTTCAATATGAAGTAGATTCTTTACTTATTTTAGTTTTACTTATTTTACTTCTAGTTAGTAGAAGTCTTTAAATGTGTTGCAGTATATAAAACCTTTCCAAGTCTCCGCGGAACACCTATTCAGGTTCGACGGAACATAGTTTGGAAAACCCTGTGCTACAGCATGGGAGACGCCATTTCCAATATTGAACGTACCCTTATTGGCTGACTTAAGGCCGTACATCAGTTGAGGCACGGTCTAAAAAGATCGTTGCTAGGCGATGCGCGGATTGCGGGTCGCGGGTGCAAATGACGCCTGTCAAACGAAATATTATTTGTCATAAAAATCCAACATACGTCCATTTTATGTTCTGTTTATTGTTCTATTAGTAACAATAATAGTTTATTCATTGACATGTTTTCTTTTTAAAGTAAATGGGTAACGTTTTTAGTCATCTTTACACGATTTAAGAATTAATTGGCCCGTCGCCATCACGAAGCAAAGTGACGTGTTTCTAGCTCGACGTTCTCCCACTGAATGCGAGCGAGTCCAAAATTTCGTCGCGCCTACAGTTGAAAATTATTTGCCGTTTCACTGATGCGTCACCTAAAACACTTAAACACAAGCTTTAAATAATATGAAACACGGACATAGGGGTTTTTGTAATAAATCGAGATTCAAAATATTTTTTTTCGTAGGGTTTTGTCGCGTTTTGGAATTTATAGATCAATACATATTGTGTAAAATTATACAAAGAATACGTGCGTATTTTTTTCTCGATTTTGACCAAATGTGGACTTATCGCTTTTTGGAATTAAATGCCTCATATATACTATATTGTATATTTGTTATTTTTCAGATTTGAAGAAAGTTAAGAAATCAGAAGACCATGGCCAGCAGCAGCAACCAGCAACAGGTAAGCGAAAATAATTATTGGGATGTAAAATACCTATCTAATTTATAGTTCATTTATATGTTAAATCGCTTTATAGTTAAAATATATCCAAAAAATCATGTGTCGCACAATATGTTGATAATATTACATTTATTTTGTTTAATGGTGTTAACTATAAATTCTTGGTGGAAAGACATTGTATTAGAAAAATTAAAATAAAGCACAATAGGTAGTAATTACTACAAATATCAGAAAATCACAAATCACAAAAATCACTACAAGTATCAGGACTGGTTTTGTCCACTTCAATGGGACATTGTCGAGTAATACAAAATATACAGTCATAATAATCATCTTATTCAGCCTACCAGTGGCACCTAGCGAAAAAATACAAAGCTTGCAATTTGAGACAATTTGTTGATTGCCGATCTCTTTTCAATCCAATAATTAGATAGGTAAGTATGTTATCTGTTTTTTGTGGTATTTCTCCATATAATTTGCCTTAAAAAATTCAAAACCATACTCATTACATTATTTACAATAAATAGTTTACAAGAAATATAATAAAACAATGATTATAAAACTATTTTTTAAATTAGAAAACTAATAAACGTTTGTGGAAAACTATAGGATTGAATAATTTACAGCTAGACCTTCGTTTAACGATTATCAATCGTTAATTTTAAAACTTTTCTGATACCAAATAATTTGATTCAAAATATAAATTTTTAATGATATTTGTACTGAAAAAAACAAAAGTGCAATAAACATATTGTTTGTTTTAAATGTATCGCAAATTTGAGGTTATAGACATCCAGAGTTGCAATAAAATGATGAAATGATACATAAATCTAATTTATTTACAGATATCTACAGAAAAATATACAAAAATCTATATAAACTTTACCCTTTCCCTTAAATAAAGCCAACTTTTTAAAATTTTGCCACAGAAATAAATTTCACACATGAACAATGTCAATGCAGATTTTTCAACCATCTCACATAAACAACCTTTGCATCGAGCAATCATCATATTGCTGGACGTAATATCAACCATCATTTCATTCTTGAGTATGTTATCGACCTTAATGTCAGTGGTTGCTATTTTGACCGAATTCAGCTTTTGCAAACAAAAGGTTAAGACCAAGGCCTGAACAAAAACGATGCATAAGTGCGAGTGAGAAAGTATTCGGCACCCTTATCTCTGCGACACGTGCTAGAGTAAGATAAAAGGTTTACAGATGTGTGAGATAATTTGCTATGGTGTCGCCGCCAAATCTTAGTTTGTTGCTTAACTAAGCGTTATTCGCCTGCGAGCGCGTGTTGCAAAAATTGATATTTTTTATGTTAAACCTAAAGTCAGTGGTAAATATTTTTAGTTAATTAAGTAGAAAAGATGGTTATATGTGTTGTATTAAAATAGGTAAGTTGATACATGTTCGTGATAATTTATTTTTATATTATTATATATTTTATATTATTATATATATATTGTACTTGATAGAAATACTGAATAATGAAATGTCATTCCATATTGATTTCCATAGTAACGCACGTATATATTATTTAATAATTTAGTTGGTATAGGACCCCCTAGCAACCAATAATGGTATCGAAATAACTTTTCATACAAAACGGAATTAACTAAAAATGAATTCAATTCTACTTAAAGATGGCTAAAAGTATTAAAAAAATGCATTGCCATCGTGTTCTGATATATTCTAAAAGTTTCAAATGTCTAGTCAGGAAGTTAGTTAAAAATTGATTGTAAGATTTGTATCGGACAAACAACCACCGGACAAATAAGAATACGACCTAAGAAAAACGTTGTAATAACATTCATTATAATCAATAAGAAGGATGAAATTGTTTATGTTGAGACAGATCATCATAATTTGCAATTTGAAAATGCAACTTCACGTCATGGATATGAAGTTGGAAAAGGCAAAATGTATTTCTGGACTCTCTCTGTTAAAACTGGATACACATGTTTCATTTGTCACCAGCGGCGGCTCCTCTAATACCATGCAAGTGCTACGCACTACCTGCATCTTTGAAGACATCGCTCAACTTTTCATTGTTACCGCCACTGTTTGTCACCAGAATGATGTTAAAGTACACCCCTTATATTTATTTTTCAAGAATATGTCTGAAGCTAATTCCAACAATTGCTTTTCTTCCGCATACGATAAACATTCTAGCATTGATATTGTATAGATGTCGTATAAATGCTTGCTGCACCAGGCGCAGCCAAAGCCCGGTGCAGCGTGTACCCCCACTAAACTCTTCCCGTACTTTGGGAAACAGTGCTCTAGAAGAATGAGATTGGCGAGACAGTCAGCACTTTTACGTGTAAACAGTTATTATCACGATAGTTTAAAATACACACTATTGCTACCAGTAAATCCATGCATGTGCTCAGGCGCTATAACATGCCGTATAAAGCCAAATTGGGATTTTACTGTCTCAATTGAGGCTATTGGTTTCAAAGTCAGTTGCTTTCATGAATATTTATTTTGAGATAATTATAAAAAACCGACAAGCACATTTAGGACTGCAAATAGATTCAAAAGATTAAAAATTAAACTAAATAAGTTATTATTAATAAAGATATTTACCTATTACTTATCACAATAAATATCACAATTGTTTCAGGAAATTCCATCAACGAGCCGCCGATCCTCACAAATGAATCCGTTAGACCAGTTAGTACAGTCGATGCTACTGCATCAGGACCAATCGGTAATATTGCCGCCGACTCAACCAGTCACCATTGTGGCCCCAATTTCAAATCCAGAACCGTATCGAAGGTCTTGTCAACCTTACGATATGAACGTAAGTAATTTTTTCATCATTCATCTCACATTAGTTAGATATTAAATTTCGGTCTTGTATAGAACCTTACTAATTCTACATAAAAGTGAAAATAATTAAATGAATTTAAACAAAATTGGAAATGTCAGTTTGATCCAGGAATATTTTTGTCATCATTGATTTCACATCAGTTGTTAAATTATTTTTCTAGACGCTGCGTCGATCAACGGCACGAGAGCATCTTCCATGCCGACCATCACAGCAACACAAGTTGCAGCATCAACTAATGCAGCAGTACGAGATGCCACAGCAACTGCTTCAACAGATGCATCAATCGATCCCCGGGATACCTATCGAAATACAACAGCGTGCCCGTTCGGTAGCTCCAACCTGCCAGTATTTGCCGGTAGTACCACATCCACCCCTAACAACGGTACCACGTCACATTAAAATGTATGGATCGCCATATCCTGAGCAGCCGCAAGTAAGAAACCTTTTTCATAATTTATTTCACATCATTGATTATTGTTAAATTTCAGTCAATAACCCACGAGGTGGTTGGAAAATATCTTAACAACCAAAGATGTTGAAAAAAATGGTAGTCGATGCATATAAAGGACTTTACGATAAACTTTCGACTGAATTCTATTTAACTAACAAACGTTGGCGGAGTTTGATATTTTATGAATATTCAGTACGATGAAAAAGTACCTACAACTATTAAAATAATTAAAAATAAAGGTAACCAACTTTGAAACTTATTGCCTCAATTCTTCTTCTTGGTCGTGCACTCATGGCTGAGGATCGTGACCACATTTAAATTTCGCCATCCTTTGAGCGACCAAGACTTTCCATCCTTCTCGATCTTCCGCTTCTCTCAGGGCAGAATAGATGGTGCCCCCAGTCAGCTCTTTCACTTGGTCGCTCCATCGCGCAGACGCTCTTCCTCTGCTTCGCCTTCCCTGGAGGCTACCCAAAACTACCAGTCTCTCCAGGTTGTCCGGTCCGCGCCTTACAATGCCTCAATTATGTCTATCTATAAGTGGCGAAAAGTGGAGGTAGGCTGTTAAGATCAACCATAAATAGTGCACACTAAACGTTGTCAGTCATTCATATTTGTTTTCGTTGAAATAAGACTTCAATTATTTGCAGACGGTGTTGGTTAGTTTTTAAAATTCAAGCCATAATAAATAATAGTCAATATATACTCGTCTATCTATAAACTATCTAAAATTATGCAATTAAATCATACATGACTTTGGATATTTCATAGATAGAATAATATTTTTTTATCTATTATAGTTTACTTTCGGAAGGGCTTAATGGATTTAAAAAAATGAACTAACAATATGTGCAATATGCATTCTTAAAACCGGTTCTCTGCCAAAGAGAACTAGTTCACGGATATGGCCGGCCATACAAAAAACGCGAACTTATTCGCCTGTCTTTGAAGACAGAATGTCAGTCTCAGGCGTTTGTTTTGAATAATTTAAAATTCGGAAGAATACTGGTCCAATAATGAGACATTTGGTATATGATTGGTAAGTATTTATGATAAACTTTCAATATATTTTAAAAAAAAAAAAGGTTTATTTTTGCTAAAAAATTTGCGGCCTCTCACTTACCACCATACAAAACCTTCCGGCACAGATCAGATTAATTCAACAAAACAACAAATAAGTATGAATGAAACAAATAATTTAACTCTGTCGCCCAAAATTATTAAACATTGAACACTGACATTGACTAAAAACCACTCCACACTAATCAGTCGATATCTATGTGAATTTCGCTACAGATCGTAATAATATATGATCAATGTATCTATATATAGCACCCACGATAGTCGAGTGGTAAATGTATACAAGTCGAATGTCTCAATCTATATTGGATTGTAGACCTAATGAAAAAAAAACGTAACTAAAGGGAAAATGTAAATTAGTGGAAGATTGGAAATCATACAGATTGATTTGGAGCATAGTATTATGTCAACAAGTTCTTTCAATTGTTTTCTTTGCAGACATTATTTGAATGGACGTAAATAAATAAAATAAAATACACTTTGTGTATGACATAAATTTGGTCTTGCCCACTACATTCGTGACATAAATAGAATGCACACATTGTCTGGAAATCATTTCAAGAATGCTATGCATTGAATTGAATATATTCAAATAAATTGAATCTTTAATTTTAATACGTGGCCTTAATTGAATTTTGAATATTTCAGACATAAATTGCAGGTAATATAAAGGTAAAACTGAGAATTAATTGTACTACAATAATACTGGCTCACAGAAACTACACACGAATACTGAGAAAATGTGAAGTCTGTGCATGTCAAATCAAGATTCCATTGTATAATATAATATTATTATTCAGAATTTGACTAAGATTTTTATATTTTAATTTTCAGCGGCCACATTTCGAGCATGAAGACATTGTCCGATGGCGCAAGCTTATGACCCGTTGCGAAAATTATATGGATATAATGGAGAGACGTGTAGTTTTTGATCGGGCATCTTCTCAATCCGATCAGCAGTTTCCAAGGGATTCAAATGTTGTAAGTCTGCTGTTAATTATAATTTTTGAAGTGATGTTGACATTTTTCAACATTTAGTAACATGCAAAAAGTCAGATGGAAATATTGGAAATGCGTCTAGGCACATAAAATATTTACATTGTGTAGGTATAGCCACAAAAGCAACATTATAATATTATTAAGCCTAACTACATTGTCATCAGCTGCAAAGATGTTAAAAAAAACTATCTCTGGAGCATAAATGTATGAAATTGAAGCAAGAAGAAGACCTCTATTGTACCGATTAAGTTAGCTATGAATGACTGTGTTGGAGAATCATTTGAAGAGAACTTCACATTTCTATTATGACATTCCACTTTAATTTAAGATTCACCCATTTAGTTAATTACATACATGATTTTATGTACAGATTTGCCCTTGTATGCTTAAATTCATAGGATCGGATAGTGCAGGGGTCGATAGAAGCGACTCTTTGTATAGACATTTGCGGCTCTTCAGACATAAACCCCAATTTTACCTCATCTCAAGCAGCCTTATAACTTATGAGTTTATGAGATAGAGCTGCCGAACAAACTTAGACTCGTATGACATACTCTCTACCACTCTTTACGCTACTCATATTCTTTACCTGCGTGCTCAGACGTGTTGCTTGTAGTTAATAGATTTGAAAAGCAAGGAACTGTGGAGCAAAAAATTCACAGATCTGACCAGCCACTTGGAAGAACTAAAGAGAGAAATAAGAATTAATTAATTTATATTAGAAACAATACTATTTGATACATGGAGTAGTTTTCCTGAAACATTAAAAACGTTAAAAAAATTAACTTTTGAAATTCTCACAATCTTTGGCTCTACATATGTATGCGAACAAACATTCTCATCTATGAACCAAATAAAAAATAAACTTGATCAAATTAACGGATGAAAATTTACAATCATGTACTCAATTAAAAATAAGTAACTATTTGCCAGATATAGTAAAGCTATTAGAAGCGATGCATGGACACCGTTCTAATTATTTTTTTTAATAAAAAATCTTGAACTTTTCCCCCCAAAAAATCCATATCCATATACATATTACCTATAAATGCGGCTCTCTGGTACCTTTGTTTTCCTGTTTCCTTGACAATTTAGCTCTTCTCACTTTACAAACTGCCGACCCCTGGGATATAGTGTATAATTAAATTCGACTCCTAATTTTACATTTCACGCATCGCATCATCTAGCAGTATCAAAACAGATATTTGAATACAAAATTGAACTAAAAATATCTGTGGAATATGTAAGCAGCCAAAAGCAATAGATTGACCATTATTTTCAACCGGTCCTATGCCTTCAGCGAATTATCTCACTCTATGAGGCCGTGATTGACAGGCCGCACATGCAAACTTTGCGAGTTATCCGACTTTAAACCCAAATCACTACCCACTGTCGATTGATTTGCATAATCTAAAAAATTAAACACACAGTGACATCTGTTTGAATAATTATGAAATACTAAACTACAAATTATCAGTATTACAGCGATTATAGTAAGAGCTTCGCTCTACATTCAACGTGCATCGTTAAAAATCTGCGGCCTATCAGATACTGCCATAGTAATATTGTGAGGCATAGAAAAGGTTGAGATGAATAATCACTTAAAACGCCAAGAAATGCGTATGTAGCAAGCAGTCTTTTGCTTGCAGGGATGCTCTTTGAAAAATACGAGGGTGGGTCAATAAGTCCTTAGAAAAGCCGACAGGTGGCGTGACTAGTACTGTAAGCGGTTTGTTTTCATGCAGCGGCACTACCGATTCAGTATGCTGCGAAGTTTCAATCAGATTGGTCGGGTTGTTGTGTGTTTCTCGTACATTTAAAATAAAAATTGCTTGTGGAAAATGGAAAAATGGAAAATGGAGAAAATTGAGTTTAGAGCTGTTATTAAACATTTTAATATAAAAGGGTTAACAGCAAAGGAAATAAAAAATGAGTTGGATTTAGTTCACGGCATATCTGCTCCTTCACTTGCAACTATTTATAACTGGTTAAATGAATTTAAACGTGGTCGTACATCAACAAAGGATGAACCACGCTCAGGACGTCCTGTAGAGGTGACTACACCAGAAATGATCAATAAAATCCACGATATGGTGTTAAGTGACCGAAGATTAAAGTTGAGTGAGATAATTGAGGTTACAGGGATCTCAAAAGGTAGCGTCATTTCTATTTTACATGACAAATTGGGCATGAAAAAAATTTCTGCAAGATGGGTGCCGCGTTTGCTCACAGTCGACAATAAACGCAATAGGGTGGTGGCCTCTAAAGCCCTGTTGTCGCTCATGCAACGCAATCCGGATGAATTTTTTCGTCGCTTTGTGACTGTAGATGAAACATGGATACACCACTATACTCCCGAGACGAAAGAACAGTCAAAGCAGTGGATTGCGAAAGGCGAACCATGTCCAAAGAAGGCGAAAACCGTAAAATCAGCTGGTAAGGTTATGGCTACTGTATTTTGGGATGCACGTGGAATTATTTTCGTTGACTATTTGGAAAAAGGAAAAACAATAACAGGGGATTATTATGCATCTTTATTGGACCAGCTAAAAAACAAAATTGAAGAAAAACGGCCTCATTTAAACAGGAAAAAAATCCTCTTTCATCAGGACAATGCCCGTGTTCACACATGTTTACGATCAATGGCTAAAATTGAAGAATTGAAGTTCGAATTGGTCAACCACCCACCGTATTCGCCAGATTTAGCCCCCAGTGACTTTTTCCTTTTCCCAAACTTAAAAAAATGGCTAAGTGGACAACGTTTTTTTTCAAATGAAGAAGTCATCGATCGGACAAATGCTTATTTTGAGGACCTTCCGAAAACTTATTTTTCTAACGGTTTAAAAAAAATTGAGAAACGACTAACCAAGTGTATTGAGCTCCAAGGAGATTATGTTGAGAAATAAAAAAAAATACAAAAATAAAAACTGTTTTAATGCTTTTTTCTAAGGAATTATTGACCCACCCTCGTACATATTTACCAACCATTTTTTATATACATTATCTATCTACTTGGCATTTTGTAACTAATTGAATCATGACAAACAGTCTTTGAAGTAGTTAGGTGTGATGTATTGCGAAGTGGTGGCTCTGTGTTATCCTACATAACATATTTGCATAATATTGAATATCAATAACAACAATCAATCAAGAAGGTCACAAGCAATAAATAAATTATAGAACCATTCGAAAACATGCACAATATTATTGATAGTAATTTAACGAACATTTCTGGCGATGCTCCACATCTACAGCATCTATCTATCAACAAAGCAACAGACTTCAAACCATAATGCAAGCCGCTTATTTGTTTTTGGGGCTGCCAATAGAAGAAAATTATGATTTTGGTACTAATACCACCACGTCATGTCAAATTATTCAATTAATAATTACAAGATAAAAAGAACTTTTTATATACAACGTTTTTAAATTTTCTGTTGAATTATTATGCTCAAACTTGTACTTGATATTATGAAGTAAATAAAAAACAAACAAACAAACAAATATAGAATACTGAAATGTCATTTTTACATTTCATTTTGATTTCCATAGTAACGCACGTATATATTAATAATTTAGTTGCTAGGACCACCCCCTTAGCAACCGATAATAGTCTTTTACTTTTTACGGATTTTTCTGGAATAACTTTCCATATAAAGCAGAATTAACTGAAAATGAATTCAATTCTGCTTAAAGATGGCTAAAAGTATTAAAGGAATGCATTGGCATCGTGTTCGGTTATATTCTAAAAGTTTCAAAATGTCTAGCTGGTCGGGGAGTTAGAGTCCAAATTTATTTGTCAACTATTAATTATCAATTGACAATAACGATCATCTGATGTTATCTTAGAAGCTGTAAACTGTTATTCCAGTTCTACTGTCAACATCTTATGCTACTACTTCAATAGGTACTTTTCCTGCTATACCATCAATATGTTGTGATACTTTAACAGGTGATTTTCGAGCTTTACCATCGGCCAGCCATGATATTTCATAAATAAAATTATCAATGCCTAAATCAAGTGCCCACGATGACGTAACAGCTTATAATATCGTAGGTCCCGAATTTGAATGCTGCTTCTGGCAAATTCACATGTTTTTCAATTTATATTTGGACCCAGAGTATGGACCTAATAGGTTGAGAACGTGACTAACATCCATTTCTCGTAAAAACAAAAATATGTGAAATCAATCTCCATTCCGTGGAGGCTCATATGATCATCTTAGGCTTGAAGACGGACATGTAATGTAAATCAAGTAGGTGCACAAGTTTCACTACTACCTGAAAATAATTCTCTATTCAACCACAGCATTAGGCAAAAATTTACTGATTACTAATAATCTCGAGTTTTTCATGAACATTTTCAATATTGTGATAATATACATACAGACAGAAAATAAAAATGATGTTGACAAGCAGACACCAGTTAACTCGGTCATGACACTCTGAGAGGTATAAAAATACTTATATGTTTTCATACAATGTAGGCAATTACATGTTTTAATCCTGTTTCATGTGTAAATAGTTATTATTACTATTAGGTACTACTTCACCATGTTCGATTCTTAGCTAAACTCGCCTCGTCTGCCGCACAACCATACATCAAACCTTCCAAGAACATCGATCCAGTGTTGCATATTAAGACCGCGCATATCTACCTAGCGACGGTCGCACGTAACCTTCGAAACGTATAGATTTTTGGATGCAGCGATTAGTGAGCTGGTATAGGAATGACCAATTCGTAGCTGTTCATATGCACCCTGGTGTCTTCGACTTGCAGCCTGAGAAGTATGCAACTTGTCGATTGCAACAGTAGATGTTTTTTTTCAAACTAAAAAGTCACATTCGACCAATCTCCATTTCGCAACGTGTGTTTTGTAAATAAGGATAACGTCACATCGACGTATTCGACACGTTGCAGGCGGACGAGTTTTGATGCGAGACCCGAGTTAGAAGATCATATGGGCCTCCACAGAGTGAAGGTTGTATTAACAGATTACAAACCGACGACATTATAAACCGACGCTTAAGCCGCTGGGTCATCGTGGGTGTTAAATAGAACACATTTCTTAATTATATACCAGTCACTGGTCATGGATAAATCAGAAAAATCTGTACCCATTTACGATCTCATAAGTCAAGTATTAATTGGATCAAAGAGTTTCTGTTTCAAAACCGTCTGATAAATGCCCAAGCTTTTTTCTCTTCGACATTATAATTACTTTTTTATGCGGAGTATAAATTTTGAGACATCATGTCCTACAAATTTCTTTTTCATTACAGTACCATATCGATGTGTGAAAATCACCCTTTTAATACATCTTCCTGCAACCGCCTGCCCTTCAACACTTTTGTAAGTCTACTATTTACAATTTCTATTCAATTACTCGCTTTCATAAATCTGTATGAAGCCTTGATCCCTGAATTTTTCTACCTTGAACATGAGAAACAACTACGTGCACAACTTTAGTACTTCCCATTAGGTGCACTAAATATTACATCTATATTTTAATTATAGCTTATGAAAAAATTTACAGAGTTTGAGAAAAAAAATGTTACCGTTAGCAATATTAATATTGATAGTATTTTGGTTTAAGTTAATTGTGGGTTTGAATCCCATTTCGATTTAAGATTTTCTCAAGTTGTTAATAAGTAATAATTATGACAAATCCAATACCATTTTTAAGCCACTGTATTTTTCCTTGAGGAAATCATACTAAAATTTAAATATCCTTGAAAAGTGTAAACACCAAAGATGTTGAAAAATGTATGAAAATGATACCAAAAAGGAACTACATACTAATTTCCATTGAAACATAGATTATATTTCATCACAAGTGATATATTTTTTTGCATGTAAAGGTGGTACTTACATCAAACTAAAATTGCCTTCAATGGTATTTTTATATGCGAATCACAGAAGGCTTCATCTGGAAGAACATTCAACATCTTTGGTAAACACACGCACCTACGAAACAAAAATTTATTTGTTATTTTAATTGACTAATTATAAATTATTTTATTTTCAGGACCCCCAAGCAGACGGAAGATAACCATAATTATAAAACTTGCTTTTTTTCACATAAAATTAAAATTATCGATAACTGATGGGGACCCATTCTTATTTTTAAAGTACTTGCATCCTAAAAAATTTACAGAATTGATCATAAATAAAGTAATTCAATATGTAATAGTAAATTGTTATGAAATATTCAATGTTAATAATCTACTTAATAAATGTATCTTTCTGTAATTTAAACTCTTCGCTTGACGCACTTATAATCCAGGTATTCCTCGATTTAACTTCTAACTAACTCTCAACTTGTAACTGAAAAAATAAATATTTGATTGTATTACTTCGACCATGTACGACCGTAATACGATCATATGGGCCTCCACTGAGTGGAGGTTTGTATTAACAGATTTTGTTTTTATGAGAAATGGATGTCGGCCACTTGCTCAACTTATAAAGGTCCATACTCTGACACAAATCATACATTGAAAAACAGTGTGTATATTTGCCAGACCCAGGATTCGAACCTGGCACCCACTGAGACTTGCAACTGAACAAAATAAATATTTGATTGTACAGTCATATAGTGGTAAAAAATAATTTCAATTCAAACAGAGGAGTCCAATCTCTTTGTTTCAGTTAAATAATTTTAATATTTTCTATGGAACATGACTGTAGGACTTCTTATGAAAAATAATTTAAAACTTAGATCCTATTACTATTCCTAAAACTCCTCAAAACTAACTATTAATGTCACAATGACAGATGATGAAAAAAATCCCTACAATGCGAGTTATTATATTAAAAGGCTGATCTTTGTATTTTTGTTTCAAATCTGAATCACTAATTAAATCAGATTTTCATAGTCACTTTCGTTTAAGCCTACTGGTTTAGCTATCACAGAAAATGGATTTCGAACCCTGGAATCGTCCTTAATAGTTTTCGGAAAATATTGCAAAAGATTTGTTTTCAAGTTATGTAGGTGTTCTAAAAATAATTTGGAAACTTCTTCATATACTTTAAAATTGAATTCATTCAAACATTCATGTAAGGCAGGAAAACAATCAAAATTATTAGATTCAACTGATGATTTTAACAAAAGATGCAATTTTATCTCTTCTATTAAAAATTGTAATATTTTTTCCATGTAATGATAAGTTAACTTCATTTCACTTGGTAAAAATCGTGTCTAAATTGTCGAAATTTGGTCAATTCTGTCAGACTTGTCAGCCGGTCAGGTAAAAACAATATACATAGCCCATCTCTTTTATGCGCACGGTGTGAGAAAAGATGGTCCTCCGCCTGTACCTAGATACTTGACGTCATAAACATCAGTGGAGATTGATCATCACTCGCCTTTCAATATGTAGTAGATTCTTTACTAATTTTAGTTTTACTTATTTCACTTCTACTTAGTAGAAGATCTTTAAATGAGTTGCAGTGTGTAAAACCTTTCCAAATTATCGCGGAACACCGATTCAGGTTTGGCGGAACACAGTTTGGGAAACCCTGGGGTAGGCGATGAATAGATTTTTAAAATAACAACTAGGTACCCGACTTTAACTAGGGCCAGCCTGGACTCATGCATATTGGGACACCAAAAAATATATTATTATAACATAGGGTAGAATCAAATCTAAAATATTTTTTATTACCCATCATGCCATATCGTTTTTGTGGAATAATAATTATTGTAGTCAGATATATAGATAATACATATTTTTAATTATTGTATATGGAAGTTTTTTCCTGCATAACTATTTATATATAGACAAATAATCCGTCGTTACCTCTAAATACCTAAATTATCGACATACCAACTTTGGCAGGAAACCCACGGAATGAAAGTAATATATGGTACCCAAAAAACAGATTAATAAATAGAATTCCGATAGGCTATACCCCAATACAGTACATTTTGACACAGAGTTTTGAATGTGTGAGTGTTGTGAGTGTTGCAACCTTCAAATACACCAATATTGAATGCGCGTCAGTACATAAACCGAGAGCAGTTGTCAGAACAAAAGACAAGCATATATTGACACATCTTTAAGTTTTTTTTAATAAATAGTCATATAGTTACCCATTTTAACGTAAGGGTGCATATTTTATAAATATGTAATATAAATTGAATTTAAAAAAAATTATAGGTACCAATATTTTATCCACATTTAATGTTTTTGTATGCAGTTGAATAGTTTTAAATTGTGGTGTGCATAATATGCTCCGCCTGGAATGGGTATAGGAATTTTCTAATTTAAACTATAATATATACTCAATCTATTTTTTACGGAGTCGGTACTGACCCCACAGCATTTTTTTCTGACTGGAACCTATGGAAAAGTAGTGTTTATAAGAGAACAGATTAAAATTAAAAATAGGTACCTAGTTAATTAGGTACGTAAACACCTTTTATTTTCAATAAGGTAACTCTAAACATGCAAATAGCTTGTTTAATATGCAAATTAACAGATAGTTCCAATATTATATTATACATTAATTGAAGGGGTTATCGTAAAACAATGATATGCCACCTAATTATGAATTTGTTGATTTTTAATAAAATCAATTCCCAGGGCATACACTCATGTTTTACTTAAGACACTTTTTTTTTTTAAAAATACACAGATGTGTCAATAATTATGATCAATGTGTAGTTCTTACAAATTCAAATTTTGTAAGAATGATGGATTTCATAATGCGTAAGACGGTTCGCTACGATAGTGGGATGACGCAACCGAACTATGGGAAGACAGACTGAACGACTTGGAGTATGCCAATGACGCAGTCATGTTTGTCTCGACGATCGAACGGTTGGAGATAACCGTGAATAGGCCACTCGTGGTGCAGTGCGCCCTTACACCCGAGAGTTCTGTGTTCGATTCCCAGTGAGGACACAATATTGATGATTGAAAAAAGGACAGGCTCACTGCAAACTCAAAACGTATGGGTCTTCATCTGAATGTGGTAAAGATTAAAGCCATGTGCAGTGCTGCATACATTGACTCCGACACTCCTGCGGGTTTCTAGTCTGCCCGTCGAGCTGGTGACCAGGTTCAAATACTTACGTGCCACGGTTGCCAACAATAGTTGTATTTCCAGTGAGCTTGGAATCCGCATGAGTATGGCTGGATGCATTCAGCCAACTTGGAGTCGCATGGAGTTCAAGGCTGTATTCTGTGAACGTGTTCAATGCGTGCGTGCTACTTGTGCTCCTGTATGGCTGTGAGATATGGCATCTTACTAAGTTTCAAAGCTTTTACTTTTGAGTTTTGAGAATCGATGTTTCCGCCGATTCTTAGAAGTACATTGGTACGACCCCGTTACAAATACTCGAGTTCGTGAGCAGACACAGTAGCCGTTGGTGATTGAGGAAATCATGAAGAGACGCTTTACGTGGCTGGGACATGTGTTCCGGACGCCACCAGAGAGTGCCTGCCTTTTCTCACCCTGCAGCGATGCTACAAAAGTGATATATGCGAAGCAGGTCTGGAATGACGGGAGGCACAAGAGTTGGCGATGGACCGAGGGAAGTGGCGCGAACTTGTGCTTGCCCTGTGCCCCAACGCTAGAGCGTGACAAGGTAAAAGGAGAAGAAGAAGAATTCATCGACGTTATATCCGTCTTTTACTACAAAAAATCATGGAAGCTATTTGCCAAATACTAAATTGGTAGGTATACTGTTGTATGTTTAAATTTAAGTGCAATTAAAACATGTTTTTTATAATAGGTATATACAAAATAAAAATAATAATTCGTTTGAAATTGCGAAATGAGTTTGCGAGTGTGTCATCAAATTCAAATCTTACCTTAGTGATTAACCACCTCCAAATTAGGTTTGGAAAGAGATATTTTTAACAAGAAATGGTTATTAATTGTTTGCAACACCTATTGTGTCGATGCTTTGGATCCAAACACGTATTGAAAAATCGACATTTGAATTTTCGAGGCGCATGATTCGAACACACGACTCAAGGCTTTAGAAGAAAATATTCCTCCACTTAGCGTGTCCTCACTGCCAACTGAAAGAAATTATTAGGATTATACAACCTGGCAAAGATCTATATAAGTACATTTATATTAAATAAGAAAGCACTCTTTTGGAAGATGAATGAAACAAAATATTGAGTGGATCGGTATTAAGGGTTAGTAATAAAAGATTAGTAAACATAATGAAGTGTGTTATATTATTAATATCATGTATCAAGTATAAAAAGTGACATTATTAACAATCTGGGTATCAACGTTTGGTTACCTCCACTGAAATAATGTGAAACAGTTGTACTTATCTAATTATTGACATCAACTAAAAAACTATAATGTACAAGAATAATATCATTAATTAAAATCTACGCATTGTTTTAATTAGAATTTAATTTAATATTTTTTAGAATAAACTTATTTTAGGTTACGTGTTGTTTTTATAAAAAAAGTATCATTTTTGACACCAAAAGGATTACATTTTCTTCGCATCATGAGAGATTGGGCAATTTGACCAATGAGGGTTGATCTATGTTACAGGTCGATCAGTTCACTGCTGTAAGCACCAGGGAAAGTACTTGTCATCCGCCTACCTTCTTAAAAAGTAAGATATCAACTTTTATATTTAATTCTTTTGAAATGAGTTTATACCTATTTTGCAAATAATAACCCTCTAACATTTATTAAATAATATTATATTATGCTATTAGACATTTTCTTTGTCGACATAACTATTTCCAAAAAACCGGCGGCAAACATGGCGGTGTTTTTCATGCAATTCTGTCGAGTGTCAAAACAAACTTTGTTTTGTATATGTATAATGGTAATGATAATAATTAATAAAAGTATTCTTATTTGTCCGGTGGTTCTTTGTCCGGCACAAATCTTGCAATCAATTTTTAACTAACTTCCCGACTAGCTAGACATTTGAAACTTTTAGAATATATCAGAACACGATGCCAATGCATTTTTTTAAATATTTTTAGCTATCTTTAAGTAGAATTGAATTCATTTTCAGTTAATTCTTGATTATTGACATAGTGCCTACCTTAGTTGGTGTGGGTCCCGGGCTTGAATCTTTTTTCTGACAAATTCATTTTCACAAAGATATTTTATTTTAATATTTGAGACTGGTTTGAACTGTTCCGACGTTTGATAAAATATGAGGTTAGGTGTTTCTATTTAATAATTAAGTATTAAAAATTTCTGACATTCTATTTTGTTAAGTCAACCCTGATGGAGTGCGCAAAAAAAACTGTGCGCATTTAAGACGATGAAGGATTAACGCATTATTGTACCTTTATCCAAACTGTCCAATAAGCAGCCTTCGACACCAGTACCTATATATGAAAATATCGATATCCGACAGGGAGATTTTGCAGTGTAGCTAGGTACCTCCCATTATTGTAGCCATATTATTATAAGTTATATTATAACTTAATATTTTTTTTACTGTTAACTGTAAGTTTCAACTTGTCGTTTACACATCTAATATATAAAAATCAATATTTGTTTGTTTGTTTGTTCGTTCGTATTTTATGCGCTGCCATACCGTTCATATAAAACTTTGTGAACTTATTGCTTGCACTTTCGCGAAGAGTATAGGCTATATCTTATATATAAAAATGAATGTCTGCCTGTCTGTTTGTCTGTCGGTCTGTCTGTATGCCTGTCTGTCCCTATGCGTTCCTATACCATTCATATGATTGCGATGAAATTTTGGTAAGTGGTTGTATGCACATCTGCAAAGGTTTCTGAATTAGAAAAATTATCAACTTCTTCTTCTTCTTCATTCTATTTTCTTTTATTCGTATGGTTCCTATACCATTCATCCGATTGCCACAAAACTTTCGTCAGTTGTTGTACGCACAACCGCAAAGATTTCTGAATGAGAAAACCATCTTCTTCTTCTTCCTCATTATATCTTCTTTTATTCGTATGGTTCCTATACCATTCATCCGATTGCGATGAAACCTTCGTCAGTTGTTGTGGTAACACCCGCAAAGGTTTCTGATTAAGTACAACCATCTTCTTCTTCTATTCTACATTCTTCTATTCGTATGCGTTCCTATTCCATTCATCGGATTGCAATAAAACTTTCGTCAGTAATTGTGCCAACACCTGCGAAGGTTCCTGAATTGGTACAACCATCTTCTTCTTCTATTCGTATGCGGTCCTATACAATTCATCCGCTTGCAATGAAATTTTGATCAAGTATTGTGCTCACGCCCGCAAAGGTATCTGAATTGATACAACTATTTTCTTCTTCTTTTTCTTCTATTCTATCTTCTTCTATTTGTATGCATTCTTATTCCATTCATCCGATTGCAATGAAATTTTGACCAGTTGTTGTGCGCACGCCCGCGAAGGTTTCTAAATTAGTACAACTATCTTCTTCGTCTTCTATTCGTATGCGTTCCTATACCATTCGTTCGATTTCATTGAAACTTTGGTAAGTTGTCGTGCACATGCCCTCAAAGATTTCTGAATTAGAAAATCATCTTCTTCTTCTATTCGTATGCGTTCCTATACCATGCATCCGATTGCGATGAAGCTTTTGTCAGTTGTTGTGGGAACACCTGCGAAGGTTTCTAAATTAGTATTATATAAAATACAAAGTTTGTTGTTTGTTTGTTCCATCCAATTTTGATTTTTTTACTACATATTAATAACATTAATAACGTTTGCATATTTTGGATTCTATTTTAATTTAGTGTCTTTTGTTTGACCTTTACTCCTATTAGAATTATTTTCATATTGTCATTTTGTATTACACAGATATTTTAATATTAAAAAAATAATTACCCCTTATTATTTTTTAAATATCTAAGATAAATATAACCACGAAGCGACCCTGTGCGAAGCCGGGTACTTCAGCTAGTATATTATAAGAAAATTATTTTAATATCTTAACTAAATATTTTTTTAATTGCTTTCAGTGGTTCCCCCAAGAGATGGAGAGAATGTAACGTACGAGAGTAAGTTTCAACTTGCAATCGCAAAGCTTTAATAAATTACTAACTAATTTCACCCCACCACACTTTGGCCACGTAACATTTGGTGAACACGTGGTCATATCTACCGTTATTACACATATAAGAAAATTATAATAGTATACTTTACTAAATATTTTTTTAATTGCTTTCAATAGTTGCATTCCCGTCAGTAGCTGGAGACACCATGGAGTCTTCTGGGTTATCTGATGGTAAATTTCAACTTGCAATCGCAAAGCTTTAATAAATAACTTACTAATTTCACCCCACCACACTTTGGCCACGTAACATTCGGTGAACACGTGGTCATATCTATCGTTATTACACATATAAGAAAATTATAATAGTATACTTTACTAAATATTTTTTTAATTGCTTTCAGTAGTTGCATTCCCATCAGAAACTGAAAACACTGTGACGTCTCCTGGGTCATCTGATGGTAAGTTTCAACTTGCAATCACAAAGCTTTAATAAATTACTTCACCCCGTTACACTCTGACCACGTAGCATTTGGTGAGCATGAGGTCGTACTTACCGTTATTATAGACATACTATAAGCTAGTTATCATATTTTAATTAAATGTTTTTTTAACTTCTTACAGTGATGGTGAATTCGTCGGAGGACGAGGAGGCGGTGATACTTGAGAGATCCGTCGGTAAGTTTTAACTTGCAATCGCATTGCTTTAATAAAGTAAATACTCATTTCACCCCGCCACACTCTGAGCACGTAGCATTTGGTGAGCACGGGGTCGCACCTACCGTTATCTAATATATAAAAATTAATATTTGTTTGTTTGTTTGTTCGTATTTAGTGCGCAGCCATACCGTTCATCCGATTGCGATAAAACTTTATCAACTTATTGCTTGCACTTGCGCGAAGAGTATAGGCTATACTAATATATAAAAATGAATGTCTGTCTGTCTGTCCCGTATGCGTTCCTATACCATTCATCCGATTGCGATGAAATTTTGGTAAGTGGTTGTATGCACACCCATGGAGGTTTCTGAATTAGAGAAATCATCATTTTCTTCTTCTTCTTCATTCTATTTTCTTTTATTCGTATGGTTCCTATGCCATTAATCCGATTGCGATGAAACTTTCATCAGTTGTTGTGGTAACACCCGTAAATATTTCTGAATTAGTACAACCATCCTCTTCTTTTTCTTCATCATTATATCTTCTTTTATTCGTATGGTTCTTACACCATTCCGATGCGATGAAACCTTCGTTAGTTGTCGGTCCCTATACCATTCATCTGATTGCGATGAAACTTTCGTCAGTGGTTGTGCCAACATCCGCGAAGGTTTCTGAATAGTACAACCATCTTCTTCTTCTTCTTCATTATATCTTCTTTTATTCGTATGGTTCCTATTCCATTCATCCGATTGCAATAAAACTTTCGTCAGTAATTGTGCCAACACCCGCGAAGGTTTCTGAATTAGTACAACCATCTTTTTCTTCTTCTTCTATTCGTATGCGTTCCTATACCATTCATCCGATTGAAATGAAATTTTGATCTAGTGTTGTGCTCACGCCCGCAGAGGTTTCTGAATTTATACAACTATTTTCTTCTTCTTTTTCTTCTATTCTATCTTCTTCTATTCGTATGCGTTCTTATACTATTCACTCGATTGCAATGAAATTTTGAACAGTTATTGTGTGCACGCCCGCGAAGATTTCTGAATTAGTACAACCATCTTCTTCTATTCGTATGAATTCCTATACCATTCATCCGATTGCAATGAAACTTTTGTCAGTTGCTGTGCGCATACATGCGAAGGTTTCAAAATTAGTATTATATAAAATACAAAGTTTGTTGTTTGTTTGTTCCATCCAATTTTGATTTTTTTTACTACATATTAGTAACATTAATAACGTTTGCATATTTTGGATTCAATTTTAATTTAGTGTTCTTTTGTTTGACCTTACTCCTGTTAGAATTATTTTCATTTTGCCATATTGTATTACACAGATATTTTAATATTAAAAAAATAATTACCTCTTATTATTTTTTAAATATCTAAGATAAATATAACCATGAAGCGACCCTGTGCGAAGCCGGGTACTTCAGCTAGTACATTATAAAAACATTATCTTATTTTAATTATATTATATTTTTTTTAACTGCTTACAGTAATTCCGGTACCGTCAGTTAATATCGATACCGTATTGCCCGGGACATCCAAGGGTAAGTTTCAACTTGCAATCGCAAAGCTTTAATAAATTACTTACTAATTTCACCCCACCACACTTTGGCCACGTAGCATTTGGTGAACACGTGGTCATATCTATCGTTATTACACATATTATAAGAAAACTATAACATTGTAACTAAATATTTTTTTATTTGCTTTCAGTGGTTTCCTCAAGAGATGCAGACGCCTTTTTCTGGGGTGACAAATAATTTATTTTTCGAGAGCCGTAAATATATTTTACAACGTTTTTATTAGCTCGTATTCTTGTTTGTCCAGTACAAATCTTCCAATTGATTTTTAACTAACTTCCCGACTAGCTAGACATTTGAAACTTTTAGAATATATCAGAACACAATGCCAATGCATTCTTTTAATACTTTTACCCATCTTTAAGCACAATTTTATTCTATGTATTAATAAATACTTTTTTTTGAACTTGATAGAAATACTGAATAAATATAGAATACTGAAATGTCATTTTGACATTTCAAATTGATTTCCAGAGTAACGCACGTATATATTAATAATTTAGTTGCTAGGACCCCCTTAGCAACGAATTTTTTTCCGAAATAAATTTCCATACAAAACAGAATTAACTGAAAATTAATTCAATTCTGCTTAAAGATGGCTAAAAGTATTAAAAGAATGCATTGTCGTCGGTTCTGATATATTCTAAAAGTTTCAAATGTCTAGCTAGTCGGGAAGTTAGTTAAAAATCTTCAATCGTCCAATACAAATCTTGGACAAACAAGAAAAAATTTGTACTGGACAAACAAGAATATGAGCTAATAAAAACGTGGTAAAATAGTTTCTGATGTCATTCACCGTTGATTCGTTGAAATTTGTTTTGGCTATAATCAAGCAACAACAGGACCACTGATCTACTGATTAAGTTAGCTATACATTGATCTCAGAAATTTACGAACAGGGCCGCACTCAGACATAAAAAGCCGATGTTTTGCCAACGTTCTGAGAGCCTGAATGATTTTTTTGATACCTAATCTTTTAGATTGCATAGTTTTATCCATTCAACCATTTTTATAATCAGTTTTGTACTTATGTTTGAAAGAAAATTATTCTAAAACTTCTTGGGAAAACCAAGACTTAAAATAACTACACTTATTTGAAAGTTTATTTCAACGGAAAAGATGGCATTCACAAAGCATCGGTCTAAAGATTAAATAATAAAGCAATATCATACTTTTTAAGATTAGTACCTACCTATCTACACAAATAAACAGTGGGTTGAGTGTGTCACAAATAATTTGTTATTCATATATTAATATATGAAGCGCCTAGTTTCAAAAGCTCCTAAAACGATTTTAGGTAGTACTGAGAAAAATGAGAGGAAATCATATCTATTAAATCTGTGAACTTTATGTATTTATTTTTTAATTCGTAACATTCTAAGGAGTATTTTGGCTTTCCATTTTAGGGGTATTTGAAAAGCACACCCAACCATTTTAGCAGGTTTTGAAATTTACCCTAATTTTTGATCATACGTATTGACGGTTTTTGACATTTTAAAGTTCAATATTTGGCCATCATATAGGTTACAAAAATATCCATCTAATTACATATCTAACTCAAAAATTTTCAAAAACCGTTTTAGGGGCTTTTGAAACTAGGCGCTTCATAATATAATCAATTATTGATTATGCCTACCTATCACTAATATTATGATCATATTATTTTATATGTATTAAGAATAATGAGGGGTTCTTACACACGAAACAAAAAAAAATCTTAATATATACTTATATTATGTATTACACAAAAATAATAATTAATATTATAATATAAACTAGAAAATAATTCATAGGTTATATTCATTTTTTTTATATTCGTTTTCATGTTTATGTTATGTTTATAAGTATTCAATAAATAAGGTGGATCTTTAAAAAATTTATTAATTTCTATCTCAGAAATAACAACACAACAATAATAATTATGACATCTAAAAGTTAGGTGGATAAATCAACGCATCCAGTGGCGCACTCAGGATTTAATATTGGGGGGAGCCCAAGGAGGAGAATGTAAATTAGTCCCATTGCTCTTTTTCTTCTTCATATATTATTTTACATATTTTCTTAATACGGGGCGGTATATTTGTACAGTTTCTCCTAGTTTTCATTAATTTGGAGGCATAGTGGCGGTAACCGTGGAGCGTGTCATCAGCGACTGGCGGATTGGAAGTGACTAACAGCGACCATGCTGGACATGTGCGCCTAGTATGCTAAAACATTAATCAAATAATATCGGCTGTGCTACCCGCTTGGTCTAGAGAGCTACAATATTTATGCCGAATTCCACTGAAAAAATGTTCTTTTGACTTACACCACCGCCGACTATAGTGGGTGTAGTCGTTCTTTTCGCCGAATGTTTATCGTTGATTTTTGGTTTTTTAATATTGAGGTTCCAAAATATTAATTGAAAATGGACAAAAAATGCATTTAACTTAACTTAACTTAACAAACCTACTCAACACAACACAGCCAAATTTCTCGTTTATCGGTCTTTTGTCTATTGCACTCGGCGTACCTTCACCATGGCCCCCGCATCCTGAAACGGGCCCTCAGGCTAGGATATTTGGTGGGCCCCCTACCTACCGCTAAGATTAAAGGCATTGTGAAACACTACATTAACGTTTTTCAAATTGTGTTTTAGTTCAAATTAAGGGTACTTATACAGTTTTCTTTAGCGATTTTTAATACATCTGTCTGTATCTGCTGTACGAGCTGTCGAGTATAATACACATAATAATCAGAAAATAAATTGCCCCTTGCCCCCGCCCCCCGGGTGTGCCACTGAACGCATCTATTCTATACATAAGACTGCTATATCGAGGACAGTTTTTCATATGTTTGTATCGAAGTATTATAATTGTTACAATAAGTTAGCCGTCTAAACAGTCAAAACTGTCTATCTCACTCTAAAATTTAGCACAGCCAAGAGAGGTGCTGTTAAAACATTGCACTTATTGTAACAATTATTACAATTATTGACTTATTGTAATTGTTACAATAATAAGTCTTAATAGTTCGATGCAGGCGGCTCTCGTGGTACTGCGTAAGGCGCTTGCCTTCCACCCGAGAGTTCTGGGTTCGATTCCGGTGAGGACACAATTTTTACGTGATTTTATCAAAGCCTGGGTGTTTGTGATTGTTTACAATTACTTGTACGAAAAAGCAAGGACATGGTTAATAATAATAATAATACTAAAATACTCCGATACAAAAATTGAAATTGAATTGAAAAACTACCATCGATAATTGCCGATAGCGGCCGATAACAGTCTTGTGTAAAGAATAGATGCGCAGGTATTGATAAAAAACGTTACTTTTCACCTAAATTACGTTTAAGTACCTACATATCACAGGAGATTTAAATTGGCAGAGAGATCTCGTTATTAGAAGAAGCTTGATTCAGCTCATTGCGGAGTAGGTGTCATAGATAATATACGTGTAGGTATTCAATCAATACTAACTAATCGTTGTACTTACTCGGTTAACGCGCCAAGCGAGTCGTGGTAGGTATCTTACGACACCCATTATGTATAGGTACGTATACCGTATCGTAACGAACATTAGGCGCCCTTTAAAATTGTTCTGAGAGCGTCCCAGGGGCAGACCTTGGTTGTCGTGCACTAGAATGTGCGTGATTCCTGCTTTGATATAGTTAATTACTGTCAATTCTCGATGAGAAAAGACCTTCTATCGGCGCCAATCTGGCGCCGGTGTTAAAGAATGCAGGACATGATGAAAATCAAACAATTTAAATCAAATTTTGATTATTTCAAAAGTTGAAATTACTCAATAAAAGATGTAGCTATCATTTTATAATGTTAGTTATATACAGTCCAATATATTATAATATTATATAAATATTTGATTTATAAAATGTATTTTTATTTAAATTTGTTAAAATAATGATCAGTTCCCTAGGTATGAGGTGTTTGAGACAGTAAAAAGCATAAAATGACCCTCCATCTTCTAAATATCTTGAAGAGTATTATATTTACCTCCAGTTTTAGTATATCTTCCTTCTATCATGGACTTTTTATCTATGTCATTTTGTATAAAAAAAAGGCTAAAAAACCCCAAAAATCTATATTTGACATGTTTTTTTCATTCCACTTATACAAAAAGTTAACTTAAATGTAAATAAGTACTTGATAGAAAAATTCAATACTTACCCATAAATATTTTAAATATTTATTTGAATTGAATGAATAATACATGTGTTATATCACGTTTAGTAATCAGTGTGCCTTTTTAAGTGATCCTGAAAAATTAATTCTGTCTGCAATGGGTTAAGCTACGGTGACTGTTCGGTTAAGAACTAAAAAGTGCAATGGTCTGGAGTCATCCTATGCGCCACTTTAAATTTGGAAAAGATAGATAATGGGTACATATGCGGTAAAAGCGAGTGCATGCTTCTAATCAGGTTTAACGTAGAGACGTTGGATCTGACTCAACTACATGCTATGGATGCCCTTTCATCGAGTCATCCGGATTCCAGCGTCGCAGACGACCCCTAAATACTATACGGCAGAGCTCCAGTACGGTGACATGAAGACGCACAGCAACAGGAATTCTTGGAGCTGCATCCAGTGACGTCCCAAGACAAAATGCCGCCCCATATTTTTATACCATATTTTTTATCATCCTTTCAAGACACCAATATCAAAGAAATGTGTTGTATGGATACATTATTAACAAGATAATATAATATACCACTAAATCTAATTTAAGTGCCACCTCTGTTTCAATAGACAATATTGAGTGTCCATGGTTTCAGATACATTTAAAAATACACCTGACAACTTCCAAAACTCGCGAGTCACTGGCAAAAGTATTTGGATACATTTTGAATTAGGTAAGTATGTAGAGTATATGCTTCATAACTTTGCACTCCGGCTCTAGGATGAAAATGATGTTATATATTCTAAAAACATATTTTTTTTGTACATAATATATTAAGTATTTATTTATTTATTAGTACATAAGTAAGTAGGTAAGTATATTAATTTTATGCAATATTATTTAATGAACTAATTTTATGCGAATCAGGCAAAATAGGTGCATCAGTGTAGCAAAAAGTGTTATAAAACGTATACTCTACCTACCTATAATTCAAATGTAATTTGCAAATCTGCACATGGCATTGCTGATAACCAAGGAAAACGGAAGTAAACTAGATTTCGCGAACCTAACAAAATAATTACAATCCCGTTGAGCCTTTTATAGTAATTAATACATTTTGTTTCCAACCAGTCAGTTGATTTTTAAATGGAAAGATATTTCGGTACTGTTCGGTTATCAGGAATACAGCGGAAAACACATTTTGAAAATAGCCGATAAACTGGATTATTTGTTAGGATAACCTAACCAAACCTAACCTCACCTAACCCAAACTAACAAATAATCCAGTATATCAGGTATTTTCAAAATGTGTTTTCCGCTGTATTCCTGATAACCGAACAGTACCGATATTTCCGTTATTACTAAGTCGAGGTAGCTATTTCTATATGCCAAAAAAAGATTCTCCTCGATTTGCAGCCCTTCGGGAAACTGCCGCCCCCCAAGCGACGCTCAATCTGCCTAGCCCCACGGGACGTCACTGGCTGCATCACATCGTCCATACGCCCCACCCAACGAGTGGACATGGACAGAAACGGAATTCCTAGTATCTCTTCTCTTCTTGGTCGTGCACTCATGCTGAGGATCGTGACCACATTTAAATTTCGCCATCCTTTGAGCGACCAAGACTTTCCATCCTTCTCGATCTTCCGCTTCTCTCAGGGCAGAATGGATGGTGCCCCCAGTCAGCTCTTTCACTTGGTCGCCCCATCGCGCAGACGCTCTTCCTCTGCTTCTCCTTCCCTCGAGGCTACCCAAAACTACCAGTCTCTCCAGGTTGTCCGGTCTGCGCCTGACAATACGTCCAAAAAACTGCAGAATTCTTCTCAGACATATCGTCGATAGTCGTTCCTTTAACTTCAGTCTCTGGATGGTTGACCGGTTCGTCCTGTGCTCCGTCCAAGAAATGCGAAGCATTCGGTGCCAACACCACATCTCAAAGACATCAATTGCCTTCCGTTCTCTTGCCTTCAGGGTCCACGACTCGACTCCGTATTGAAATATCGAGAACACTAATGTTTGCACAAGCATCATTTTTTGTGGCAATCGAAATTCCCCGATCCTTTCATATAGTGGTAAGGCGTGTCATCGCATTTTTTGCAATCTGTGTGCGCCTTCTTATTTCCGATTCGCATCTGCCCTTTCCACTGATGGTCGATCCAAGATATACAAACTCGTCGACTGTTTCGAGGTTTTGGAGTTGTACTTGGTGTTGGTAGAAGGTTGACCCGATCAACAACCATTAACTTGGTCTTATTCCTATTAATAAGGAGGCCGTATTTGCGACTCTCTTCCTATACCCGGTGTAGCAGCTCTGTGAGTTCTCTTTCATCAGCAGCGATTAGTGTGGTGTCATCTGCGAATCTTAAGTTGTTTATTTTCTGGCCACTAATTGTTATTCCGCCTTGCCAATGATCTAGGGCTCTTCGCATTATATGCTCTCCATAATATATTGAGTAACTGGGGAGATAAAACACATCCCTGACGAACTCCCTTTTCGGTTCGGAAACTCTCAGGAAACGCACTATTTACTCTTACCTTTGTGTGGCTATTCATTTGCGTTTAATTTTCCGAGTTGATATTTTTTGTGAATTATACCGGGAACTTTTCAATCAAACATGCCTCTACGTCCTTGGAAAATGTGTAGATAATTAACATATTGACAATATGTAATACCTGTTATTTTATATACAGGCAGTTGGTACAACCGTTTCTTTACTTACATACTTATGTAGGTATCATTTACCAAGTTCAAAGTGAGTAGACATTATATTCATTTGGTTTCACACTAACCGGAATGTAGTGCTAAAGTGAACGCATGTTTAGAGTCAAACCAATTAATATAAGTGTTTATTTTTCGCCAATTTAAATGTCGTTATTTTAATTTAGTACATTCAGGCAAAAATAATTTATCGCGTCATTATTTTATCTATTCTGTTCGACATGGACGAGGAGACTGCTCTCATCTCCAGCAGGAAGGAGCCGCAGACGTGCTGTGATGGAAATTCCAATGCACCATTATCAAATAATGCTGCTGCGGCCAACGATAGAGGCGGACTATCAGTGTTTTTCACAATACTATGCATCGTCGATTTGTTTGGTGTCTTTCCAGTTATAGCACTGCCAAAATCGGTGATTGCCTGCGGTAATAACCATATTTTAAATTACAGTTAGTTATACTTCTGATGGCGCGTTTGGGAAAACAGATCAGAGTATATTTTTGGCGTGTGATGAAGTTGCGCGCGCCGATGTAACACGTTTGGCGTGTGATGGAAGTTGCGTGCGCCGATGCAACACAATTTATTATTATGGTTATAATAATTTCGGTCTCGAGGGTACGCGCATGCGCATAGTGTCATTCAATGTTAGTCGTTCAATACAACCAAGTAAACAGCACGCGTTGTAAATATAACCAATTTCTACACTGTTAATTTATATTCATAAAACTTTATTTATATTAGAGTGTTTTTTTATTTTTCATTGTAAAGGTTGTGTATCAAGATTTGAGGCTATATTTATTAATAAATAAATAAATTTTGTGAATGTTGAGTTGGTAAATAATTCAAAAAATATATCAAAATTTTATTTTTTATTAATTCATCACGGGCACTTCTGAATCGATTATAACCGCTGTATGGCAAAGATGAGTTTTGGTCCAATACAATAATTATGTTAAAATTATCATGTGCTATATGAGACACAAATGAATCGTGTACGTTTTCATCAACCTAATCCACTGTAATATTAATAGACTCAGGTAACGGCCTATTTTTTTTTTTTATTACGCTAAAGACGTAGGTATAACTTCTAACACGCGTACATAAGTACACATACCGATTTTTTATTATTATTTTTCATTTTCATGTCCCTTGACCACTAATCGTAACTTCTTTCAAATAATATCTCATATGTGTCTCTCCCATACCCGTACCCGAAGAGAATATTTTTTATCTCGAGAATTCTCGAGAAATAATGAGAACATTCGATTCTCATTTCTCGAGATTTATTTTTCAGAAATTCATGATTCTCCAAGAAATCATCAATAAAAATACATATTATCTAGAAATCGAGGAAATGATACGAGCGTATATTTGGTGTTTCGACACCGCAAGCAGCTGTAATATTGTCTAACAAAGGCCTCCTCCAGAATTTTTTTTCTTCAAATCCACGAATGTGTACTTAGCCCGCCTTGCTGGTAGCTCCCCTTACATTCAATTGGTATACGTGGTCAATATCATGGCCCCCACATCCTGAAGCGGGCCTTCAAGCCAGCATCTTTGCTGGAGGCGCCCTTACCCATCGCTAAGATTAAAGACACTATGACACGTTAAAGTGGCGTTTTATAAATGGTGTTCGACAGGGCTCGAAATGGAATGGAACGCACCGGAGCGCCGTTCCGGCTCGTAAAATTTGTAAATTTATCGCTCCGTCTCGTGGAAAAAACATGTTGACCGTCTGAGCTAGATAGACCATAGAATAGAAAATCTGACACACTTATTTTTATAAAATACACCTACGATTTGATGACTATGTAAATAAATATCTTCACAAAATTTGACGACCGCTCCGGTTCGCAAACTTTTCCATTTCGAGCGCTGGTGTTCGATGCCAAATAAAATTCAGTGTATTTTTAGCTATTTTTTAGCACGTCGAATTATGCAGTTATCAAGTATCAACACAAGACGACCAAAAATTGCATTGCACAACCATATATTTAAAAATGGTAATAACTCCGAAATAAAATAGCGCGCAGGCGACTTTTTTCATTATTAGAGCAAATTTAAGATGTGTTTTTATCTCATTTATCTATTCAACCCGCCACGCCGCCCCCCTGTGGGAGCCATGGTCAATATAATCTTCTGATTTACCTTAATTATGTACTTATTATTTGCGATGTTAAAATGTATAAAAAAAACCTATTTTACCCTAGTTAAAATAATTGAAGGCGATGACTGTGACTCAAGTGTCTGCCAAACTTATTTTAACTGACGGCACGGGACGGGATGGGGAAAAAAGTACCTAATAATAAAACGAATTAATATACATAATGTTATGTAGGTAGCATGGATAATAACTTTATTAGTGACAGTGATTGTCTCCAAGCCGAAATCAAAAATGACGCTTTGTATATGTTACGCCGAATGTGCGAAATTGAATATTACATGAAATGGGCAAAATTTTGCCTAAATCATGAAAAATGCAAGCCCGTTGCCTTATTCATGAATTAGACAAAATATCTGGAGAGTGCGTGAATTCGGCAGTAATTTTTCTGCCTAGTTCATGTATTGGACAAATTAGATAGTAGCGCTACGGTGGTATTTTTTGCAACTAAACTAAATGTATCAAATGCTCATGCATTGTTCAAAATGTACATATTATATTATCTATGGTCAAAATAGATGATCGCGCTCCGGTGGTGTTTTTTGCAACTAATCAAACTAAACAAATGAGTCAAATGTCATTGATTATAATATAAAAATATACCAATCAATAACTATAATGACGTTCATATCCATTTACTATGCGCAAAAAAAATCTAGAACTATAATATGATAACGGAAGAATTTTATTGAAAAGTATTTTCGCGATTTGATTCGTGCTTGGGTAACAATCGTGCAATGGTCTATTGCATGTTTTCCCAAACTATGGGTCCCGACCCACCAGTGGGTCGCGAACGAATATTGAGTGGGCCCTCGCCACTGTATACATAAATTTAAAAAAAAAGGAAGTGATAAATTTGATATTTCAGTCAGCTATTTATAATTCCTAAAAATTGAAATAAACTTAGAAATAATGAATGTTCGATGAAGCTATGAAAGTCCTCCTCCTCTTTACTACCTCATATCTATGTGAGGTCGGATTTTCGGCTATGGTTAACATTAAAACTGAATACCGAAATAAATTGAATATATCAAACTCACTGCGATTAAAAGTAATTAAAGTTGAAGTTGATACTAAAACTGAAATGAAGAAAAATAAGAAACAAATACATCCTTCCCGTTGTAATAACTTTGTAAAAAAACCTTGCAGGTGTAGGTATTTAAGTAATATTTTTTATTTATTTAAGTTGTTTCTTATTTCAACAGTCTTTCATTCATATTGGTAACACTTATAAAAATATTTTTTTTATTTCAATTAGAACAAATAAGACAGCATTAAGTAGTTCCACGACTCGCTACTAGGGAATCTGAGCATTACCAATATGTATGCCCTCTTTTCTCTAAGACAGCTAAGAGGTGGGTCTATGATATTTGTGGGGAATAGACTCTATTGAATGTTTGTGATAGTTTGTTGACACTTGATAGCTAACCTCAAAATGGACATTCAGTTGAATAATTTAATTCAGAATTACAAAACCTAACCTAACCTAATAATATGAATAAAAAATCTGACGTTTCTCTGTGGTGTACTCTCGGTAAATTGAACCATAATAATATTATATTATATCCAATTATAACTAATTAAACCATCCTTATTAAATTTACTTTTTCTTCTGTCATGTTGACATTCAAGAATTCCATACCCTGGCGAATTCATGTACTCAGCAGAAAATTTACCTAATTCATGAATAAGGCAACAGGCTTGACTATTACATGAATTAGCCAAAATTTTGCCCATTTCATGTAATAGTCAATTTCGCACATTCGGTGTAACATATACACTGTCAATGTCACGTGTGTACCGTCGTAGACTATCGTCCATGTAACCTTGCCACTGTACACAGTGACAAGGATTTGTGTGTATACGCAACCGTATAGATGTATTAGTAAACAGTTTACACACGTACGTCGTATAATTGTATTAGTAAATTCCAAGCACTCGATTGGTATATTCACGTTTTCATTCAAAAAAATCTATTGCAAATGGCAAGGTTACGTGACGGAGACTCTATCTTACGAAAGGTAAAGGTTTGATAACCACTCGTGCTTAAATTTGATAATCAAGTGATGGTAAATACTAATATTAAATTATGCAGAAATGTTTTCTGCTTAATTACGAAGTCACTAAGGTGGAAATGTGTTTCATCAGTCTGATATTTACATTTATGAGTAGTGATTAAATCCCTCTGCTTTATGCAAGTTCGGAGGAATCTAAACCGCTGAGCTTGTTATTGCGAACTGGGTCATCTATAGAGTTGATGGAAACCCGCTGGCATATTGGGTTGAGGCTCAACCAGTATGATTTTTCTTTTATTGTGTTAAAGTCAATTCATGGTGGAAATCCATTGTATTATTGATTTATTTTAATAACACATGTTGAAAATGTCACTCTACTCTGAGGCTAACGAAACTGGTCCAGATAAAATTAATAAAAGTGGAAAAAGTACTAAGTATAAAAAATTTCATTTTATTAAATTAAATTGAGGATACAGTATCATTTTGTTTTGACAATGTGATTTTCTAACTTTGACTTGTTTTAATATCTTTATGTTGTCGCTTACATCCTGCGATGTACGCACAAAAAGGTTGTAGTAAATAGGTGCAATACTAAATATTTTTTAATCATTTATTTCTAGGTCTGTATGCAGTTCCTATTGTACTCTTTGTGTTCACTCTTCAAATATACACAGCAATACTCCTAGGTCGATGTTGGTCCATAGCTGAAAAGATTAACCGTACAATTATACATAAAAACAGGTAGGTATTACATAATATATTATTGTCTTATATTTTTAAAATATCATTATCGTACATATCATAACTGCAGGCCTATGTTATAACTGGTGATATAAAGTCACCCGACGACATGACGTAAGCCAATACACGCTCGAGGCAAGCCGCCTAACACACACTGCTCACTATAGATATTATTATGCTGAAACACCTATTTGTGTATGGGGACAATGAATAACGCCAGTATTTGACTAGCGTTATTTTCTTGAATGCTATTATCACTCCGGTAGTACGTCACAATGATGTCATATGACGTCATGTCGACCGGGCGACTACAACTCGCAAGTTCTAACATAAGGCCCCTGGCACTATTTTTAGAAACATATTCAGTGGCGTAGTCCTAAATAAAATAGTGCCAGGTTGCTGGTTTTTTTTTTTAATATTTAATAAACCTCCCACTTTTACAAACGCACATTTTTCAATATTTCGATGGGTATCGATTATGCATAGGCTTACCATACGTCCCGGTTTCACACACTGGTCCCGGCGTCCCGGCCAGTTTGGCATTTTGTACCGGCTGTTGTTGTGTGCGCATGAATGATTGTCAATATTGAATTGTCCTGATTGGCCGTAGTAGCGTATATGTGATGACAGTGGGATGGGTGCGAAATTACATGCCATATTGCGCAATATATGTAAACTATATATTGTCTATACATGATATCATGGCTCCCACATCCTGAAGCGGGTTCTCTGTCTAAGATGTTTGGCGGGCCCCCCTACCTATCGGTAAGGGTAAAGGAAGTGTGACGAGCTGTAGTAGCGTTTTCCAAATGATATACGCGGTAAAATTAAGGTGTATTTTTAGCGATTATTAATATGTATATCCATTTGAATTACCTATGGTGTTGTCGAGTATCGGCACACAGTTAAAAATTACTCTGTACTTACAACCAAATAAGTACTTTTAATTATTAAAATCAATTAAGTAAAATAGCGCCGCAGGCTACTTTTTTACCATTAGAGCAAACTTGTGATCTGTGTTTTATCTCACTTATCTGGTCGACTCGCCACGCCGGGCCCCCAGGCTAGAGCCCTGTCAGCCCCCCCTTATGGGGGCCATGCATGATATACTCACTATTATATCAAAAGATTTAGTTAAGTAAGCTCCCACCGACTACCATGTTGGTATACTACATAGCCGCAGCCCGCAATAGCAAGTATTTGCTTGGTCCGGACTTCTCCATCTTCATATTGTACAACTAAGTATATTTGAAAACATTTTTACAGATATCCATATGCAGCTATTGCTGAATTGACATACGGCCCATTGATGAGTAATTGCGTTACGCTACTTCTCGACGCTACTTCTCGACGCTACTATCTTTGGAGGGGGAATACCAAAGTTGTTAGTGGGTATGTCATTGGTTTTTTTTATTATTTTTATTACAACGTTTTTATTAGGTCATATTCTTGTTTGTCCGGTACAAATCTTGCAATCGATTTTTAACAAACTTCCCAACTAGCTAGACATTTGAAACTTTTGGAATATATCAGAACACGATGCCAATGCATTTTATTTAATACTTTTAGCCATCTTTAAGTGGAATTGAATTCATCTTCAGTTAATTCTGTTTGTATGAAAAGTTATTTCGACACCATTATTGGTTGCTAGGGGTCTGGGGTCCTAGCAACTAAATTATTAATATATACGTGCGTTACTTTGGAAATCAATATGAAATGTCAAAATGACATTTCAGTACCAATTCTATATTTATTCAGTATTTTATCAAGTACAATAAACTGCATAGAATTATCAAGTTTATATAATTCAACAGAAAATTTAAAAACGTGGTATGTAAAAAGTTCTTTTTATCTTGTAATTATTTCCAAAATATTTTAATATCATTTACCGTATATTTTCAGCATCGCAGAACCTTCAACTATTCGGCTTAAAAATGACAGATTACAAACTAAATTTCTCTTTCTGCTGGTGGTTAATTATTATTGGAATTTTACTCTGTCCAATAATGTGGTTGGGTTCTCCGAAGGATATGAAGTAAGATTTAAGTCGGCAACGGCACACCTTAGTGCTCGGCCGTAGTGGTTTGGCGGGCGCGGTTATACGTTTGAGTTTCGCAAGACGCCGCCACGCCGCGCCCACCAAACCACTACGGCTGAGCACTTATACTTGCATGATAAAATTTAAACTAATATTTGTAATACTGAATGGCGTATTCATAATTTAAACCATAATCATGTACGAAAGATGGGAACGACTGAATTTGCTTGTTATACGCGTTACTTACTCGTTATATCAGAGAATAGGTATGTTTAAATGAGCGGTCACATAACACAAAAATACACAATTAGAATTTTTACCCGAAACAAGCATGGTATTCATAAACTACAAAAGAAGTTATTGTAATGAATGCTGGTAGGTACCTACTGACTTCACAAACCTTGAGTTTTTAATATGCAATTTCAATCATCCGCGTGGATACTTTTTCAATATTGTCGACGAAAACGCTAATGAGGTAGGTACTTAGACACTTTTAACTAGTGTCATAAACGTAATCTGATCCCGGCGGCATCCTGTCTGGTCGGATTTTATTGCTTAGGGTCGAAATGTTTTTAAACGATCGACACATTAACAGTTTTAAGAAAAATTTTGACGATATTTTAGCTCGGTATACCCGATAAGTAGCTCATTATAAAAGTAAATAAAATTATGGAGAAAATCATAAACTAAGATGTCAACGAATGTTTCCTCGTTATATCCGAGATCTCGCTATATCCGTGATCGTAATAACTGAGTTCGACTGTAGTATTTTATTATTTCTTGTACATTTACAGAAAATATGTTTTGTATCAGCGCTCGAAATAAAAATGTTTACGAACCGGAGCGCTCGACATTTTTCTAAAGATATTAACATAGTTATTAAATTTTATATGTATTTTATAAAAATTAGTATGTTAGATTTTTTGTTACATGGCATATCAAGCTGAGACGGTCAAATTATTGTTTCCACGAGACGGAGCGATAACTTTACCGATTTCACGCACTGGAACGGCGCTCCGGTCCATTTGGAGCCCTGGTTTTGTTTCATTGCTAACCATCCCTCACCCCTCTTTCCCCATCTGCCGCCATAAAGTTAGTCAGAAATATTAGTATCTTTTGTTGAGTATATTTTAAAGAATTGTCGCTTTTATTGTATATTTCTAACAATAAATCTTTTATTCTTTTAAGAATCTGATTATCTCATCAAACATTTCAATGAAAATTAAGCATCTCTATTCTTCCTTCAGAATATATTCGCGGTCCCTATATAGTTTTCAATAATTTGCAATAAAAGTATTATATCCACAATTAATAGTAAATAACAGAATTTGGTGAGAATATTATTATTATTACTTATTTGTTTCTTTATTAAACACCACAACACCCCGTGAAGCCCAATAATAGTAGTAAAACTCCCAGGCTTGAGGAATTTACATATTAGATTATGTAAATAGATTTTGACCTCACCGTGAATCGAACCCAGAACTCCGGGATGGAAGGCCAGCGCCTTACGCACTGCACCACGAGAGCTAAACTGTCAATATTTTGTTCCCCATTATTTTAAAAACCCACCACAAAATTCAATATAATTTCAACAATTTTTTCACTGCATAATGTGAATTACAGCAACGCTATCTACTTGTGCTTTCATGTCATCATTTGACTTCAAAAATATATATTTATTAATTAAAGCTTCACAGAAGACCATTGAACATTTTCAGTTTCAAAATTTTAGATTAAGTACTTACAATTTTAATACATTGCAGAGGAATAGCCTTATTATCAGTGCTGGTGGTCGGCACTGTGGCAATCATTACATGGCTATGTATTCTTGAAGAACCTGAGAGACTGTTTCGTTACAACAACCCAATCTACATTGTCCCAACACTAGATGATATTTTAACAGCTTATGGGATAATAGCATTTCAGGTAATCCTTTCAATGATATAATATGATGTTAATTTATTAAAATAATTATTCTGACAATAAGATGAGCTGCAAATAGGTCGGTCTACGATGGAAATATATCTTCAAATATTTTTTCCAAGCGACACAGCATTGTGATGTTTGAAATGAAGATATCTCTGTCGTCATGGATTGATGATCAACATAAAAAAGATGTCCGTCTATTCAAAACTGCCTTTTTAACTAGTTATAAAGAAATTTTCAGGTTGGGTGGAAGCAACTATGTGTTTTTATTATTTTGTTGACAGGTGCTGTCAAATTATGAGAAATATCACCAGATTTGTTACCTACCTACTGTAGGTATAGTAGATCACGGCCCATTTGAAACTTGATATGCCTGATATATAATATATGAGTCACTTAGTCGTTAAAACCGCTCTGGAGGTTTTTTTTTAAAATTTCCAGTAAATCACGAAAAACTGTTTTGCGCATTTGCGATGATGTTGATGCTAGTAGTGGTGACGTTTGTATAACAATTTAAACGTATGCTAAAAATCATGGTTTGAATCACAATGTGTGATTGGTCGGCTATGTAGAGCGGATTTAGTAACCTTTTATTTATCCTAGAGCGGATCTGTCGACTCCAGTCAACATTCATTTTGTTTTGTAGACACCTCTATAGGCTGGTAGACCTATCGATATAGCACGTACATATACATTCAAAACTAATTTTGACTAAGCGACTCATGTTATAATAAAATAAAAAAACATATTAATAAATACTTACTTACATACAGAATTCTTCATTTTCAGTTTGACATACATCCAATGTTACTCACTATTCAAGTAGACATGAAACAATCGTCAAAAGTTCATATAGATTGGTGGATTTTTAGGTAATTAATAGTATTTTATTATATTATTGTTACATTATATAATTACAAGATAAAAAGAACTTTTTATATACAACGTTTTTAAATTTTCTGTTAAAACTGTTGCTCAAACTTGTACTTGATATGAAGTAAATAAAAAACAAACAAACAAACAAAAAATATAGAATACCTACTGAAATGTCATTTTGACATTTCATTTTGATTTCCATAGTAACGCACGTATATATTAATAATTAAGTTGCTAGGACCACCCCCTTAGCAACCAATAATATTCTTTAACTTTTTACGGATTTTTCTCAAATAACTTTCCATACAAAACAGAATTAACTGAAAATGAATTCAATTCTGCTCAAAGATGGCTAAAAGTATTAGAAGAATGCATTGGCATCGTGTTGTGATATATTCTAAAAGTTTCAAATGTTTAGCTAGTCGGGAATCGATTGCAAGATTTGTACTGGACAAACAAGAATACGAGCTAATAAAAACTTTGTAAAAAATATTATAATTCTATAAAATATTTATGCTTCAAAATGGGTATATTATGAGATTGCGTCTACATCTATTATTAATTGCATTGTGATACATATTTTGTCTTTCACTGTTTCTAATGAATGATCTGTTACTATTTCTCATTTAAAATTGTGTCAATAAAAAATCTTGGTGTATAATAAAGCTGGATCAATATAAAATACCGTTTACTTACATACTTTATATTTTTTAGTTTCTGGTACTCTATTTACAATGACGGCCATATTAGCAGCTTTTCAATATGGAGACAACATTAGATCTAATATTTTACAAGGTATGTTATTTTTAAGAATTGAACTAACCTTTCAATGCTTTCGCTCATTTGCATGAATTATCTTACAAAGAAGTGAGAATTAAATGAATACCTACATGTGACTTAAAAAGAGAAAGACGGTCATATCTGCCCCTTAGATGGAGCCATGGCCCCCACATTCTAAAGAGGGCCCCCAGGCTAGGATGTTTGGCGGGCCCCCCTACATATTGCTAAGGGTAAAGTCAGTGTGACGCGCTGCAGTAGCGTTATCCAAATGGTGTATTTTAAACTATTTTTTATATTTTTATTATGTACGAGTACATCCATTTGAATGATGGAGTTGTCGAGTATCGGCACACAGTAAAAAATTGCATCGTACAACTAAATAGTTTAAATTATTAACATCATTTCAAAATAACTCCGCAGGTGACTTTTTTTACTATTTGAGCAAATTTGTGATCTGTGTTTATCTCACTTATCTGATCGGCTCGCCACGCCGGGCCCTTCCTTAGCCTGGCCCCCAGGCTAGAGCCCTGTCAGCCCACCCCTTGTGGGGGCCATGGTTGGAGCATATGGACACCACGTGGCACCTCCAATGATCCCTGTCTCTTGCCAGTCTTCTTGCAACGTTCCAGGTCAAACCAGGCTCCCGTAGGTCCGCCGTGTACACTCTATAGATAGTATTCCGAAATTTGGTTGGCTTGAAAGACAGTCAAGCCAGGATGAAGTTCTCTTCTGGCATCCGCAGCACGTGGCCAAGTCAGGTCCAACGTCGCTTCTCCACTCTCAAGCTGCTGTGCGTTCTCTTATCTTCTCGTTACTCCAAAAGTCATACCACCGCATACCCAATATCCGTCGCAAACATCTGCTCTCGAAGCTCAGTATATGGTTCGCTACGTAAAGCAGCACCGTCAGAATACAAGCGTCGAATAGGCAGCATTTGGTTTTTACCGAGTACAATCGTGAGTCCCAGATACTCCGCATCTAGTTGAATGTTGCTCCAGCCATTCCCATTCGGATAGCGTCCTCTCTCTACAAAATGCCATCTCTCGTGACGTGTACCTTCAGCTATTTGAAGTTGTCGACACGCTCGATGTTTTGCCTGTCGCTAATCAGAGGAAAATCGGGATCAGGACAGGTGCTATTGCACAAAACATTGGTTTTCTTCGTGTTGATTTTCAAACCAATGCGAAATGAGTTGGCATGTGACCTATCGATTGTCTCTTAAATGCCCTCGATTAAGTTGTCGAATATATCAGCGTCATCAGCGTATTCCAGATGGCATATTTGACCACCTGAGCTAGATATGACATACTATAAGAAATAATCTAACATAGGTACTTATTCTCATAAAATACACATAAAATTTGATAACTATGTTGATATCTTCAGAAAATTGTCGAGCTCTCCGGTTTGTAAACTTTTTCATTTCGAGCGCTGGAAATATAGAAAGACTAGATCAGACTCACAGATTTACATCTTGATAATTGCATTCGGGTACGAGTGACAAGGTACTCACCGAGATTTGAAAAAATTGTGGAGAAAGGTGAATGCCATTTTTTTCACTAATTATGTTTATTTTTACTCACTTATTTCAAGATATTTTTCAATTATTATTTTGTTTATAAATAAATAATTAAAATACCCATTTTATGTTTTATTGGAAGTCCGATGTCCTAATTTATTTTAAGCAATATAACAATATTATGTATGGTTATATTATGATATGGTTAAAAATTATAAAAAAGGAATATTTGTATAAGTAGCTCACCAGACAATTTCAATTTCTGAACATCCTTATTAAGTTTTAAGACCTGCATTAGACTATATCCCATAATATAGTGTATAAAATATTACATTATTTTCATAACAATATAATAATGTAATTTGAATATTTTGTCAAGACCCCTTTAAAGTTTTACACTTGCATCATAGTATAATATAATTAGGGATTGCAATACCGAATGAAAATGTCAATACCGGTATTTCTTAAACATTAAAAAAACAGAAGTAGGTGCTTATCAATAACAATATAGCTATTACTTAAAGTATTTAAAAAATATTATTTTATAGCAAAAACCTACATACCTACATTTATTATGTTGACATTTAAAAACATGTATTGATAATAATTATGGAACTAGTGATTTTTCACAAATAATTTGATTATATTGATAATTTTAACAAAAGCGCTCAAAAGTTCATCAAATGTCCGGCTGCAGGAAAAGCTTATTAAATTCAACGCTTGTACAGTCATCAATGATTATAGACTAATTGAACATTTTTGTCACGGATGTTTTCTATTTCGAAATAATATTATGATAATTCATCGCAACAATTACTTAATATAAATATATTTGATGAAATTTGTTTTATTATTTTTTCAAAACTGATATTGGTAAGTCTATAATAATGATTATTATTAATTGTTAATATTTTTAAGCCTGTTTTTTAGATGTGATTATAACATAATAAGTAAATATTATTTATTCTGAAAAATTACTCATTTAAAAAAAAAGTTCAGAAGCTTCTGAATTACTTGCATGGCGGTGCGCATGCGCAGTAAAACCATAGTGGCGAACCTGCCGGAACAAAACAAACTACACCACACAGAATATTTTGGCGTCTACCGATTATTTACGAACTTGTCTGAACGTGTCTGAATCTGTCAAATAGCACCAATACGATGATAACATCGCGTCTTGCTTACATTTGAAGAATGAGATTGGAGATACAGCCAGCACTTTTACGTGTAAACAGTTATTATCGCGATAGTTTAAAATACACACTATCGGTGCAAGTAAATCCATGCACGTGCAAAGTGCTATAAGTATGTAGTCATTTTTTTTGTTTTATAACCTTAAAATAATGATCAAAATTATTGCTTTTGGCTGCCTAAATAAAATTAACGAGTTAGTATCTTTCCACAGGTATTTTTAGCAAAATTATATAGGTATTCAAATGTCTGCTTTAATATGGCAATATGTGAGACGCATGAAATGTCTATTTTAATTACTTATACACTAATCCAATTCTATGATTTTAAGTATTAAAGATTTATGTTAGCAATATCTGCATATAGAATCATGTATGTAATTACGTGATTGAGTGAATCATAGTGGAATGTCATAACGGAAGTGTGAAGTTCTCATCAAATGAACCTGCAATGTAAAGTCACCAGTAGCTAACTGTAGAGCAGGTCTGGGCAAACTTTTTTGATGAAGGGCCACATTAGGAATATAAAATGAATGACATGCCGCAAGTAAAATACTATTTTTAGACATACTTACATTATTTATTATCATGAAAAAGGAATTTCAACATAAACAATAAATTATTCTCTAATAGCCAACAATTTAATGAGAAGAATGAAACTGTTTTACATTTTTTTTAAATTTCAGGTGTTAATTTTGTAGTTAAGATTTTTAAAACTGCTTGCAAATGTTCATCAGTGATGCTTGATCGTAGCGTTTTTATTGATATTAATGTTTGTTCACATAAATGTAGGTTAATCCAAAAATAACCAGAATTTTTCAAGCAGATTCCTTAAGGAATACGATTAAAGCCCGCGGGCCCCACAGAAATACTTGGCAGGTCGTAGTTACCCCAGGCCTGCCGTAGAGGAACATATGCGGCCAGTACGCCTGATTTAAATCCACTGATAGACATGAATCACTCGTCATTACTCAAGACTCAGTCTTAGGTACAAAATCTCAATATTCAAGTGGACACATCAGTATAATATTATCTCAAAGACACAAATGTCAATTTTCCCCATGTACCCTCACTGCAATACAGGTAGAACAATATGCAATGTAGTATGTTGTGTTTCACTCCATGAACAGCGAGCCCAAATCTGATCATTTGATTCGCTATAGATTTTTATAATAAACTAGCTGACCCGGCAAACGTTGTTCTACCATATAAATTATTTCTAGTGAATATTTTGGTTGATAAATAAAAAATAACGAATGTATCGTAAGTGTGTGGGAATGGGATCTATGACAGAAAGATGAATAGAGCGCTGTAGACGATGACCGCCGATAAAAACAAAAAAACATCAACCATTCATTTTCTCAATTCAAAATGAGTAATGATGTTCACAATGAATGAATTACTTGTGACAGGATCTCGTTGTTTAATGTTTATGCAATATCCGTCTTGTTCCTTCCAGAAAATTAGCGGATATTGGAGAGCGTCGTATGAACGGTGTGTGTCAGCGATGAACTCCAGATTATTGTTTCTTCTTCGAATCACAATTTCTCGCGTCGATGTGCGGTCGCCAACTATGATTCTAGCAATGTCGTCAACAACAGGCACATTGAATTGACGTACGTGCTCTCCAGCTGGTGTTTTATCAGTATTGACGACAATAGCGTGATTGTCACATTGCAATTCGTGCATGTGTGCTTTGAAGAATTTCAATAATTCATTGTGCTCATTCTTCGTGCGTCCAGTTCGCCGACGATGCGCCTGGCATTAGGCGAATTGAGGCTATTGTAGCCGCAACGTGCATCCACATGATTGATGTCCTCGCCGCGCCTATGAAGTAGATTTGTAAAAATGTATGTGGTTCGTTTGGCATTGGCAGCAATGAGCCTACTTTGTGGTATACTTGGCCTTTGATTTTGAACGTAGAATGGAATTGTTGACCATTTGCCGCAGTATTGTGAACTATTTCTGTTGCTCCGAACGAAGTCATTTGGAAGCATGAATTGAATGTGCGAATGGACTTCAGGAACAGGTTTGAATCTGGAACCGTGCCGATGAGCAAGCCGTTCAATGGTTCTGGTGGTATCTCAATTTCTGGTAGTTGCACTTTTCCTGATGCGCAACACATCTCGGCTGACTCATGTTTGAATTTGAGCGCATGACAATGGGGACATTCTTTGTCCATAGCACCAATCAGCACTTTCGGATGAGCGGAATATTCAATATCTGGCTCGTACTCGAATGCGAGACGAAGGAACGAAGTGGATGTAAATGTTCGATGTACTTGTTGGCGTTGTCGGTCATTTGCTCTGCGTGTGTTAACTACGAACCGGCGCGCTTGGCTCCGTTCCAATTGTCGTTGTTGATTTCGTTCAGCTCGTACCTCTTGTGATTGAGATGCACGCAATTGCGACATGCTTACACGCACATTTTTGTTATCTTGTTGGATTTGTTCGTCTGTTCTTTCTGCTCTACTATTTCGCATGTTTGTTGCTTTATTTGTTCGACGGTTCGAGGGGGGCCCTTGCGTCTTGCTGGCATTGTGACTTTGATACACGCACATAAAAATAGATAAATTAAAATAAATCGTATAAAATTTTGCACGCACTGCGTTGTAATATGCCGAATGAAATGTCAAAATGACGCGAAGCTTCTCTTGAATTCTTTTCGGACGTAGCGCCATCTGTCATTCAACAACATAAATAATTTCGTTCTGTTTGAAATACGAACGACGGTTAAATTTGTTCATACAAAAATAATAAAATCGCGATTAAAAAATGGGAGGGTGGGGGTAGGAGAGTGAAAATTTGGGGTTATAGGTATTTTTTTATGCCAAATATTAAAAAAAATACCAAAAAAAAATTGTCAAAAAAATAAAAGAAAATTTTTCTGGATAGAGATACCCTAATCACCTAGCGGTATGAAATATACTTGTTGACCTATTCTCATACCTAACAAATATACATAAAATAATTCATAAAAATCAGTCGAGCCATTTCGGAGGAGTTCGACCACAAACATCGTGACACGAGATTTTTATATATATAGAGATAAATAATTTCTTACAGATATGTTATAAAAGCAGTTGTTTATGAAATCGGCATCCTAACAGACGTCAATGAAAATGATACAACAACTAATGAAACGCTAAAGTAAGTATTGTTTATTCAAATAAACGACAATATCTGATAATAAAAATAAAAGTGTATTATCAAAAATATTTCATAATTGAAAAGTAGTATCATTTTTTCTAAGTAACAAAATACAATTGAAATTCATTTATAGATCAAGCAACATTTTAGAAAAATTGAGTTTTCTCTTTTTTCACTTTGGTAAGTACTTACCAAGGTGCTGTGTGAAATTCGAAAATGAAGAATTTGGAGTATCTTTACGAGCTTAGCCCAGGGTTCGAAATGACCGGAGCGCCGTTCCAGTTCATACAACCACCAAAATTATCATTCATGTTAATTTGACTGTCTGAGCTAGATATGCCATATAATAAAAAATCTAACAGTTATTATTATAAAATACACATACTATTAGATAACTATGTTAATATTTTCAGTTTCTTAAAATAAAATAAAATAAAAAATTTCCTAAGCGTTAAAATTAAATTCATGCACGGATAACCCGCAAACCAGATAATCCGCACACGGATAATCGGGAGTTTATTGCACATGTGTTTAAGTTGAAGAATGACAATGGGAGAGTGTGGTAGATAACTGCCAGTTTTGATCCTGAATAGTTGATCACAACCTAATTGATGTTGGACATGCCTGCTACCTATATAAAACACCTATAATTGTAAGAATGGGAGAAAATGTCTAGCTCAGCTACCTTGGTAAATTCTTATCATCCATTATTATCGCTGTGCTTTTATTTCACAGGGATGAACAGATGGACTTCACATTCTTCAACCCTGATAGAAACGGATCGACGATTAACCTGGGAAATATCCCATTGCCCATTCAGACGAATATTAATGGCCAAGTAATTACAGGACTTACCGCTGTCAACTTGGGTACAAATTTCTACATCACAAGTCGGTTCACTCAACTCTTCTGATGGAATTGAGTTGATGTCTTTTTAAGGAGTAGTGAAACCAAGAGTTTTGTCAATACTTAATTCACACATTCTATAATGTTTTATTAATTTTCATGTAAAAGAGATCTTTCAACGAAACTAGCCCACAATTATTATTTGAGACAATAGAAATCAATCGCTTTCTACTGATCGTTGATTATTTTGAAAGAATCATATATTACTATAATCAGATTTGATTTGAAATTTCACAACTGTATAATGTCACACTTGTAAAAATTGTATATTTTTTCATGTTGTGACGTGCCGGTGACAAAAGTCAGTTTATTTAACTTTGCTAGCTATGTGAGTTAATTCTTTGGCCATATTCGCCCCTTAATTGGGACATATGGATACCGCGTGGCGCCTCCAAGAATCCCTGTCGCTCACCAGTCTTCTTACTTCGTTTCAGGTCAAACCAGCATCCCGTAGCTCCGCTGCATACACTCTGTAGATAGTATTTAGCGGCCTTCCAGAACGCGGGAATCCGGCCGGCTTGAAGAACAGGCAAGCCAGGTTGAGGTTCTCTTCTGGCATCCGCAGCACGTGGCCGAGCCAGGTCCAACGTCCCCTCTTCACTTTCAGCGTGATGAGAGGTTGCTTGGTGCGTTCTCTTATCTCCTCGTTCCTCCTAACGTCATACCACCCCACCGCACACCCAGTATTCATCGCAAATATTTGTTTTTGAAGCTCAGTATACAGTTGCTCTGAGTTTTTGTAAGGTGCCATGCTTCTCTACCGTAAAGCAGCACCGTCAGAATGCAAGCGTCGACGAACAGGCGGCATTTGGTTTTGACCGAGTACAATCGTCCCAGACATTCCGCATCGAGTTGAATGTTGCTCCAGCCATTCCCATTCGGATAGCAAGCTCTTTCTGCAAAATGCCATCTCCCATGATGTGTACCCCCAGGTACTTGAAGCTGTCGATGCTCTCGATATTTTGTCCGTCGCTAATCAGAGGGAAATCTGGATCAGGACAGGTGCTATTACACAAGACATTGGTTTTCTTCACGTTGATTTTCAAACCAACGCGAGCGGAGTTGATATGCAACCTGTCGATTGTCTCTTGAATGCCCTCGATTGAGTTGTCGAACAGGACAGCGTCATCGGCATATTCCAGGTCGCATAGCTTCACCGTGGGGGTAACAGGTATGCCTCGGTCGGGTGGTATTGACTTTCGTAGTATGAAGTCAAAGAGAATGATGAAGAGAAACGGTGCAAGGACACAACCCTGTCTGACTCCGGTCGTGACCCCGAACCATTCCGTTACAGTGTCTCCAATTCTGACATAGCATTCGCTATTCTCGTGCAGGCTTTTGATTATGGCTATGATCTTGGGAGGGATCCCGTATCCTCCCAGTATCATCCAGAGGGAGGGGCGGTGCGGACTGTCAAAAGCCTTCTCATAATCCATAAAGCAGCAAGCCATCGAACTGTTCAGCTCAAGGCTCTGCTGGAGAAGACATCAAAGGTTGTGGATTCAGTCTGCACACGCTCGACCAGGTAGAAACCCGGCTTGGTTATTCCTGAGGACGTGCATTATTGGGTCCCTTATTCTCATCAAAAGGATGTTTGCCAAAATCTTTCCCGGAACACTGAGTAGCGTAATGCCTCAGTAATTGTCGCAGCTTAGAGGGTCACCTTTTTTATGAAGTGTGATGATTTCACTGTTCACCCAGTCCCTTGGACAGCGCTTTTCTTCCCACACCTTTGCCATCAGATGAAACATAGGGTGCAGGATTGCACTCAGGCTGTACTTGAGGAATTCAGGATAAATCCTGTCTCCCCCCGGTGCCTTTTCATTCTTGAGCCTTTTCACAGCCGATTTTACGTCGGTGTGCGTGGGCGGGCAATCGGAAATGTTGGTTGCTCGGGGATTGTCCAAAAGTAAACCTTCCGCAGATATGTCAAGGGGATCCAAGGGGGTGGGCGGTTCAGCACTCCGCAGAAATGATTCTTCCAAATCTTCTTGACGCATTCTGCGTCAGACTCTTATTGCTCCACTGGGGCCACGAATGGCTCCGGATGTCAGTGGTCGCTAGCCGCAGACTTCACGGGTGATTCGGAAGAATTTCCTGGTGTCATTTCTGCTTGCTGCCTTCTCTGCCGCTTCAATTTGCCGGTTCATAAAATTGCGCTTATCCAACCGCACGGATCGTTTGACTACCCAGTCTTGGGTCTGGTAGTCAGCCCGTCGGTCCTCGGTTCGTCGGGGTCTGTCTCTTCGTCTCTCAGGGCTTTCAGCCTGGCTTGTTTTCCAATTTCAGCCCACGTTTCGTGAGACATCCACTTTCGATGCTCACTCCTTCTGGTACCAAGGACTATACGGGCCGACGATATAATCGCACTCTTTATGAGGCTCCAGTCCGCCTCAATGAGGTCGAATTCAGATTTGTGCCGCTCGTAGATACGATCTATACTATCTCGTATAGCAGTTTCGAAGTCGACCCTAATTCTGCGGCGTCGGAGCTTCTCAACGTCAATTCGTTCGCGGTTTGGAGGCCTCGCCTGGCCGACTGAGTTTTACTCGGATGTTTCCAATGAGTAACACATGATCGCTATGGATATCGGCGCCTCTGTAAGTACGCACGTCGAGAAGTATCTTTCGGTGCTTCAAGCTGTACAAGAATTGGTTAATCTGCGTCCTAGTGATTCCATCAGGAGACGTCGACGTGTATTTGTGAATGTCTTTGTGGGGGAAAACAGTGCCTCCGATGGCGAGCTCGTTCAGAGTGGTGAATTCTGCGAGCCGCTCACCATTATCGTTGGGGTCACCGTGGCCGTGTCGTCCCATCACCGTGGGGACAAGCACCGGGTCTGCTTCTACTCTCGTATTATAATCCCCCATTACAATCACGCGGTCTCTTCGGGGGATGGCGGAGACTGCCGCGTGGAGAGAATCGTAGAAGGCATCCTTTATCTGCGCGTCGGCATCCTCAGTGGGGGCGCAGCACTGAAAGATGGTCAAGGAGCTACCAGGCGTCTTGAAGGAAGCACGTATCAGTCTCTCCGAGATTGGATCCCATTTCACGAGACAACGGGTCGCTCTCTTTGACATCAATACTGCCACTCCCTGGCGATGATATTGCTTCTGACCTGAGTAGACAATAGAGTAACCCTCAATCAACTTTCTCCCGGATCCTTTCCAGCGCACTTCGCTCAGCCCTAGGATGTCCACACCGTAGGTGTGCATGATGCGTGTGGCGTGCAGGTCCTTTCCGGGGGTACGCAGGGTGCGAACATTATACGTCCCAATGCGCATACTCGAGTCGTTAGAGAGGTTTACTCTACCTGTTTCATTGTCCATTTCCACGCAAGGTCGTCGGTGTACAGTGCCGGTTGTCGTCCGAGGCTGCTGTGAAGGTACACCTTCACAGCAGTTAATTACTTGCAATTTAAATGAATCCCTAAAATTAACCAATTCCACATCTGCACCAGCAGATGTATTCTAATAGGCTGCATGTTCCTAAGGCATAAATCATCTCATTTGTACACACTAGTAATGTTTATTATGGTAAGTACAGTAAGTACATAATGCTATTGAATTCTGTATAAATAAATGATATAGGTACTTGATGATTTTGACAACACTGTCAAATATTTTTGTCACCTTGAGGAAAACACCAGCACATGCGGATTCACTTTTAATGTGAAAAAACCAAAATACATGGTTGTATCCAGAGGGCCGGACAAACATTTGTGATACTTTCAGGGTGTTCTACGGCGATTTTGAAAGGGTCAATAATTTTGTGTACTTTGGGTACTTTGGGTCCTGTACGTGTCACACGTGACAAAAAAACTGACATTCATGAGGCTGGAGGAAAGCAACTTTTGACAGATCCATATGCAGGCAAATACTGGAGAGGCTGACCCACATAGGGTAGCCGCATCAAGAAGAACATAAAACTATTACTAAATAAATTATATCTAATGCTATTTGAAAATGAATTTTATTAAAATAATGTCTCAAATGGAGCATAATAATATTAACGCCATATTATGGAAGAAACTTAATTTAAATATTATGTACAAAAAAAATTATGATGATTACCAACAAATGAAGCAAAAATTCTTCTTGAAATCATAAAACTAGTATAATTTGGTTTTTGATCACTAAAATACTCGTCTTGGATTTCATGCTACGAAAGTCAATACCACCTTAGACATAGCTGTAACCCCCATGGTGAAGCTATGCAACCTGGAATACACCAACAACACTGTGCTGTTCGACAACTCAATCGAGGGCATTCAAGGGACGATCAACAGGCTGCATAACAATTCGTTTCACATCAATTTGAAAATTAATCAAAGAAAACCAACATTTTACATACTAAGTTAAAACTAAATATCGCCTATTTGGCGCTTCAATTCTGATAATGCATGTTGCTTTACGGTATAATTTATCAAATCTAATGCCGGCTTGAAGCAACCAAATACAGATCTATGCTATAGTAACGAGGAGATAACTGAGCGGACCATGCAGCTTCTCATTGATTTGAAAGCGCAGAAGCAACATTAAACCTGGCTCGAGAGAATTTTAACTCTGCCTGCCTGTTCTTTAAGCCAACCAGATACAAGCGTTATGAACATGGCGGAGATACAGAATAATCGAAATAGCTGAAAAGAGGCAAGAAGGCTGAAGATAGACGGAGATTCCAGGAGGCATCGAAATGCTCCATCTGATGGGAGTGACAAGGTACTCACCGAGAATTGAAAAAATTGTGGAGGAAAGTGAATACCATTCTTTTCACTAATTATTTTTACTTTTACTCACACTTATTTCAAGATATTTTTCAATTAAAGTACACATTTTATGTTTTATTGAAAGTCCGCTGTCCTAATTTATTTTAAGTAATATGATAGTACTAGCTGACTCGGCAAACGTTGTTCTGCGATATAAATTATTTCTAGTGAATATTTTGGTTGTTAAATAAAAAATAACGAATGTATCGTAAGTGTAGGGGGATTGGATCTATGACAGAAAGAGGAATAGAGCGCTATAGACGATGACCGCCGATAAAAACAAAAAATATCAACCATTCATTTTCTCAATTCAAAATGAGTAATGATATTCATAATGAATGAATTACCTGTGACAGGATCTCGTTGTTTACTGTTTATGCAATATCCGTCTTGTGACTTCCAGAAAATTAGCGGATATTGGAGAGCGTCGTATGAACGGTGTGTGTCAGCGATAAACTCCAGATTATTGTTTCTTCTACGAATCACGATTTCTCGCGTCGATGTGCGGTCGCCAACCATGATTCCAGCAATGTCGTCAACAACAGTCGCATTGAATCGACATACGTGCTCTCCAGCTCGTGTTTTATCAGGATTGATGACAATAGCGTGATTGTCACTTTGCAATTCGTGCATGTGTGCTTTGAAGAATTTCAATAATTCATTGTGCTCATTCAACAGGGCGTCCAGTTCGCCGACGATGCGCCTGGCATTAGGCAAATTGAGGCTATTGTAGCCGCAACGTACATCCACATGATTGATGTCCTCGCCGCGCCTATGAAGTAGATTTGTAAAAATGTATGTGGTTCGTTTGGCATTGGCAGCAATGAGCCTACTTTGTGGTATACTTGGCCTTTGATTTTGAACGTAGAATGGAATTGTTGACCATTTGCCGCAGTATTGTGAACTATTTCTGTTGCTCCGGACGAAGTCATTTGGAAGCATGAATTGAATGTGCGAATGGACTTCAGGAACAGGTTTGAATCTGGAACCGTGCCGATGAGCAAGCCGTTCAATGGTTCTGGTGGTATCTCAATTTCTGGTAGTTGCACTTTTCCTGATGCGCAACACATCCCGGCTGACTCATGTTTGAATTCGAGCGCATGACAATGGGGACATTCTTTGTCCATAGCACCAATCAGCACTTTCGGATGAGCGGAATATTCAATATCTGGCTCGTACTCGAATGCGAGATGAAGGAACGAAGCGGATGTTAATGTTCGATGTACTTGTTGGCGTTGTCGGTCATTTGCTCTGCGCGTGGTAACTACGAACCGGCGCGCTTGGCTTCGTTCCAATTGACGTTGTTGATTTCGTTCAGCTCGTACCTCTTGTGATTGAGATGCACGCAATTGCGACATGCTTACATGCACGTTTTTGTTATCTTGTTGGATTTGTTCGTCTGTTCTTTTTGCTCTACTATTTTGCATGTTTGTTGCTTTATTAGTTCGACGGCCCAAATGGCCCCCCTTGCTTCTTGCTGGCATTGTGCACTGTAATACACGCACATAAAAATAGATAAATTAAAATAAATCGTACAAAATTTTGCACGCACTGCGTTGTGATATGCCGAATGAAATGTAAAAATGACGCGACGCTTCTCTTGAATTCTTCTCGGACGTAGCGCTATCTGTCATTCAACAACATAAATAATTTCGTTCTGTTTGAAATACGGTTAAATTTATTCATACAAAAATAATAAAATCGCGATTTAAAAATGGGAGGGTGGGAGTAGGAAAGTGAAAATTTGGGATTAAAGGTATTTTTTTTTGCCAAATAATAAAAAAAATACAAAAAAAAGATTGTCAAAAAAATAAAAGAAAAATTTTCTGGATAGAGATACCCTAATCACCTAGCGATATGAAATATACTTGTTGACCTATTCTCATACCTAACAAATATACATAAAAAAATTTATAAAAATCGGTCGAGCCATTTCGGTGGAGTTCGACCACAAACATCGTGACACGAGATTTTTATATATATAGAGATTATGACAATTATGTATGGTACGATAAAGGACGATAATAAAAAATTATAAAGAAGGAATATGTCTCTTTTATTTTGTTAAGGGGGATGTCATCAAAAGTTTCGTTTTTATAGAGCCATCTATTCCCCGAATTACAAAGCATATAGGTCAAAATTATATCAGAATCTAATTCCAATTACAATCCAATTTGAATGAATCTTCGAGGCATCTTATGATGTCACTGTAATTATATATTAATAAAAAATCTAAAAACAGATGATATAATTACAGTTATTATTTAAACAATGGTATATATATTTTTTGCATTTTATTTCAATCGGACTTTTTTATATTTTGTCAGATTATTATAAAAATATATACGTGGACCATCGACCTGGTAGTACCTTATAATAATTACTTATGTGAGTTTAATTGGAATGGATTGGATTGTTTTAGAATTTGGATTTTATAGTAATATTAAAAAAATATATACATATAATAATATTGTGTAATGATATTTATGTGATAACAATCTGTGAATTATTGACATTCTCATAGTAATGAAGATAATTAATTAGGTATGGAAACATTAGACCATACACATGATCTCCATAAAAATGGCGTCATAGACTATTTTACAACACATTTTTAGAAAATAATGATTAGGTTACCTTAGTAAAAATATAAATATTATCAATACATTATTAGAACAATCCGAAGATGACAGCCGGTTTGGTGATTTGAAAATAATTAAATATACCCAAAACATTGACAATAATAATTTATTTTCATCATAAGAAAATATACCTAACATCTGAATAGAATAGACCCATAGGGACTCAAAACAGTACGTCGAATGTGTTGATAATTTATTTTTTTTGGCATTCACAAAACGTAGGTAATAATAATATGTAGGCAGGCACACTGCAGGGTTTATTTGGAAAGCATCTGTCAGTCGTGCAGGTACCTACCTAGTAATATATCAATGCTGGCTGCCATCAATGCTGGCTGAATTGGCTTGGACAGGGAACTCAGAAATATTTTTTTTTCTTTTCTGTGGTCTCGGACCATCGCAAACAAGCAATGTTGCGCCAGTTTTGATTTGTGACTAGGTATAAATATGCCAGTCGAGATTATTTTTGGTAGGTAAATACTTCTGATTACTTATACAAATATTGGAAACTGGTTAAGTAGAACCAAATAAGGACTGATCTAATTATTTAAATCTGAATAGGTATATCCCAAATTAATTTTATAATTAATTTTGACATTATTTAGTTTGCAGATATTTTATAAGTAATGTTTTTTTATGTAGCTACTTACAAACATTGTGTCAATTTTATTTTCGATGAATATATATTAAGTAGGTATGTTAAGGGGGAGACGCATGCTAGCAGAGAACCTAGCGGAAAAATACGAAGCTTGCAATTTGAGATTTTTTTTTGATAATTTACAATTTCAACTGTATTATTTAATAAATATGTATCCGAAAACATTAAAAAGATTTTTTATTTTTTTTTAAACTTAAAGATAAACTTACAATTGTAAAAAAATGTAATAAAATGTGAATTCGTTGCAGGGTCAAATCTTATTATTGCATTATATTTTATGGTCATAATTATCATTAAAATTTAGTTTATTAAGTTTTAGATTTTATGTGGTGTAGATTTTTGACTAATTCATCGTTTTAATATTTTTTATATATATTTTAAAAAACATCGATTTTTTTTAAAAATATAAATGTGTATAACTTGAAATCCTTTTTATTTATTTATAAAAAACAAACAAAATTTTAGAAACCCAATCCCTAATGAACTGTCAAAAAATTCTCGGTGTCCAACTGAATTCAGGAGTGGTGTTGGTCATGGCTGGGGAGGGCTGACAGGGCTCTAGTCTGGGGCCGGGTTGTGGGGGGCCCGGCGTGTCGGGTTGACCAGATGAGTGAGATAAACACACATCATAAAGTAGCTTTAATAGTAGAAAAAGTCGCCTGCGGTGCTATTACACTTCATGGCCGTGAACATTTTCAATTACTTATATAATTGTGCAATATATTTTTTGATTATTACGTGTCGATACTCGACAGCTCCATTATTAAAGTAGATGTATTAAAAATCGCCAATAATTCACTGTATAAGTACCCTTAATTTGAACTAAAACACAATTTGAAAAACGTTAATGTAGTGTTTCACACTGCCTGTAATCTTAGCGGTAGGTAGGGGGCCCACCAAATATCCTAGCCTGAGGGCCCGTTTCAGGATGTGGGGACCATGGTGTAGGTACACCGAGTACAATAGACAAAAGACCGATAAACGATAAATTAGGCTGTGAAGAAGAAAAAGAGCCTATGGGACTAATTTACATTCTCCTCCTTTGCCCCCCCCCCAATATTAAATCCTGGGTGCGCCACTGCTTATTGGGGTAATAATTAGATTCTATAATGTTTGAGGCTTTCACGGTTGTTTTTTATCGTAGTATATTCTTGGGTTTTCACCGTGTCTCCTTCTTCCTTCTTTACTCGACGTTTCGGGCTCGTTGCAGAGGCCATTATCGTAAAGAAGGAAGAAGAAGACACGGTGAAAACCCAAGAATATACTACGATAATTACATTCATTTGCGAAAATTCGCGTTCACATTCACTTGAAGTAATGGTAATAGAATTCAATGCATATAATATATCAAACGCGATAGTTTTTCAGGATATGTATGTCGTTTCATATAAGATGATTCAGGAAAATTAACTTGTACCTACCTACTACGTAAGCGCGAACATTATGTCATCTAATTGCTTTTTTATAACTGAGAATGTCTCAGGAGCAGTTACCCAAACTGAGGTTGCCATGCACTCAAGTGTGCTTTAACCGAATTTATATGACTAGTCAAGAGTGGCCATGAAAGAAAGGAACACATAAGCAAAATTAAAAATTTTGGTAGCTCATACAAAGCTGAAGCTTTGTGAACTGATATTGTTCAAACCACCATTTTCCTTCTATAAATTTAAGCGGATTTTATAATATTAAAAACGTTTTATTTAAATGTTTTTTTATTGAAAAGATGTGGACTTATAATAAGTTTTTATTACAATTATTAATGTTACAAGATATCTATATCAAATTAACATTTTACATAAAATTATCAGTTAGTGCTAACACCGCTGGCGCGTTCGACTGTTTGAAACTCAGTACTTGCACGCACGGAAATGTAGAGCCCGTAAATACACTTGGGGCACACATCCGGTTAAATGGTTCATTTATACATTGTTTATTTTCTAACTATGTTTGTATGCATCACAGTTTCAGAGATCGATTTTTAATCATTATTCGCTAGCATAGTATATTTAAGAAATGTCATACAAAAAAACTGTAAATTTTATATTATACAAAAATCATCTGTATGTGCTAAGATTATAAACATTTAGAGAATGTTTAAATCATTCTGTGCGCCTGACGCAACAGGTACGTTGCCAATTAGTTCGCCATTAGATACCATTAGCATGATAATTACATTGTAAGTAACGGGTCTGCAGTCAATGAGTTATGAAACCAGAATATGTAACAATATATACTATTCGCAACAGGCAAAAACATAATATTACATATTTTGAAATCAGGTTTACAGAGACACACAATAGTATTTTAGTAATTTCAGATAATTTAATATTAACAGTTTTTGATAAATCGAATCATCTCACAATGACAAAAAAAGACAGCGCAAAATGTGTATAAACAGAAATAGCAAAAAAAATACCATAATTAATAAGTCGCACCCCTAGTTTTAAACTATTACAAGTCAAAAAATTGACATTTTGAGTTAATAATGCAGAAAGGTTGAAAATATCATTATTTATCTAGTCAAAGACTATCACAAGTCTAAATAAATTCTACGGAAATACAGGACAGAAAGAATAGTCTATAATTTTCATAAATTGTATTGTGTGATATTTAAAGACTATGCTATTTTGAGTTGTTATGGTCTTAAATTAGGATTCAAAAATTCAGCGTGTTTAAGACTATGACATCTTGAATTATCATAGGTCAGGAATGGACAAAGTAAATAAAACTTGTGTTGTGGTCACACTGGTGATTGGTCATTGACAACATTGACAATTTGACAGTAGATTGTTGATAAATATAGTAATAAATAAAATAAACAGTGATGGAATCATAGAAAAGGATCTCAGAAGAACACATGAAAATCATAAGAAAATTGATACCGAATTAAAACAATATGTTAGAGATCACATCAAATGCATTCCTAGGGTAGAATCCCACTTCCTGAGAGCTCAAATTTTCAACCATGTCCGATCTAATAAGATCATATGGGCCTCCACGGTGTGGAGGTTTGTATTAACAGATTTTTGTTTTTTACGAGATATGGATGTCAGCCACTTGCTCCACCTATTAGGTCCATACTCTGACTCATACACAAATTGAAAAACAATATGTGTACTTGCCAGACCCAGGATTTGAACCTATGACCCACAACGCTATAGTCCGACGCTTACACCAGACTAACTACCAGACAATTTATTGATGGCTTTTTAAATTTAGCAACACTATAGGCTATACAAAGGAAAGTGCCAACAAAATGATCGACCTTTCGTGAAGTTATCCCAGTATTCTACGATCTTTAACACAGAATTTATTATTGGGCGCTTTCAGTCAAAAAAAGATCAATGGTCAGGACAGCATATACAAATTTAAATAATACACAAAAACAAAACAATTAAATTCGTTCAATAATCATATCCCAAATAAAGAAAAAGCACGAGAGGAGAAAAAAAGACGTGAAAAATGGAGCTATCCCTGATCCAGATATGATAGTTTCATGCTTCGATTTGCAAGCAATTCTTTCATAACCCTGTGGTGAAGTCTAATTGCACTAAAAAACTTGCAACATATTTCACTATCTTTGATATTGCTGCGAAAAAGGGTTTTGTTGTATCTGGGACGAAGTGACTGCTAAAAGAGGTTCTAATGAAATTGGTAGTTGTATTTATAAACCATTTCTTGAAAAGGGAATTCTAAATTAGAATGGGCATTTTTGGTCCGATAACTGTGCTGGACAAAATAAGAATAAATATTTAGTTGCGTTGTATTTATTATTGGAAACAGAAAATATAAAGTCTGTAACGCAAAAATATTTGATCACGGGTCACACCCAAAATCAGTGGATACTGGTTAGCGATTCACTCAAAAAAAAAAGAAAACTAAAAGTGCTCCAGTCTTCAAACCAGCTCAATGGATACCCATTATAACCATGGCTGAAAAGAATGGTGAACCTTATAGAGTTAATGCAATGGCAACTGATGATATATTTGACATGAAATTGGTGTCCGATGAGCTGGGACAAAATTAAGTTATAATTACCGTAGGTACAAAGGTAACATGGCAAGCAATCAAAGTCATGCATTTGAAAATAGAATCACCGTATAGTTTTTTCATTAAAACCAATTTTAATGATTCTTCCTATAAGGAAATTAATATAATGCATCGCATGACGGATCGTCCGGTTCCTATGAATATGATAATTATACTGAAAACTTATAATGAGCCACCAAGTGGCAAGAAATTATTTGGTTCACGAAGAGAGTGATGGAAATTACTCTGATTAATTCTAAAGTATATAATAATTTTCATTACATAATGTCAAGAATCTTGAATAGGTAATCATAATCTTATACAATTATATATTTAAAAAAATCGGTAAGTATGTGATGATTTATCTGTCCCAGTTATTTTATTATGAAATAAAAATTTCAAATAACCATTTTGTTTATTATTTTACTTGATATGCATAATATATTGAAGAGATTTTATGTTGTTTCATATTAGTTTGTATTGTGTGCATGATGGGTTATTTCAAAATTTATCAAAATAGTCCAATTTTTGACTATGACATTTCAAAAATACTACTAAAAATATGTTTTCTGTATGATTTTTCAATATAATAATTATTTCATACAAAAATACAAGCCCTGATACACATTGAGCAAGAAAATCGGTTTGGTACATACATTTTTAGATTTAGTTAAGAGGGTTTGAATCTTTGAATCCAATTATCTCAGAATGCTGTTTTTTGACTTGTCATACTTTAAAACTAGGGGTGCGAAGTGATACATAAGACTTCTTTTATTATAAATTTTTTGACAGAATTCCACGATAGCCATTATAACGATATCACTCACGCAAATGCAACTTTTACCAACACGACAATATGAAATTGAATGTTTATTATGTTTAAAGGTTTTGTACTATACAGACAGTTAAAACACAATAATCAATCAAATTACTGAAATGAGATAACAAATCGTAATATTGCGTAAACCAAACTATGATAATTGACTAATCCACACTCATCTTAAATGATGATCGCTGATTATGCGTGAAACGTAAAACACTATTTTATATAATATTTAAGCAATGCGCGATGAACATAATAAATCAACAAAGATATTATTCGGAATAAACTTTTTACCATTCCCACCTGAGCTATAATTATTCTTCATCTTCATCTTGAAAAGAGAGCACCAGCTTTGCTTTTGGTGCTTTTACTGCTTTTTTGCTTGTTTTTTTACTACTTTTTTGTTCTACTGCCTCAACAGCATCAGGCACAATCTTCGTACGAGGTTTGAAAATAACGCGTTGACTCAGATCTGCACGCTTTTTCTTCTGAAATAATAAAAAATGAGTGAAACTGAATTTTTTTTTATGGACAAGTAATGTATTTTTGTGTGTTCTATTGAAAAGCTTTTTACCAAACAAGCAACAACTCCATTGAATATCAAAGCACTGTAACTGTTTACTGAAAGTTTCCAAATGTCAAATTGACCTTTCTCAGCAGTTTCTCGGCCAGAGTTGCCAACATAGACTAGTTGCCAAGCTCTTGAAATAAAATATAGTATTATAATGATTGAGTATTGCCAATAAAGTATGTAAATTTCAGTTTCAAGAAAAGCGCGGCTTAAATAACTACATCCACCATATTTTATGTGAAAAACTACGAATTTCATCTATCGTAGGTTATTCATGTTTTCAATTAATTTTTGGCAATTCCACTTAAATTGGCAACGTGTTCATTTTAATAAAATTAAGCTCGTATTTCAACACCAGAATAGGTACTACAACTTTACCACTAAGTTATACAGAAATTTACTACTTTATTTATTATTACTGTCAGTACCTACCTATGTAATAGTAGATGTTTACTCTTTTCAGATAAACCGACGATATACATCATGTCATCAATATATATTGAAATATTTGTATACCTCTCTCATGATTCTATTGGTCAAGTAGAACAAGTATGCAAGCGATGGAAAGAAGTCGTTCTAAGTCGCAGAACTTCTGATCGGATGCTGATAAAGTACCTACGACAGTAAATATGTGGCCGGCATGCCGAGAATTAATAACGACCACTTTAAATTTATCACATTCGTTCAATTCACACTGATACCAGATGAAGGTCTCCCACAGGAGACCACCTCAAAGGGTAGACCGAACCATCATATTTCCCAAAATACCACAGCCTACGTCCACTCTACGCGGTTCTCGCAACCCTCTGCCGAGCGAAGCCCGCCTCAAAGAATCGTAAATTCAAATTCTTCAGAATCCCGCCAAACACAGACGCGACCTGTCAAAAACGGTCGCTCGCACCGCCACTAGTCGATTCGTCGGTAAAACAGAGAGCGCGTTAATGCCGGCAATTTGACAGTGGGACGCGCGCGAAAAGCTCTCTCTTTCCCGTGACGCCGAACCAACAGCATCGCCCGCAAAAGCTCTCTCTCGTATCAGACGTCGACCAACAAGGATCTCTGCTCGCCTCGGACGCGAAGCCAAGCCAGCATCCCCTATTCTCCAGCCAAAAGGACCGTGTCGGCGCCAAGCAAGATACCAAGCTAAAGCATTCCGGAAAGCCAGCCAAAAAGACTGCATCGCCATGACCAACCCACCGCCACGACAATAACCTGTACCCACTTAAAATATACCAGCCTTGACAAAATACCCCGTGCGTTTCTGTCTGCCACCCCCGCTTTGGCCTTGACGTTATCACGGCCTGCCATCTCCGCTTAAGAGCGCGCGGAAGGCCGGTGATAACACGTACGAATGCCAAAGATGTCAAACACATTTTACTCAAATGCCCTCAAATTAATAATCTCTCTCTAATGGATTGTGGAATTGATTCTGCAGTATTGAAACATATTGAGTCTCTTGGTGGTATGAAACAGTGTTGTCTATTACAAAGACCTATTTTCAGAAAGTGGGATTTTGCACTGAAAATCGGTCAACATCAACTATTGCATACTTTAAAGTGCAATGTCGGTTTGAGTGACCGGAATTTTGATAAGCTCCTTTTGTCAAAACCTCACACACATAAGTTAATCAGTATCCCAAATGATATTAATAATATAATCTATACTTTAATAATAAAATTTTGTATATTTGGTTTGTAGAAATCATATCACTTAGCATCACATGGGTGACACACTTAAATATGTAAGTATATTTTGTTATCGAAACAAAACAATATAACAAAAACTTTACATTACTTACACGTAAGAAACTATTGACATATTTTCTAAATTACTTATTAAATCTCGTAAGTACCTTAAGAATCAACTATCTTCGTACATAATAATATAATAACTATCCATCCTTTAAGAATATTGTTAATACCATAAATATAATGTATAGCAATATTAGCAAGCATACCACTCAGCATTAAATGAGTGACACTTACTACAAAAATTATCACTTGAATAGGCAATCGACATGATAATTATTCTACCGATCGGCAATTGGGAAACACTGCAGCATAGACTTTGTTATTGTAAGTGAGGCACATAGAGGTTTACCGTCATTTCTGATTTCAAGGTCCACTTAGTAAAACAAAAAATACATAGATAGGTAATTTATAATATTTTTTGAAAAATAGCTATTTTATTGGTGGAAATTAACTGACTAGTTGGGGACTTTTCGGCTTCCGCGGCCGATGTAGCGAGCGCATAATTCACTACGACCAGATTCCACCCTCCATTCATTTTCATGAATTCCACGGCTGTTGTATTGATAAAGTCAAGTCCATCAACTGATAATCACTATCGCTACAACTACCGTCAGAAAAATAGCCATTAAAATAAAAAGTTGAGTTCCTAAATAGCCCAACTAGGATAAGGATGAAGTACAACATTTCCTTTCACCCGTGTACTTACATCACGTACTTCAACAGAAACTTCTTTTGAAAACAATTCTCTTACCGTGGCTTTATTGCTTACTAACGGACAGTATACGAATGACACCTCCTTAATATGAGGACACAAATGTGCAATAACATGCACAACTTCCATGTCAACATTCTTAATTTCACTTAAATAAATCTTCACTAAGTTGTCCATGTTTGATAATAATTCTATTATGGTTTTTGAAGTAAATTTGTTATTATATGAAATTTTTAATGTCTGTAATTTTTTTAAATTACGCAAGTGCTTTAGCCCGCAATTTGTCAAACTATTGCTTCCCTCCATTTGAAGCTTTGAAATATTTGGAAATCCTGAAATATATTCTAAAGTGGTGTCATTGATGCCATATAACCCTAGGGTTTTTAATTTTTGCTTTTGTTGCATTAATAAGAGTTTAAATAAAGATGCGGGATAATCGATATTTTCAAAAATTAAATGCTCAAGGTTTTGACACTTGAGAAGAGTATTAAAACTAAAGGTAGAAATTCTATCGCAGAATATTAAAGTATTCAACCGGGGAAAGGCACCAAAATGAAAATTTATAGCTCCCTCCATCAAAAAATTGTTATCAGTTATATTCAACTCTACCAAATTAGGAAGAGAATAAATATGGCAAAATACTTCCATAACTCTCTTCTCGTCCATTATTGAAGCATCAGTCACGATAAGTTTATTGATTTTCGGGCAATTGCCAAAAATATATTTCAGGTGATTTCCATTCGAAAGCAAATGGATATGAATGAATCTAACAAGTTTAAAATGGCGTCTATATTTTTTTATAAATATGTCCAAGGGGAGGTAACCGTCGGGATTGCCATTTCCAATGTATTTGACCAGCATTCTATCCCAAATGCCAGGACTCGCACTGACCTCTTTCCATCGCTTACAAACTTGTTCTACTTGAACGATGTCATCAAAAGAGAGGTAGGTGAATACCTCAATTAAGATTTCTGTCGGTAACGAATTAATATCCATGGTCGTTGGAAAATCAACAGTTATTTATAATGTACCCTGGGTGTAGATTGTATTGCAGATATTGAGAATCGGACAAATCTGGAAACACAAAAAACAATTAATAATTATCATCAAAAGTCACGGAGCATTTCAAGAATGAATGATGACTAATTGTTGAATCAATGATCTTCTATAATGGGTTTGTGCAGTGACATCCTGTTGGGGTAGGCAGGAAATATGTTGCATGTGGGGCGGCAAATAATGAAACAACCACAAATACTACAAATTTTGAGAGCAGTGGCGGTTTTTCATGAGGCAGACGAAGCCGTTACTTCAATAGAAAGTATTGACATCTTAGTTAAAAAAAACGAAACATAAAAATCCTGAGAATATAACTATCGTCATAGGTGTCGGTTATTTTTATTGTGTCACCTAGTGATTTTGCAAGATGGCGAATGTTTCTTCAGTATGACAAACGTCAAACACCGTATATGTTGAGGTTATGAATAATGACGCATTGGATGAATTGACATTATGCACTCAACAAGTTCGAATTTGAGACTTTCGAAATTTTAAACTTAAGTTCTCTGAGAGAAGTAGCTTTCTTGTTAGTTTTGAGAGTGACATATCGTTGTTGACTTGAGCGCTCCAAGTGTCAAATGAATTTATACCTAAGCATGTGGCGAGCAATGTGGCAGTGGTGTTTTTAGTAGACAAGCATAGCACCTGCCTATGTGGCCGAAGCCTTAAAGATGGTATTTTACCTGAGCCTAAGGAATTCCCTGATAATGTGTGAATTTCGCTGGAGAAGCTCAAGATTGCACTCGTCTCACAAAAATGTTCCAGTATCAGTTTTATCCGAGCTGGAAGAGAGATACAACAAACTATCGATTATTATTGAAAGCAATAACAAACTTATCTACCTAATTTTAATAATATTATGGTTAAACCATTATATATTCGTACCTACCTGTTTCGTTCAGTAAAATAGCTAGGTAGACAGACAGAAATGACAGGATAACGCAGAGGTTATGTGAATAGACATGCGTCGTTCTCGAACGTACGAATCTTTTAAAACTAATCTATAGCAATCGAACGAATCGGTCCCGTGTCACCTGGCGCTTATGCAGTTCGTCGTTCGTCTACCAACTACGAAAAAACGAGGGTGAGAGGACACGCTCCCAGGCGAACTGAATATGTCGTTCAGCTGAACTAAATTGGCGAGAGTGCGCGCGCAGTATAGGAAGAAACGTGGGTGCGAAGGACACGCTGCCGCGAACTGAATATATCGTTCCGTTGAACTAGAGTGCACGCGTACTATAGGAAGAAACGTGGGTGGGAAGAGCACTGCCATAGTTTAGTTCAACTATTTTTTTCATATGTAGTTTCATGAAAACGAGTCCAGCGAACTAGTTACCTACCTAGTTCGCGAACTACCGTATTTTTTAACATATAGTTTCATGGTTACGAGACGAGACAAGCGATCGAATCTTATTTCTTTGCCAACTGGATTGTGCACCTTTTTTATAGGTACGTTCAGGTTGAAGGTTTCATAAAATCTTTCCGTGAATACATTGCCAACGGTTTTTCAAATAAAAAATAAGTAGGTTTGTAGGATCTAATTTACTAGTATAACAGTTTGGATCTGTCATTTTTTGATAGATTTTTATTAGAAATTTGGTGTAATTGAATAAAATTAGAATGTAGTATGTACCTACTCGTAGATTATCTATTACTTGGACAATTATTTTTTATAAAGTTTTATAAAAATTAAAACTAATTCAATTTAATTAAGTATGTACAATATTAAATATTATAATATTATAATATAAATATAACAACATGCACATTAATTATTTCATAACTAGCTACTACCAATAACTAATGTAACGATAATACAACGGTGTCGGTAACCCTTTTACAATAATGTAGTAGAAAAGTATGATTTGACCATTAATAAAATTAATAGAAGTCCAACACACTTTATTCAATTAATTAATAATTAGCAGTTAACCAATGCGTAAGCCATAAGGCATTGGTCTTTGGGTAGGCATGGATCTAATTTTAAAGTATGATAATTTGGATCTGCCATTTTCTAAATATATTTTATTGGAAATTGGGTACCTACCTATATAAATGCAGCAAATATACTTACTTACACGTTTGTTAATAATGCTAACTAATACCTAATAGTGGCGAGGGGTGGAGGTATGCTATTAAGATTCGACATAAATAGTGTACACTAAACTTTGTCAGTTATACTTTATTTGTTTTCATTGAACTGAGAATACTACATGCAGATCGAAGCAGAAAATTTAATTAAACCCTGCCAAATCAAACCATAATAGTTTAATATGCTATTAGCGATCTAACAACAATAGTGCACACTTTTTTAGTCATATTCATTATTTTTCGTCGAATTAAGAATATTCCGTAATTCGTACGCGCTAGTACTATACATTTTATTACGGCAACAAAAGACACAATTGACCTAATCTGTCCGAACAAATCACTATCCGTAATTGACCTATTCGGTCGGTGTCCTCATTAAGTGACTCATTTCCCATATCTAACACGCTGCCCGCCGAACTGAATATGTCGTTCGAGGCGAACGAGATACGCGGGAATGCGCGCGCAGTATAGGAAGAAACGTGGGTGCGAAGGACACGCTGCCCGCCGAACTGAATATGTCGTTCGAGGCAAACGAGATTTGGGTGAGTGCGCGCGCAGTATAGCATAGACAGTATAGGAAGAAACGTGGGTGGGAAGGACACGCTGCCAGGCTAGTACTATACATTTTATTACGACAACAAAAGACACAATTGACCTTATCTGTCCGAACAAATCGCTATCCGTAATTAATCTATTCGGTCGGAGTCCTTAGTAAGTGACTCATTTCTCATATCTATATCAAACTGACAAATAATGACAACTCAGTGTTCAGTGCTGCCAGATACGATTAGTAAAATTCCCAACTTTATAATAATAGTAAATCAATGAAAAATAGTATCTTCGCAATTTCTCATCTAAAAACTACGTTTAAATTATATGCAATAAAACGTTTCTTTAAAAAAGTTAGAACACGGTTAAATTTTTGATTTATGTCTACCAATCTTTTTGAGGTACCTACCTTTAAATAACAAACATTATACCTACCTAAAATTGTTAGCCAGCATTTGCATTTTTCCCATAAAATATTATTATGTAAGTACTTTTTAAGTCTTAACTAACGTATAGAATATATTTCTGAATCCTAGTTTTAATTTTAGCTTCATTTTCCAAACATCGAGTTTTCTAAAAATAAATAATATCTTAATTACCTATATCGGATATAAGTATAGGCATAATCACAATATAAAAAAAATAGTCGGAAGATGTAATACAACATTTGATTAATACTTTATTTTGTCTGAATCATAAATAACAATATTTTTGAATCGTAATTTTACAATTTCGTTAGATAGAGACCATTAGTTCAAAAATTTATTATATTTTACTACTTGCCACTTTGAGCGGGACTCATTACAATTTATAATTTAACACCTCCATCTTTCAATTTACTTTGTATTTAATCTGGGATTAATATTCGAGATTGAAATGGATAAACCTGATCCAAAAAAAGAAGCTGAAGGTAAAAAATATTCATATGTATAATTTTTCATGAACGATTTCCGTGTAATTAGTTTTTTTCTATGGACACACAACCACAAATTTTGATCTGTCTGAAAAACTATTCACATATTATGGTTTATTTAATTATTTTAATTTCTCCAAATGAACCTAAGAATTGATTGAGTTTCTACTTTCAAACAATGTTGATACATTAACATTAAATGCCGGTATTCTACAAAAGGACTTCAATGGCTTTATTCTATATTGTCATAGTTTCATATTTATTATTTTGTCTCATTTACAGAAAACATTGGAAATGCATCGGAATCTCAGGAAACGTAAGTACTGGCATCAATAATTTTACATTGTGATTGAAATAGAAAATATATTTATCTATTCGAATCCCCCTGAATCTAGGTATAATAACATATCCCGAATATGAAAATTTGACTAATTATTTAAATTCCAAACAATATATTATTACTATATTATATTATACCTGTAGATGTTGAAAAAATCATCTTGTGTAGAGATAGTGCCTAAATATATGAAAGTTATTGCAAAAAGGATCACTAATTTTCAGATAAACTCTGATATGAAATTACCTTTCTTACATTTTTGGCATACGAAAACTGACTTGCGTTGACATGTTTCTTGCTGCAGCGATATTTATTAGGAAATCACAAATGGCTCCGCTTGGAAGAAGATTCAACATCTTTGGATGTGTCAGTTTAAATCATTCTATATTACTTAGTATCGGATAGTATTCATAAAATAAAAAAATAAATGAAAATCTTTAAATCTCCGACATGCAACCTACTGATGTAAGTACATAATATTATTATAGAGACAGTAGTATCGACATTGTTGTGTTATTCTCTTTTCTCTCTTGACTTGCCATTCCTAAGCAGTACATGACCTGCGTATCACTTTATTAACCTATTTGTTGTTCAGAATACATCATTTTGAAAAACCTCAAACATGCATATTATAAATAATTCTAGATGAAAAGTTCATCTAAGTGGAAAATGAGCTCACATCTTTCATTGTCCGGATGAGTTATCTAATACCCCGTTTACATGTATTGTGCATAGATTTACTGCTGACAGTACATATTATCACGGCCATAACAAAAAAATGCACGCATTATCGTGCAAGTTGCAAGATTACATGCATGAATCAAAGTTCAGAAGCTTCTGAATTTCATGCAACATTTGGACTGTGCGATGTCTGCGCCTGCGCAGTAGAATGGTAGTGGTGACTGTTGAAAAAAATAAACTACACTGCGCAGAAACTCATTTTGACGTCTATCAATGTTCACGACCTATCAAAAAGCACCATACAAAGACTATATCACGGCTTGCTTATTCTTGAAGAACAGTTATTATAGCGCCTGTACACATGCATGAATTTACTGGCAACAATGGTATGTATTTTAAACTATCGTGACAATAACTGTTTACACGTAAAAGTCCTGACTGCCTCTTCAAGAGTGAGCGAGACGCGATGTTATCATTTTATGGAACTATTCGACAGGTAGTGAAAATCGGTTAACCTCAAAATTTGTTCATACAGACCTACAAACTTATCTGGAGAATGGCCAAAAATGAAACTACGAACTACCATATGACGCCATATTGAAAAACGTTTAAAAAAAGTTTAAACTGCACACTATTGGTGCTAGAAAATCCATGCACGTGTACAGGCGCTATTATTCTTTGAACTACAGATGATTCATGTGAATAACTATTAATCACGACTCTATCTGAGGTGGTTTAAATTTAAATATGATAAATGATATATCTATCTTAATTAGAGTTAGCGTCCGGTTAAATGCCGGTTAGTAGTTTTTTATTTAAAAAAAACAAAAATGGTAGTTTCCAGAACAAATCACAGATGTCAGAGTCTTACTGAATTCGTAATATGGCTCAGTCGCGTCTGGCACTGATAAATACTGTAGATGTCCAAGTAATTTGGAAAGAAAAAACTACAAGTTTAAGAAATATGGGTCAGTCCTGTCCGGTCCTGAGCCAGCCAATTGTTGCCAGTAGTCGCCTACCGACTTTCCAATACCTATGATGGACTGAAAATTTAATTGTTGTTTTATTTTTATTCTTTACAGCTTAACAGAAGATGTTCCACAAGATGTTCCGCAAGATGTTCCACAAGATGTTCCACAAGAGTATGATTACGCTGTATTTTCAGCCATCCTTGATGTTACTGGAAAACTTTCTCCTATACCATCTCCAGTCATGACCACCGATGAACTCCTGGACATTCTCTCGGGTGATGACTGCAACGTACCAGCTCACCAGAGCGATCAGGCCTCTCAAGAAAAGGTGCCAGATCGACAGGATCAAAGTTCCAACGAAAATCCTCACCTCATTCCCGTCGAGTAATATTTTACCACATATTATCCATTATATTTCCTCAGTTCATGCCAGTTGCCTATCGACTTTCCAATATCTGTGATAGACTGAAATTTAATTGTTGTTTTATTTTTATTCTCTACAGTTTACCACAAGATGTTCCGCAAGAGTTTGATTATGCTGCATTTGCAGCCGTATTCGGTGATGCGGGAGAACCTTCTCCTCCACCATCTGTAAACCTAGAAGATCGTTCTCCAGTCATGACCACTGATGAACTCATTGACATTCTCTCGGATGAAGACTAGAGAGCGGATTATTTTAGGACATATGCACTTCAAATCATTCACAAACGAACTATTAATTTTAATCTTCATAAGTGCAAATATTTAAATAAGAAATACAATGTAAACCAAACACAACTTTAAACTTAACTTTGACATAACTAGGTATTCCTAAATACTATTTACTATTTTTTAGTCGGAAACAAAAAAATTACTAGAGTATCAACTGGAATATCAAAATAATCTAATTAGTAAATTCCAATTATTGTCTGAAGTTATAGAAATATATAAAATAAAAAAAATAAAAAAGCCTTTTTATTTCTTACAAACAAAAAAAGTAAATGACAGTGAATTGACTATATCTAATGTAAGTTATTTATAACCTATGATTATATCTATCATGTATAATATATATCTATCTATCTATGATTTTTTTTAATATTTTATCTATGATATTTTTATATTTTTTTTATAATACATATTGATACTGGCCTTTCTCCGTCGAGGAGAATGGTGAAGGCCGTATCACTAGCAGGCCAGAAGCGGGGTGGGATGAGAGAAACGCACATGTATGCTGTTGAGGCTGGTGTTTATTATATTGTCGTCGGTGGTGGGTAGAGGCGGTTTGCTTGAGATCTTGTGGCTTGGGATGCTTGATGCTTACTTGGCGCCGATGCGGTCTTTTTGGCTGGAGAATTGGAGATGCTGGCTTGGCTTCGCGTCCGAGGCGAGCAGGGGCGATGCTAGCTGTCCGGCGTCGGCCGGGGGTTGCGAGAGCCGCGAAGAGTGGACGTAGGCTGTGATGTTTTGGGAAAGATGATGGTTCGGTCCGCCCTTTGCGGTGGTCTCCTGTGGGAGACCTTCATCCGGTATCAATATATACCTATATTAAGATTTTTATTTTGTATATAATATTAATAAATAATGTTTATATATTAAAAGTGCTATGTAACGTTTTTAATATTGGTATATATTTTTGTATTTGTAACTTAAATAATATTTTTAATGCTAAGATACTAGTTTCTTTGATTTGTAAGAACCTCTCTTTGGGTGAAGGCCTCCTCCAAAGAAAGAAGTCCCACTGGACACTGGGCTTAAAATGCTTTGGATAAAAAGTATCAATTTCTTTTTCTTTCGCTATTTCTGTGGGTGCGTATACTTGTATTCATTTCCTTGTATTTTTAAATTCAATAGTGCTACTCTATCTGTTATACCTATGAAGTTTACTATGTTATTCTTGTGCTTTTTATATATTAAGAATCCGACGCCATACATTCCAGGTGTAAGTCCTATGTGACATAGAATATGATTGCCATATTCCTCTATCTTTGTTCCTTGACGTCTCACTTCAGATAATCCGATTATGTCGGATTTTATATCTTTTATTGCCCCTCTCAATTCTATTAAGCGTACATATTATGACAGTGATCTTATATTGTAGATTAGTTTGTAGAGCTTGGTTATTGAGATACATGTAAGGTTTGTTAGCGTCATTTTATTTTTCTTGGAGGGTTTTGGTCGTGATCTTCCTCGGTGACCAGCCCTATTGGAAGATGGTTTTTGTTTTTTGTTATGTGTTCATCTATGAGATCTTCGTGGGAGGGGTGGGTTGGTTGCTATGTGTTCTTGTCTTTGTTGTCTTGCTTGTTTGTTTTAATGTTGGTATTTTTGTTGACTAAGAAGTTCAGCATACCCGGTTATGGGGCTCCTTCTGATAAGCTACTTGATCTTCGAAACGATGTCTGTGGTTGGAGCGTTCTGTTCTTTTTGGTGGGTTGAATGTTTCTATCGTTCCGTAGTAGGGGATTATTTTTAGGTGATGTGGAAAGTGGTCTCTTATTGCTAGGTTTTACTATGATCCAGTGGCGCACCCAGGATTTAATATTGGGGGGGGGCCCAAGGAAGAGAATGTAAATCTGTCTCATAGGCTCTTTTACTTCTGCTTTAAATTATTTATACATATTTTCATAATATACGGCGGTATATTTGTACAAAGTTTCTCCTAGTTTTTATTAAATTGGAGGCATAACGGCGGTAACCGTTGAGCATGTCATCAGCGACTGGCGGATTGGAAGTGACTAACAGCCACCACACTGGACATGTGCGCCTAGTATGCTAAAATATTACTCAAATATTGTCGGCTGTGCTACCCACTTCGTCTAGAGCAGTGGTCGGCAAGCCGCCGCTCGCGAGCCACATGTGGCTCTTTGGCCCCTTGGGTGTGGCTTGCCACAAATGACCACGTATGGGCTAAAACAGTGAAAGATAGAACAGTCAAAATGTCTTTGAATATAACCAACCAGCGAGTCAAAGATCTTAAATTGGTTTCAGCTTTATCAATAGCAGTTAACGAGTGACCAATCATACAGCACAAGTTTCACGTTTTGTAGGATTTATTTTATATACAGGTCCTAAAGAAGAACTTGTAGTATTATTGCAACTCAAATGTCAAACACGTGGAGAAGATATTGCAAATGCTGTAATTGAGTGTATGGAAAAACATCATATTCCACTCGATAAAATTGTGTCAATTTCAACAGACGGGGTATGACAGTAGGACCGGCGTAAGAAAAGGGATTGTTGCTATTTTGAAAGAAAAAAAAATCACGAGATACTTGCTTACCATTTCATCATTCGTCAAGAAGAGCTTTGTGTGCAGACATTTGCAAGATATGGAATTTGTGAATAAGATTATCACCTCTATTATAGATAAAGCTTATGGATAAAGAATTATGGAGCTCTAAATTTGAACATCTCTGTGCCGATATGGACATATTGGAGAAAAAAAAATATGAACATGTTTCACAGTACAAGTTTAGTAGTATACTTTGAAAGACCTGGAGAAGGAAGATATGATGATTTTTAATACTTGGAATAGTATTCCTGACTCATATGATCAGTTGAAAAAACTAGCGTTTGCTGTTCTTTCCCTTTCCGGTTCTATATATTCATGCGAACAATCTTTTTCAAGCATGCAACAACCCCTTTTCTTACACTGGTCATACTTAACTGTTGTTGTTGTTGTTATCTGTTGAAATTGACACAATTTTATCAAGTGGAATATGATGTTTTTCCATACACTCAATTGCAGCATTTGCAATATCTTCTATACCCTGTTTGACATTTGAGTGGTATCCAAGTTCTTCCTTAGGACCTGTAGATGGAATAAATCGTACAAAACGTGATACTTGTGCTGTATCATTTATGTCACAAGACTGAAACCAATTTAAGTTTTTTATCCCGTACGTGGTCATTTGTGACAGAGCCACACCCAAGGGGCCAAAGAGCCACATGTGGCTCGCGAGCCGCGGTTTTCCGACCAATGACCTACACCATGACCTCCACATCTTGAAACGGGCCCTCAGGCTAGGATATTTTTCAGGCCTCCTACCTACCGCTAAGATTAAAGGCAGTGTGAAATACTACATTAACGTTTTTCAATTTATGTTTTAATTCAAATTAAGGGTACTTATACAGTGAATTATTGGCAATTTTTAATACATCAACTTTAATAATGGTGCTGTCAAGTATCGCATAATAATCAGAAAATATATTGCACAATTATATAATTTAAAATGTTCATGGTCATAAAGTATAATAGCGTCGCAGACGACTTTTTTTTACTATTAAAGCTAATTTATGATGTGTGTTTATCTCACTTATCTGGTCAACCCAACACGCCGGGCACCCCACAGCCCGGGCCCCCAGGCTAGAGCCCTGTCAGCCCTCCCCAGCCATGACCTACACCACTCCGGAATTCGGGTGGACTTTTTGGATTTTTTTGACGGTTCCATTAAAAATTGGTTTTTAAAAAAACCCGACATTAGTGTTTCGAAATTTTTGTGTTGGAAATTAAAATCTAAGAAATTTTTCTGAAAATGGTGCTGGAGAATAATTACAAATCATTTTTTTGCCATGTTTTTATTTGTCTAAGCCCAAGGTATAGTTTATTGGCTTTCAATTTCAATGTTTAAAATCATTCATTTTCATGTTTGGGGTGCCAGGGCCCCTTGCCCCACCTCCCTGGGTGCGCCACTGCTATGATCAGTTTATCATATTTTATTCTGACTGTATTGCCTTTCTCTTTCTCTAGGATCATTTGCTATCGTAATTCTTTTCTTTTATCTAAAATGTACTGTGGATAGTCCTCCATCATATAATATTGAGTGCCTTTCAGCGCTCCCTTTTGTTTAAATATGTGTATCCTGAGACCGAGAGTAGTGAAAGTTACCATTATTGGAAGTTATAGAAATAAAACCGTTAATAATTTAATTTGTTATGTAGATTGTGATAAAAATAATATGAGAATCTAATATCTGTGTGCGAAAGGAAGAGGGCGATAAGTCGAAAATCGGTACTTTGATATAACATAATATTATGCTTCACCCAACTGGGTTCCGCGAGCAGTGCAGTATATAATATATCAGTTTATTATAAATTTGCTTGCATGTGTCCATTCCAAAAATAATAAAATGCGAATAGTATGTAATAAAAATACATTAAATTTAATACGAAGGTAAGAGGCCAAAATTTCAGTCTCGCTTGTAGCAGTTTGCTTCAGTATGTCACTGCGTACTGATATATACATATTTTTGTAATTTATTTTCTAGATCTAAAATGTGTCATTCAGGTACTGCCATCCAAAAAAGGTTAAGACGATACATCAGTGAAACGGCAAATAATTTTCAACTATAGGCGCGACGAAATTTTGGATTCGCTGGCATTCGGAGAGAGAATGTCGAGCTGGGAACGCGTCGATTTGTTTCGTGATGGCAACGGGGGTATTAATTCTTAAATCGTGTAAAGATGACTAAAAACGTTACCCATTTACTTAAAAAAGAAAACATGTCACAAAAAATTATATTTCGTTTGGCATGTGTTATTTGCACCCGCGACCCGCAATCCACGCATCGCCTAGCCACGATCTTTTTAGACCGTGCCTCAACTGAGGTATAGCCTTAAGCATCACAATTCTAAAAACTATGTTACGTTTTTTACAGATTCCGATAATATCACTGAACATATTTTGATCTAACAAGACCATTGCTCGGGAGAAAGATGGGGACATAAACAAAATTCACATTTTATAACGTTTTTCTTAAATTGTAGGTTTATCTTTGACTTAAGATTAAAAAAAAATCTTTTTAACGTTTTCAGATACATATTTATTAATTAATACAGTTGAAATTGTAAATTATCAAAAAAATGTCTCAAATTGCAAGCTTTGTATTTTTCCGCTAGGTGCCTCTTCAAAAAGGGCTCGGTAAATGCTTCACCTTAAACTCCACCAAGTTACATCCTAAAAAGTAAGTAAGGTATATTACATTTTTATAATAAGTAAAAAGTATGCACATTTTTTAAATATAATTGAAATTCAGAGAAGTGAACAGAAAAATAATAATCATACTAATTATGCAAGTAAATAACGTACTTATATAAATAATTATAATGTAAAATTAAATCACAAATGCACCCTAAGCAGAATATAATATGGACCCCTTCACAGAGAGAGCCCAACAATAATATCTAATATTTTACAGACAGTACGTGCCTACATCAAACCTTGTGTTTTTGTGAATATATTGTATTCTTATATGTATTATTATAATAGTAAGAATTAAGCATTGATGAGCTTTCTGATATTTTTTAAACTGCGATATTGGTACCTGCAGTATATTATTTCAAATAGAATAATTTAAAAACTAAGAGTAAATATAGAAATCGTCATATTCAGTTGATAATAATTGACATTGTTACGAGGAATGATTATTAGCCATTAGCACAATTAATATGGTTTTTGACCTTGATCAAACACATTGAAAGAACATAATGTGCTTTTTACACGGGATCAAACCCACACCCACAACTGCAGAGACGAATACGAAGTATGCCACAGTAGAATCACCAGCAAACAAGACTATCATTCTGGGTTTATCACAACAGTAAACTTTATTAAATTATTCAACAGTGAATTAGATAGATGTAACTGTATCACGCTTGAAATAATGATATAAAGTAATAAAAACTTATCGATAATATAAAAATTTAGTCTTTCTGGTTCTTTAATATTCATAGATCAACTGGTTCTAGAATCTAATATTTCTGGCAGCAAAACACTTCCTATAAAATTTATATACTTAGATGTTTTTTCATTCTTCCTGTATAAAATGTCGTCTTTGTTGATTCCAAACTCCAAATCTTTCTTAGTAATATGAAGTCTTCTTTTTGTCACAGACTTATAGTAAACAATAATTTAAAAACTAAGAGTAAATATAGAAAGCGTCATGTTCAGTTGATAATAATTGACATTGTTACGAGGAATGATTATTATCCATTATCACAATTAATTTGGTTTTTGACCTTGATTAAACACATTGAAAGAACATAATGTCCTTTTTACACGGGATCAAACCCACACCCACAGCTGCAGAGACGAATACGAAGTATGCCACAGTGGAATCACCAGCAAACAAGACTAACAATAATAATTGTTAAAATATTCAGAAATAAATTTTTGTAGTTCTACTGAAAGATTTCGTGGCCTCCCAGGGAACCGTAATCCATTAGCTTGGGAAATTTATCAAACTCAATTCATAAAAAAACAAATAATAGTGAACTGTAACTAAATATTTAATGAACACACATTTTTTCAATTTTTGACTTGTATTTAGGTACTTACCTATTATATAATCTAAAAAATATCTGTTTTTCTTTATATTTTTTTTGGATACATATTAGTAATTTAAAAAAAAAACACATTTTTTAGTAAATTGTATTGCCCCTGCGGGGCTGTTCTAACGTATCCAAACGTATGTGTTAAAAGGTTAAAACGGCTAATTATGATAAAATTATCAAAATTAACACATTTGCTATTCTCGCGGTCATTTGCGTAAGAAAGCTAACCGATATCCCTGTCAAAGTTAGCGGCACCTCGATGTGCCGTGCTACTGCGAGAACGAGAGAAAATATGTCAATTTTACATATTGAAAATTGAGATGCAAGATAATATGCAAAGTTTCAAACCACAATTTGTGGTTCGGTTCTACGGATTCTATGGTTAGAATCATAGATACTATTACTAATAAATGTTCGTTTCGCGGATGTCAAATAACTGTCGTTATATTGTTTTATCAATTTTATTATCCATCTACATTCTACAATTGTACAGACTGTCGAAAGAAATAGTGATCGAGATAGTGACCAAATTGGACTCCGTGTTGATGAGAGGCATACCCAAAGGAATTCCTGTCCAAATTCAGGTAATTAAAATCACAAATTACTTCGACATTTAGTAGCTATACTTAACCCTACTTTATGACAGCGCAAGATAACATCATGGGTAAGATACATTTACTCAGTTTGACAACAGCACATGTAAATACCTACCTACTTCATCTTTAAGCATTCACCACGACAGAAAACATATTAAAATTAACAGATTGTCATTGTTCATTGTCCTTCGTCATTCTTCATTTCCTCTTGTTATTGATTGATCCAAAAAACATTTCAGGTGATTCAGGGTATGCGGTAGAAAAATATATGCTCATTCCGATTCTACGTGCCGAGGTAGATTCACCTGAAGCTCGCTATACGGCTGCCCACTGCTCAACAAGGAATGTCATAGAGAGACTGAACGGTGTGTTGAAAGCAAAATTTAGATGCCTTCGAGGGGATAGAGCCCTCCATTATAAACCTGAGAAGGCAACCAAGATAATATATGCGTGTTGTATTCTGCATAACATGATGCAACATTATAGGTAATTATTGAAGTTTCAAGTAAATGAAAACATTACTTAAATAGATGTGACATTGGACTGAGTCTGTGCTAACACATCTCTTTTTCTTTCTTTTTCAGGATACCGAATCTAGAACCTGTTGATGAGCCTGTCCTATCGGAATTCGTGTATAATGAGACGCGGAATCAAAATAGATTAAGGGAGGCATATGCTACTCGTCAACGAATTGTCGACATCTATTTTGGTGACGATTAACACAATCACTATACCAGTATCTAATGGACAGGCTCGTTTTCAGCGCTCAATAACTCATTCCACACCGTTCCACATGTATGTGCCAAATAATTTAGCCTGTATTCAAACGTATATATGATATACGAAGGAGATGCAGCTAATGTTGGACAACAAGAAGACCAGGATCATCCCTCGTCATTTGCAGCTCGCCATCCGCAACGAGGAAACAAGCTGCTCTCCGGCGTCACCATCGCCCAGGGTGGAGTGCTGCCCAATATCCAGGTGGTGCTCTTGCCCAAGAAGACTGAGAAGGCGTGAAAAAAAATCTTATCGTCTATGATTACATGCAATAATCCATCTATCGTCGTACAAAAGGCCCTTTTCAGGGCCCCCATTTTTATTCAAATTCGACTGGTAGCGAACGTGTCGAGGTCGTTATTGTTGCTTATGAGATGACATTTATTATTTAACGAATCACTGGTCAAATTGGAAATGGAACGATTGCATAACGAAAGAGTTTTAACTTAAAGTTTAGTGTGCACTATTTATGGCGGATCTTAACAGCCTACCTCCACCCTTCGCCACTGGCACTGCCAGTAACAAACATTTTCGTTTGGTTTTACAATTACCCGTATTCCGTAGACATCAAAGGAATCAAAATTTTGCATAGTTATGAGTGGGTATTTAATGAAACAACAATGTATAACGTTTCAAATTTATTTAATCAAAAACATATTCAAAAAACAGATTGTGATCATTGAAAAAAAATTCAGCTGACGAACGTGAAGCAGATGATGTAGTCGGTTGCAGCTTTCGTCTTCTCTCTCGGTCATCTTCGTTATTCTCTTGTTTCCTTTTGGTTTTCTTGGTATTGACTGATCTAAAAACATTTCAGGCAAATTAGGTTATGCGGTTGAGAAACCCACTGTTCAACGAATGTGGTAGAGAGACTCAACGGTGTACTTAAAACAAAATTTAGATGCCTACGAGCGAACAAAAAGCAACAAAAATAAAAAAAATATATGCATATTGTATTCTGCACAACGTGATACAAGAATTTAGGTAATTTAAGTTCAAGTAAATGAAAACAATAGGTACTTAAATAGATGTGACATTGGATTGAGTATGTAATGTATTGTGCTAACAAATCTCTTTTTTTACAGGATACCGAATCTAACTTAATACATTTACGAAACAACAAATTCTTCAAATTTTAATCTATTGTCAATATTAAAAAAATATATATAAAGAAATTATTCGTAATCAGAAGTACAATTAATGATGGCGGGCCGCAAAAAAATAGCCGGCGGGCCGCAGTTTGCCCCCCCCTGTTATAGAGAGCATTTTCGACAAAATGAATGAGCAATGAATGAGAAGAAATGAAAAAGAATGAGAATGACCAATTACTAGTAGAATAAGATAGTAGGTATAAAGTAAATCACCATTTCCACTGCAAGGCGGAGCATAATGTGAAAATCCACAATGTTACAGTCTTTTACGAGGTATACCTACGCTGTATGATAAAACAAATTGGTTTTTTACAAAACAAATTATTAAAAGTAATATTTAGGAATACAATTGACCGTGAAAACTAAATTAAAACACCGTCATTATTTTCATCTGCGACTATCTGGCAACAACTTTTTAAGTCTTGAAAAACCTTTACATAAGGAGAGAAGGTCCTTCACTTTGTTACCTGGAATTGACACGCAGATTCTTCTTCTGAGTATGATGTTTTGTAGGTACTTAATCATACAAGGTTCTTCCTTATTAACCTGGATTGCTTTTACCTGCTGCCATTTACCTTTGTCTTTAGTCATTTAAAGAAAAAAAATTAGGGTAGCTTTTTATTATTTTATTTCACTTATCAATATCGTTCCTTTCAGGAGCTATCTTTTTCTGAGCAAGTTGGACATTTTTCTTACATGTGTTTCGTACTCTTCCTTCCTTTTTCATTTATCAAAATCGGAACTGTTCTTTTCATATGTTACACAGAATGAACAAAGATCCTTTTTCGGTTTGAAGAACGAAATATTTAATTTCGTATTAAATATACGACTGTAAATCGATTGATTAACACTGCTGGCCGCCGTTCAAACATTTTTCTTTATATAAATTGTTATACAATATCATAGTGATATTTAATAGTCCATGTATTCCCGTGCGGTTCTTGCATGGCAATAGTGAGACTCAATTCTTTTAAAACTTCTTATATGGTCTTCGAACTATTGAACGTCAAATCAGAAAGATCCAAACTGCAGAAGAAGTCAAATGCTCGCGTATACCTGCAGAACAATACTGAATTCCAAAATGAACTCAAAAATGCACTATCGGCTTTCTTAGATGAGAACGAAACCGTTTCCCTATCCAACGCGGAGGATATAACAAATATTATTCTACAATGTGCAGAAAAAACAGGCGTAAAAAGCTCAGAAGTTACACCTTCCACCAAGCTTTCGAAGGCAACATTGAATCTTATGGAGCAGAGAAGGAAAACCAAGAGCGATAGACAGGCACAAAACGATATGGAGTTTTCATCACTTTGCAAAACCCTCCGAAGGGAGATTAGAGAAGACCTTCGTAAATTCAATGTAAACCTCATACAAGCAATTGTGAAAGCAGGCAGAAGTTTAAACAAAAACAAGCAATGCTTGTCGATAGGAGAACGTCAAATCACAGCACTAAAAGCAAAAGATGGTTCTATCGTCAGAAATTGGGAACACTTGTTAAGCCGAGTTGAAGAGTTCTACAGCGATCTCTACAGTGATGACACTGACAATACGACTATAGACTTAGATCTTCAGAGAAATGGAAATTCGGAAGACCATACTCCCGAAATTACATCCTGGGAAGTAACCCATGCTTTAAATTACATGAAAAGTGGGAAAGCCCCCGGGGAAGACGGTTTAACGATAGATATCCTCAAAAAAGCAGGAAAGGATGCAAATGAAGTACTTGCACAATTGTTCACAGCCTGCATATGCAAAGAGGATGTCCCAGAGGTATGGAAAAATGCCAGCATTGTCATTCTTCACAAAAAAGGTGACAGAGAAGACCTAGCAAATTATCGTCCAATAAGTCTACTCCCTATTCTCTACAAGACGTTCACAAAAATTCTCTCAAACCGTCTGCAAAATGTACTAGACGAGAACCAACCGAGAGAACAAGCCGGATTTAGAGGAGGATACAGCACTATGGACCATATCCAAGTCGTCAGAGAAATCATAGAGCGGTACCAGGAATACAAACTGCCACTATGCATGGGTTTTATAGACTATGAGAAGGCGTTTGATTCGATAAAGAAATGTTCAATACTCGACGCACTCAGAAAACAAGGAATCACTGGACGCTATATAAATATTTTCAATAATATATACAGTAGCGCAACAGCATCTGTAAATCTCCATAAACCATCGCACAGATTTCCTATCACCAAAGGAGTCCGACAAGGTGATACAATCTCACCTAAACTATTTACAGCTACCCTTGAAGACTTATTCAGGCAACTTGACTGGAATGACAAAGGGATCCCCATAAATGGAGAATACCTGAGTCATCTGCGCTTTGCCGATGACATAGTAATTTTCTCGCAAGACTCAGAAGAAGCAGAATGCAGGAACTCGCTGAAGTAAGCAACAAAGTAGGTTTGAAAATAAATGTAACAAAGACGAAAGTCATGTTCAACTGCTTTGCAGGCCAAAAAGAGATCCTCATCAATGGCACTCAGCTCGAACAGGTGAAAAGCTACATCTATCTGGGACAACAAGTATCTATAGATTGATGTGTATTTGATGAAATTGTTCGCAGAGTAAAGCTAGGCTGGAGTGCTTTTGGCCGCCTGAATAATGTCTTCAAAAGTGACCTTCCACTGTGCCTAAAGCGCAAAGTGTTCAACCAGTGTGTGCTTCCCGTGATGACATATGCCTGTGAAACATGGACCCTAAGTAAAAGAGAGATCCAGAAACTTAGAGTAGCACAACGTGGTATGGAGAGGTGCATGCTGGGCATAACGCGAAAGGACAAAAAGAGGAATGAGTGGATAAGGAAGCAGACAAGGGTTTGCGATGTAATAGAGTTTATTAAAAGCCTTAAATGGAGATGGGCTGGACACATAGCTCGAAGAAGAGACAATCGTTGGACAAATCTAGTCATCCAGTGGTATCCAAGAAGTACAAAACGTCCACAAGGTAGACCTAGAGGCCGCTGGATCGATGAAATGATAAAGTTCTGCGGAAGTACGTGGCAACGCAATGCACAGGACCGAGAGAAGTGGAAGCAACTTGAAGAGGCCTTCATCCAGCAGTGGATAGATTCAGGCTGATGATGATATGGTCTTCAACATCATCAGCTTGCCTTTTTGTAGCTCGGAGCAGTACCTCTCATATCAGTTTCGAGAAAACCATCTTTTGCCTTCTTTAGTGCAGTATGTACTAATAGTGTTACTGCTGATTTCTAAATTGGCCGAGAAAAACTGTTTGCAAACTCGAATATTTTTACAACAAACATCGAAGAAATATGTGTGATTAGCCTTCCTTCTTGATGTACCTTCATTTTTTTGTTCTAGATGTTATTGGTTGCATGCATCTTAAAATAAATTCTTTTTGTCTGGTTTTATCTGCCAATAAATAAATAATGTCTTAAAATTGAATATAGTATATTATCAACCATGTTTTAATGTTTAATTAAATTATTCGTTGAATAAAAAAAATCGTTAATTATTTATTTTTGCTTTGTTACGTTGTGCTCAGTTCTTTTAGTGTTCATTCACTCACTAATGTGCTGTGTTTGAACATTTTTCAGTTACTAAATCACTCGTCACTTGACTAAACTAATCAACTAATCTGCACCGGCCTTTAGTGTTTGATATAACAAATCAGTGTTTTTGTCATCTATTGCAGTGCTCCGCAACCTTTTCTCACCCACGGCACACTAAAGGTCTTCCCAGAATTCCACGGCACACCACAATACAATTTATACACGCAAACATGGACTCCACATCCTGAAGGAGGATCCCAGGCCAGAATCGTCGGCGCTCCCCCTACCTATCGCTAAGGTTAAAGACAATGTGATACTTTAAAATAGCGTTTTTCTAATAGTGTTCGAAGTAAAATTAATGGTATTGATTGTATGTTTAGCGATTTTTTGTATTTATTAATACATCCACTTTAATTATTTGTCGAGTATTGACACAATAATAATAAATAATTGTACTTATCCCAAAATCGAATGTTTTAAAATATTAATGGCAGTGAAGTAAAATAGCACCAGGCTACTTTTTTTACTATTAGAACAAATTTGTTATCTGTTTATCTTACTTATCTGGTTGATCCAAAATTAATTGCTTGTTTTCAATGGTGGTCTGGTACTCAGGTAGGTTCTTTGGTACATTTGTAGATCCTTGTCTTAACTCCTTCTAATTATTTATCGGAGCACGTCAATATATTTTCATTCTGACCTTGCATTGTTTTATTAAGTTCATGCATATGCTCAAATATATTACCAGCCATGTACTCTAATTTGGATATTAAGTACCTAAGTATTTTATAAAATACAAAATTATTTGTGTTTTTTTTGGGAGCAATGCACCGCGGCACACCGGCTGCGGAGCATTGATCTATAGCAGTGGTTCTCACGTGAAATTTAACTGTGACCGCACAATTAATATTGACAGTTCTATGGAAACGTCCGGTGGCCGCACACAAATTTCACTTTTGTTGTGGTTGAAAGAATTAAAGCTAAATTTTATTTACTAAAAAAATGGATCAATTTATTTATAGACAAGTCCATTAAAAGACATTTGAACATTTCAGTAAGTATATATCTATTTATTTAAAAATAATGCAAATGGAAATACTCCTTTTTTCCAATGTGAGCCGCATGGCTGCTTCTAAGTTTACATCTGTCAACTGGCTTTGATATTTGTTTTTTTTGAAATGCAGGAAAAATCGACAATTTAATAAATATTTTGTAAAGCACTAGTGGCCGGGAATGGGACGATTTGACACCGCGAACTGGCCTCCGGTAATTGGCCGTCGGTACAATCGGACGCCGGCCCAATTGGACGCCGACCCAATTGGCCTCCTGGAGGATTGGACGCCGCACAGTTGAATTAAATGCGCAAAGGAATAGACGTACGTTACAATTTGTTGGAGTAAATAAGCAAGTCAGTTTAATATGCTTCTATCTTCTCAGTAGTTGTACCTTATACATTTTGCACTTGACACATTTTTAATATAGATTGAGAATAATTATTATGCCTTATGATGTTTATTAAAAGAAAATAATTCTTCCTTCGTTAAAACTTAAAGATGTGCATAATCAATTAATTTATTGTCTATACATGGGTACTTATATTTACAACAAATATTAAAAATAGTGTTAGATGTTAGAATGAAAATAACATTATATTTCAGCGTTTTATCTACTTAATATTATAATAAGGCTTAAACATGTATATTATTATGCATAAATGCGTATTTTAGATAGTATAGATAAGATAGTATGAAATTACAAACAAAATATTAAGTATGTTATCTGCTAAGTATAAATGTTTCAGTAGTTTGATTGATAAACTACTTAGGTACTCGGTGCCGGACGAAATCCCGAATGCTGAAATCCCGTATTATCTCTTATTATCCTTTATATTTATTTTAAACATTCGATGACTGCATAAAGTATTTTTATTACATAAAATAGTATTCGTTTAAACCTCTCGCTCTAATGTTTTAGAATATTGTCATATTTCGGTACATGAATGTGCAGTGGTGTTAAGATTTTTTACATTTGCTGGGTCTCACGCGCGTCAATATCATTTTACTCCCTACTTCAATTATAGTTTGTCAATTTATGGCTACGGCCGTATGTTGTAGCTTAACCACTGGGGAATAACAAAAGAAATGGCGTATTTCAAAAAAACACTTCCTTATTCTTAGGTCAATAATTATTATGAAGCAATCATTATTTGTAATATGTTTATCACACTTAAATGGTCAAAGACATAGCTTATAATAAGTATCTTTAGAATCATCTTCAAATGTGTTAATCTTGCCGATTTTTTGAATAAGAAAATGCCCAATTCTTGTCAAATTTGGGATCACAGAGATTATCAATATAATTTTTTATCGTAAATATTTTACTAAAATTATATCGTCATAAATTATGGTTTTATAAATGCGATTAAAAATTAATAAATGTAAAAAATCTTAACACCATTGTACATTCATGTACTGAAATATGACTATATTCTAAAACATTAGAGCGAGAGGTTTAAAAGAATACTTTTTTATGTAACAAAAATACTTTATACAGTCATCAAATGTTAAAAATAAATATAAAAGATAATAAGGCTTCAACATTATATAAATAGATTATCTACAACGTTTAAGGAATGTCCAGGATCATGGTTTAAAAATACAATAAAAACTCAATTTTGACCTACGCTGAGCATGTGGGCCGTTAACAAGTCACTTACGAGGCGTCGTTTCTTAACCCTCAATATATTATGTGAACAGGGAATGTAGTTTCACCTACCCTCATTGGCAAGTGTTCAGGCAATCCTCTATTCAATGCAACCTACCGCGAGTTGTTATCAAGTCTCTCTCACGCTCGGTGTTAAAATAATCATCGATGTCCCACAATCAATATCTAAGGCAGTGGTTTCCAAACTTTATGTTACTAGCCTCCCTTTTAAAAAAAATTCCCTTTATTTCATTAAATAATACAGACACCTTTTTAAATAGTGAACAATGTACTTAAATACAAAAATGAATAGAAAAAAAATAAATGAACAAGTTTTCATTTTTAAATTAATTTGTTTTTCATGCGACGAATGTGCTTGTTATTGGCATAATCAATTGTAATATAGTAGTCAATCGAAATTCATTATCGTTCATTGACAAATGGATTCTATCATGGGCCCCACGTCCTGAAGCGGGCCCCCGGACCAGGATCTTTCAACCACATATTTAAAATATTTAATATCCCTGAAACAAAGCAGCACTATTAATAAAATAATGTGAAAAGTGCATTAGCAAACTAACCAAGAACGAACTCAGCAAATAGATTTTTGTTTGCTTCAATATAACTGGCGCAGAAATCGTTTAAAAGTGAAAACATGGCGAACTTATTTTTTTGTAATTTTAATTTCCAAAGCTCCAATTCTTCATGAATGCCTTCACTTCGTCTTTTTAATCAGTGAATGCATTAGTGGTCCTTGCATTGATTTATTCACTCAATTTTATTAAAAATTTAAACCAAATAGACAAGTTTAGCAACAAAATTATCGCTCCTAAACAAGTTTGCCTCAAATTTCAACGTTATGATTTGACCCTTTTATTTGATTTTTTCACGAGATGCCAGCGCGCTTGACAATAGTATAGAAGTGAGGGATTATAAAATTAGTCTCCATATTTTCAGACAGGTTTGCAAACAACCTTTTATAGGACTGTTTTTTTGTGTAGTTTAAGACTAGCGGCTGTTTTATAAACTATGCATTTGCAAACTGCAAACTTGTGGCTACATTAATTGTGTTAAACTTTTCGTGCCTCCCAATTTGGAAATCGCTGATCAAAGATGTTTAACAATAATACCATATCGTCGGTATAGTGGCAGAAGACGATAAGTCAAAAATTGGCTGATTTGAGTTATGAATGCAGAATGATAAAGCTTAACACGCTCTATCGTCTGAAAAAACAAGCTCCGCCAAAGTCCATGTAGTTTTGACATAATTTAAAGAATTCAATACGTATTAAGTCACTTTCTTTCTTACTTCATAGTGGCAAATAACAATAAGATGACTTAACGTTATTTGGCTTCAAGCTTCTAGTCACTTGTCCGTTATTTATATTGACTTATTGTCTATGCCACACACAGCTTGCAACCATTTGACAGTTGGTTCTGAATGTTGACATTTTGCGCGTATTTATATATCTCATATTTTCTACAATTGTGCTTGTAATCTATTGTATAATCGTTTTTATCGACTAGTATAATTTAAGATTGGAAAATATTATGTTTCTGTATGGGCAACAGAATAAAATAAGGGAGCATGTAAAAGGTAAGCAACTTAATTCAACATAACCTCAAAATGAAGTTTGCTCTACAATTATTGATTATTTGTGTACTGATATCACGTTTCTATGGCGTATTTTTATGTAATCGGAAAGACATCCTTACTAACGCATATGTATTATTTATATTTTAGATTATGCACACCAAAGTGATGTTGTGGATGGAGACAATATTAATAATGTCTGGGACTCACAATTGTACTCGGTCGAAACCAAATGCCGCCTATTTGACGCTTGCATTCTTATGGTGTTGCTTTACGGTAGCGAATCATGGCACCTTACGAAGGCTCATGGCAACCGTATACTGAGCTTCGAAAACAGATGTTTGCGATGAATACTGGGTGTGCGGTGGTATGACTTTAGGATCGAGGAGATAAGAGAATGCACCAAACAGCTTCTCATCACGCTGAGAGTGAAGAGGCGACGTTGGACCTGGCTCGGCCACGTGCTGCGGATGCCAGAAGAGAACCTCAACTTGGCTTGCCTGTTCTTCAAGCCGACCTGACTCCGGCGTCCTGGAAGGCCGCTAAATACTATCTATAGAGTGTTTACGGCGGAGCTACTGGATGCTGGTTTGATCTGGAATGGAGCAAAAAGACTGGCAAGCGACAAGGATTCTTGGAGGCGCCGCGTGGTGTCCATATGCTCCAATTAAGGCCAAAGAAGACGAAGAAAGAGCTTCAAGCGCAAAGAGGATTTTATTTTAGGGATGCAGACAGTGCTGCTCCAAAACCCCAAAGGGTACGAATTGCTGACGGCAAACTGCGCAAGGACTCAAAATCATACCAATTTTATCAAAATGAATTAAAAGAAAGTATTTGCCAAATTTCTTTCTTAAATCTCCATACCGTTTACCCACCTGTTATCCGATGTTTCTAATAAATAAATTAAATACTGTTCTCGAACCCTTCGAGGTTGGCTATGATGAAGCGGAAATGATCTCTTAATTATATTATAAGTTTTCTTAATTAATTTTGTAGAGTGATTGTTAATTTTAATTGTTTTCATAAATTATTTTTGTGTAATCATCATCCCCATACCGTTTATCCACCTCTTATCCAATGTTCTGATAAATAAATTATATAAAAATGTATTTTTTTTATTATTTTTACCTAGTACTTAGCTACACAAATTTATGTTTAATAATTTAATAAAGATGAAAAGTATCGTAATTTGAAATAAGATTATTACTAATCTTACATACAAAAATATCAAATTACTTCTATACCTACCTAATATTATTACCTAATAGTATCCACCTACCTAATATTATTTCTGTTTTAATTTTAATTTTATTTTAAATTGGCCAGTTTCTATTATTATTAGAGTCCAATGTATTACTACTCAACTACAACATTTAATGTTTGACTATTCTATTAACTCAAAAATCGTTGTGGCAAAAAACGTTAATTCACCTTTTTGTAAATAAACTCAAAAAACTAATTATTATTACTATAAAAAAGACTTGACAATACTCAAATCGAATTCATAAATGATTACCGAATATCATAAAGTAGCAAGTTTAGGTAAAAATGTTTAAACTATTTAAATAGAAAGGTTTCAATTTCTTGAATTTAGAAAAAGACGATTATCTCAAAACACGGTTTTTTGACTTAACGCCTTTTGCCACTATACCGACGATATGTTTTTATCAACACTTATTATAAATCGTAGCATTTCTCATTGAGATTTTAAAAACATAGCAATGAAAAGATTCTGACTCCTGTACATCCTCACCCTCCTTTCACATTATATGTACAAGTACGGCAAAAAAACTGTTCGATTTAAAGCCGTCGAATATGAAAGCGTGCATTACGTCACGTGCACCACTGAGTCATCGGTGACCGTACGGCCGCAGTGCTTACAGTGGCAATGGACGGCTGCTATACGGCAAAGTTTCCGTTTTTAAGCATCGCCGTGTAATGTGAAAAGGGTCATTATCTTCTTCATGCCACTAAAAGAATGTCGCCACTCAATTTTTTCTCCGTACGGTCAAACCTGTATAATGTGAAAGAAGCGTTACGGTGGTGAAATATTACATCAGATTTATCTTATAATCAATTGTTAGCACATCAAAAATAAAACAAGAATTAATATGTCAAACAGCTTTTAATTTATTTTTATTAGACAAACAAAATTATAGCAAGAGATATTTTCGACACTTCCAATGAATCATTATTTAATAAAACTAAACTATATTTATACAAGACAGATAATTGTATTCTTTATAGAACATGTACAATTATTTGGAACATCTCACAACATTCTGGTTGTGTATCATTAGTTTATTAGTAGTAGTTTAATAGTGTATTAAAAGTTTCAGCATGATTAATGTAATGAATACACCGATACTTTAAAATGGTAAAGCACAGAGCCTTAATTACGATGACTGTAGAATGAAGATGCTCCATTTTCAGTCGGTCCCTCAAGGGTTTCGTCGCCGACCCCTCCCTCAACCTGCAGCGGTGCTACAAAAGCAATATACGCACGCACTGCAGGTCTCACATAGCGGGAGACGCATGACCTGGCAACGCACGGAGGTAAGTGCACTAGCTGTATAAACACTCGGGCGTGACAGGGTGAAGTAATAGTATTCAATTTTATTGCGAGATGTTCCAAATTATCAATTGAGATGCCGAGTTGTCATAATATACTCGTAATTAATGAACTAGTTTGGGGCAGTTTTCATTGTTTGAAACAGGATTCGAATACATATATATTGACACCCCCTACATATAAGGTTGGAACTGCAAATTGATTCAGTAATTTTCAGTAATACGATTTCAATAAATTTTAATGACACCATAATGTAAATATAATTGCTGGAATCATATTTCTTTTATTTAAGCCTATAAAATATTGATTGATTTTTTTGTGATATAACTGTTTTATTATCTTTAAAATTATTTAATAAAAGGCAACTAAGTCAAAATAGCCAAAAACGCAGTTCCGAACTTTTACATAGGAGGTGTCAGTCGATAACACTAATTGTTTTGTATCATGGTGTATAAAATGTTATTATTGTCATAGCAACAGCCATATATAATTCGACTCTTAGAATACGGCCTGAGTGGACAGCGTTCAGCAGGGGCGGGAACAACACAAACGTATAACCAAAAAAAGACATTGCCCAAGAACATTTTCACACACGGTTATACGTTTGTGTTGCGCACACCGCTCACGCCCAGCCGAACGCTGTCCACTCAGTCCGTACACTTACACTTTTAAACAATATTTTTTCATGGAATAGTAAATAATGAAATATTTGGAAGCGAGACCTAATTGACAATCGCATATTTTATGAATTAGTTAAATTCTCAGCATCCTAATAAAATTGCTATAAAGATACATATTATGATAATTTAAAAAATGCAGTACATATTGATGTTTCAGTTCCATAGTACGATAAATCAAAAATTTCGTTATGTTAACCATTATATTCGTATATCACTTCTCTTCAGTTCCAGAGAATTACAACTGGAAAAAATGACTAGTTGTCCTCACTCCTCGTAGGGTCAATGTTTTTGTCACCTTTCTACGACTCAGTTTAGATGAGTCAAAACTACTAATTCCTAGTTTTAGCACCATGGAAACGGTGGAAACTAATTATCTTTCATTATTATTATCCTAAGAGATTTTGGAAAACGCACTAACGGCTCATTTAAGCGACATTTTATTGTTATTTTTACATCTTCACTTCGAAATGTGCGCTACCGATTCATCTACCGTTTGAATTGACCACATTTCACAAATTTTCAATGATTTTACAGGTACGTGACGTTTATAACTGATATTTTCTCATAAAGCGTATACAATTCGCCATACTTCTTTTAACATACAGCAGAATGACGTCTTCGTCGCTTAAGACCTTCTAATCCTTTATTTGATAAACAAATTCGATTATTTTTATTCAAATATCGTAATGTAGGCATTGGCGCACTTTTTTCCAGTGAAAAAACCATAATATTGGTACGATTCACTACGTAAATAAAATTATGACAGGCGCACCCGCCTCTGTCCGCCATTTCATAGATAACGTGATATTCCAAATTTGATTTTTTTAAATACTTATTTGTGGCTGTTCACACACCATTTTTTTATTGAATAATTACCTAGGCTACTAATTTCCATAGATCACAATATAGTCATATTAAACTAACAAAGTTGCCATTGCAAACAATGAAAGAAATTAATACGAATTGTTATAGTTATCAAAATGAGTCATATTGTATAATATCTACATATTTTTATCGTCCCTATCATCATCAATCTAGACCTATCCACTACTGGATGAAGGCCTCCTCAGCCTTATTCGACTCCTTACTTACACATGAATTGTTATATTTATCAAAATCAGTGATATTATATTATTATCAACCTAGCTATATATAATTCCATTATTATCACGAGCCTCAATAAATCCACTGCTGGATGAAGGCCTCTCTACGTTGATTGTATTTTTGACAGTATTGAATTTTTAATGTTATTTATCTACATATTCATATCGTCATCATAATCATCATCATCATCATCAACCAGGATCAATCCACTGCTGGATGAAGAGTTCCGCAACCTGATTCTACTACTATTAGTTCAACGAATTTGTGATATTATACATATTTCTATCCATCTTATCATCATTGACTTGAACCAATCCACTGTTGGATAATGGCGTCCCTAGCCCGAATCTACTCCTTTCTGTCATATGAATTGCTGTATTTATCATAATCGGTGATACTATATTTATCTACATATTCATAATGTCATCATCATCATCATCAACCTGGATCAATCCTCTGCCTAATAAAGACCTCCATAGACTGTTTCTACTGCTTTTTGTCATATGAATTTCTGTATTTATCAAAATCGGTGATATTATATTTATCTACATATTCATATCGTCATCATCATCATCATCATCACATCGACCTGAACCAATACACTGCTTAATAAAGACCTCCCTAGCCTGATTTTACTCCGTTATGTCATATGAATCCCTGTATTTATAAAAATCGGTGATATTATATATTTTATCTGCATATTCATATCATCATCATCATGATCAACCAGGATTAATCCACTGCTTAATAAAGACCTCCCTAGCCTGATTCTACTCCTTTCTGTCATATGAATTTCTGTATTTATGAAAATCGGTGATATTATATTTATCTACATATTCATATCATCATTATCATCATCATCATCATCGACCTGAACCAATCCACTGCTTATTAAAGACCTCCTTAGCCTGATTCTACTCCTTTCTGTCATATGAATTGCTGTATTTATCAAAATCGATAATATTATATTTATCTACATATTCATATCGTCATCATCATCATTATCATCATCATCATCATCGACCTGAACCAATCCACTGCTTAATAAAGACCTCGCTAGCCTGATTCTACTCCTTTCTGTCATATGAATTTCTGTATTTATCAAAATCGGTGATATTATATTTATTTACATATTCATATCGTCATCATCATCATCATCGACCTGAACCAATCCACTGCTTAATAAAGACCTCCTTAGCCTCATTCTACTCCTTTCTGTGATATGAATTTCTGTATTTATCAAAATCGGTGATATTACATTTATCTACATATTCATATCGTCATCATCATCAACCAGGATCAATCCACTGCTGGATGAAGGGTTCCGCAACCTGATTCTACTACTATAATATACCTATTTCTATCGTCCGTATCATCATTGACCTGAACCCATCTACTGCTGGATAATGGCCTCCCAAGGCTGATTCTACTCCTTTCTGTCATTTGAATTGCTGTATTTATCAAAATCGGTGATATTATATTATATCTATTTATATTTCCATTATCATTATGAGCCTGAATCAATCCACCGGTAGATGAAGGCCTCTCTATGTTTTTTGAATTTATGTCGGTCATATGAATTGCTATATTTATCAAAATTGCTCATATTATATTTACCCATTCATAATATCGTCATTATCATCATCAACCAAGATTAATCCACTGCTGGATGAAGGTTATCCCAACCTAATTCTACTCTTCTTGGTCATATAAACTGCAATCTTTTTTTTAAATTTGTGATTTTATATACCTACCTATTTATATCGTCATTATCGTTATCAACCTGTATAAATCCACTGCTGGATGAAGGCCTCTTTAAGCTGATTCCACATCTTTAGGTCTTATAAATTCCTATTTTTATCAGATATAATATGTATTGCTTCATTATTTATCAACATTTGTCTCGATATGAATGTCCCGCACCGGGAAACTATATTGTTTAAGGTTAATTTTTAAATCAAAATATGATTTTTAAAATATTATTCTATGGCTCCGAGCATTTATTTTTTATAGACAATGAAACAAAATAATGTTTAAATTTATTTTTTATGCTGCTATGTAAATGGGACCCGAAAGAGATTAATATTCGCGTTATATTGGATCGCTATTTATGATAATCACGATTGAGATGTATAATTATTTATCATATTTAAATGCACATATTTACACATATATTGTATTAAAATGACAGTGGTAGCAATCGGCGATTGCCAACTGTTCTGCTAGACCTAGCAGCCTGAAATGGTGTCAGACGATATTGAGAAGGCCAGACTCCAGAATAGACTACGCACATGTCTCCAAATTTGTATTGGCAGTGACGACATGTAGATCGTAAAACTGACAAATCAGCTAAATTTTCAACTGTCTGACTTGAATGAAAATCCATCCCGAAGGGAAAACTATGGCCCCGTCTATACACGCTTTACAATTATTATATTAAAATCCAACGCCAAAGTCACTATGACGAAAAGCTGTCTGCAAGACCTAGCGAGACAGACTGGCGAGAGCCAGCTGGCTCAGCTAGTATACATTAATTTTAGAAGGTAAGTATTTTCTCGCTTCATTGCAATAACAGTGGCGGCGATGGGCGGAGTTAGGCTAAGGAGATCTGACAAAAATAGTGCACACTAAATTTTGCCAGTCATTGTTTTCGTCGACCCAATAATAACTTTCAGATGTTAGTTAATTTTTAAAATTGAATTGAAACCTGTTTAACCAAACCATACTAGATAAATGATACTTCACTTTTAAATTGTTAAATATAACACCATAGAATGAAATTATATAAAACATATTTATTTTAACAATATGTTTTCAACATTTTAAACATTATAAGATAGAAACAGCAACAAACCAGGCTTATGTTGAATTAAAAAAACAATTTTAAAATCTTGAGACTGTTTCATTCAGTGTTGACTAGGGGTTGATGAACAGATTTATTTAATTGTAACACTCTTTATAATATGAGGCACCTAGTTTCAAAAGCCCCTAAAACGGTTTTTGAAAATTTTTCAGTTATATATGTATTTAGATGGATATTTTTGTTAACTATATGATGGCCAAAGATTGAGCTTGAAAAAACGCCAAAAACCATCAATACGTATGATCAAAAATTAGGGTACATTTCAAAACCCGCCAAAATGGTTGGGTGTGCTTTTCAAATACTCCTAAAATGGAAAGCCAAATACTCTTTAGAATGTAACGAATTACAAAAGTTCACAAATTTAATAGAAATGATTTTATCTCCTTTTTCTCAAAACTACCCAGAACCGTTTTTCTCATTTTTCTCAGAACTACCTTAAGGGGGGACATGCTCGTCGTAGGTCAAAATTGAGTTTTTATTGTATTTTCAAACCATGATCCTGGACACTCCTTAAACGTTGTAGATAATCTATTTATATAATTTTGAAGCCTTATTATCCTTTATATTTATTTTAAACATTTGATGACTGCATAAAATATTTTTGTTACATAAAATAGTATTCTTTTAAACCTCTCGCTTTAATGTTTTAGAATATAGTCATATTTCGGTACATGAATGTGCAGTGGTGTTCAGATTTTTTACATTTATTAATTTTTAATCACATTTATAAAACCATTAGTATAATTTATGACGAGATAATTTTAGAAAATAGTAAGTAGAAAATAGTAGAAGATAATCTCTGTGATCCCAAATTTGATAAGAATTAGGCATTTTATTATTCAAAAAATCGGCAAGATTAACACATTTGAAGATGATTCTAAAGATACTTATTATAAGCTATGATTTTGACCATTCAAGTGTGATAAACATCTTATGAATAATGATTGCTTTATAATAATTATTGACCTAAAAATAAGGTAGTGTTTTTTTGAAATACGCCATTTCTTTTGTCATTCCCCAGCGGTTAAGCTACAACATACGGCCGTAGCCATAAATTGACAAACTATAATTAAATTAGGGAGTAAAATTATGTTAACGTGCGTGTTTCCCTCATTACATATAAGTAAAATTCATTGAGGCGTCTTATCATCAAACACAGCAATGTCATATTTTTATCATGGAAACAGAAATGATAAGAAGTGCGCCACCTTTTGTTGAAGCCCGAAATACAAAAAGTTCATGGCCGCACTGAGCTCGAAACAAACAAAAGTGTTTATACGAAAGGATCAATAGGCCGTGCTTTCGCAGTCGCTGTGCGTACTGTACATCGTGATCAAACCAGCTTTTGCCCTTTTGCTCGACGCGAGATTTCCGGCCTCGCTGAGCTGGTCCTACAACACCTGCGTTATTCTTAGACAGATGTACCGCCCCAGTCAAACTTCCCGCAAACTTAGCGCGAAAAACCCATGACGCGCGGCAATGGGACTGTTGTCATACAATATACAACTTACAGACACTTCCTCACAACTATGGAAGATGTGCAAGTAGATTTACTTGTAATGGATGAGATAAACTAAAGGAATAACTCGGAAGTGCTAGCGGTAGAGTCAATAGCTCAACTGTTGAAGATACCCAGAATCGCAATCACAGTCACAATATATCCATCTACATACTAGGTATGCGGACTCTTGATAACAGAGGTAAGAGACAAATCTATACTAGACTGTTAACTGCCAGAAATGGGAGATTCTGTTATTAACAAGATCCCGAAAGGGAAAGAGGGAATAGCCTGGAATAGGATAGGACAGAACTAGATAAAGGATGTAAGGTCATGATATTCTACCCAACGACTGAAGCGTGTAATGTAGCCTCGAAAGACTTGCAAGATCAGGAAGCCCATGACCCGCCAACAGCAATTAAAGAAGTCCTAAAACTAAATAATCCGAAGGAACTTCGCCTTATTCTGGGGGGAAAATACGTTTATCATATAATTACATATGCAACGTTGGAAGAGCATATAGGGATTTGTCATAAATTTAAACAACCTGCCACTTACGCATTCTGTACAGGGTCTACAAAAACACCTGATGACGATGGAAGATGTCAACTCAACCGGACCAAGAGTTATTGAACCAATAAGGCAAAACTAATGAGTCTGCCTGCCATCGACCAACTCATCCAGCGGATCCAAAGATCGTATCGGAACGACAAGGAATGAGCTCATTACTTCGGACAAAAAGTAATATTGTCATTTGATACTCATCATTTACTTAGAAGGAATTATAAATAACATGTCAACTAAAAATATAAAGTGGACAATTTGCAGAAAACAATTTGACGGAAAATGGGATCACACAAGCATCCATGCCGATACTGTAATGATGTTACCAAAATTGACACGACTCCAATGGGTGGAGGTGTGACAAGCAAGTATGAAAGCATATGTGGTATGCATACTATTACATTCGTTTCTGAATAAACTTTATATTTAGATTTTTCAGAATAAAAACAAACTTGTTCCACTTCAAACGAATCCAAACAAGGCCGTGTAACGTAATTTATTCCGTAACTTAGAATAAATACGTTTGAACACTTTTAAGGGCAACATTATGTTTCTGAAATTTATCGTTGTTAACATGGCAGTCTGCGTGGAACGATTTTTAAGTTGGTATCTCCTACGCGTGGGTAGGCGACTACATGCGCGTGGAGAAGGGAGTTAGTCTACATCCGGCGAGCAACGCAGAAGGTCCAGTCTAGAACGAGGTGTCGGTATTCGGACTCCCGGCGGTTTTAACAATGGCGGACACTCTCAACCGGTATTTATTGTATCGATTAACTAGAGGATTAGACTCCTGTTTTGCTTAAACTTGGTAATAACTCCCCACAGAGAACTCTAGTTTTGTTGATAGGTATTTGGCATTTGGTTCGGGTCTAATTGTAACTTGGATTATTATACTGTTGCGTTTTAACTGCGTGTGTTAACTTGTTGCTGTACTGTTTACAATAAATTTGCATATTGTCCATTCTGGAACGTACTTAAAAGGTTTTATTATTTTCTTGTCCCGATATGTCCCTTGTATTTAACCATGCCGTAAGGAGAAATCGGGCTAAGATGGCGCCCCTTTACACAATTACATAAATAATTAATTTAACAACATTTGACCTGAAGTACTGGAACCGAGAGGAATAATTCCGAACAGATATAACCACATTCACGATCCTCGATTACGATAAGATTCTTGTGCTATACTGCTTTTGTGTTATTTATTGAGCTAGTTCCGGAAGTAATAAAATTATGGGTACACACTATTATGGTAAGTAGCCTATATTTTTACAGCCGACAGTACGGGACGCGTCCCGGTCGGTGGTGGGTTTGTTTTGGGCACTCACAGAACACGTCTTGAAACACGGACCAAAGAGTCTAGCATGCGCGCGAGTCGAGCAGAGTGGCAGCCAAAGCCAGAAACGCTGCAATATCGACGGAGATGCTAGCGAACGACAGGTTGTCGTATCTGTCGCCTGCTGCAAGACAACTGATCACCCTGAACACGAGGCGACCGAGACCAAAAGCGCCAAACGCGCGGCTGCTTCGGCAGTAGCCAAAGCCAAGTCCTCTGTCAAATATCACTTTGAAAACGAGGAAGCAAAGGAAAAGAGAAAGGAACAGCATGAGTTTCTGAAAAACGAGGCCAAAGCAGCCAAGAGAACTGCTAACAACCAGAAAACAACAACTGAATACGGCGAAGGGGAGACATCCGCTCCGGGGCCCTACCAAGCCGCTGACGCCGGACCAACCCCCAATAATAAGAAAAAAAACAAGACAAGGTCGAAAACCAAGGACTTCTCGCGGAATGACTCCGCTGACCCTAACAACCAGCCTACAAATAACAAGGACAACGAGAACGAGGCACCCAGGCAAGGCTCCGGGGCAAACCCAAGACCCAAGCCTTCACGGGTGCGCCGGCGGGTTCACCGACGGGCCCCCGGAGTGCGTGCACTTCTCCCGCAGTATAACACTGGGACCTCGAGGGGTGGAGTCGACGGCCGCCGCACGCGACGGTAGAGAAAGAGGTTAATAAGGTTATGGACATGATAAAGACAGACAACCGAATGTCTAACACCATCAAAGAGCTGGAAAAGGTAACCGAGGATGCCTGGGCGCTGGCTATCCAGTTTAAGGCAAGCAAGACTGTCCTTGAGGACCGCGCCTCCTTCCAGAGCAAGATCGCAGCTGCGGTCGGGCAACCACAAAAGAGGACACGGGCAACAACCACTCTTGGAGTGATGTCACCCGAAGAAGAGCCAGAAGCTGCACCAAGCAGGCCCCTGAAGACTTCCCGACAGTCCCACCGACGGCGGCGGCCAGACCGGGTGTCTTTTTCTTCCTGACAGGGGAGACCAAGAAGTCCGAAGACACGAGGACCGTGAAAATCGTGCCCAAGAACCTCAACGTCCCAATAACCGGCCTCAGGATGGGGCGGGACGGCAGGGTCATTATACACCCCAAAACTGACGCCGAGGCCAAGCGTCTCATGGCAGCCCCTGGCATCAAGGAGGCCGGCCTACGGGCTGAAGTCGCTGGAAAAAGGCTTCCGCAAATCATAATTTTCAACGTCCCGGTTTCTACCAACGAGGAAACGCTTAAGGAAGCCATTAAGTCGAACGCTCGGGACCACACGGGCCTCTTTGAAGAAGACTACCGTCAGGTCAAGATGAGCCATAGAGCCGGACCCAGAGTCGGCAAGTGCCAAATGGTGCTGTCCGTGCCGGTCCGGTCCGGTGCCATCGAGTTAACCAAAAGCGCCTACGTCATGACGGTAGCCGGCCGCGACGGTCTCTCTCTCCAGAGTCGGGTTGCTTGAGAGTGCAGCCTTAAGCGGGTGGTAGTCTCCATCTAAGGCTAAATACTACCACGAGACCGATAGCGAACAAATACCGTGAGGAAAAGTTGAAAAGAACTTTGAAGAGAGAGTTCAAGAGTACGTAAAACCATTCAGGGGTAAACCTGTGGAACTCAAACGAGCGAACGGGGAGATTCATCGCTCTTCCACCGGGGTCCGCATCTCGCCGCTCACCCTCCGACAGCACGCCTTCGCAGGTGCGCCGGCGGGGAGGCGCGGGTTCGCCGACGGGCCCCCAGAGTGCGTGCACTTCTCCCTCAGTATAACACCACGACCTCGACGAGGGGCGGAGCCGCGGCGTCAACGGCCGCCGCACGCGACGGTAGAGAACGAGGTTAATAAGGTAAATAAGGTTATGGACATGATAAAGACAGACAACCAAATGTCCAACACCATCATCGGGGCCATCAACAAAGAGCTGGAAAAGATAACCGAAGAGGCCTGGGCGCTGGCCATCCAGCTCGAGGCAAGCAAGGTTGTCCTTGAGGACTGCGTCTTCTTCCACAGTACGATCGCAGCTGCGGTCGGGCAACCACGAGAGGACACGGGCAACAACCACTCTTACATACTCTTACTCACACATACATGAGGTTGACTTGGAGAAGATTCCTATAATATTATGCGACGCAGGATTTGAATACCATGATTTGGATAGCCAACAGCAAATTCCACAGGAAAAACAAATAGGTAAGTCACCAACTATTTGTGATTGTGAATAGACTAAGTTAGATAATGACCCGTAGAATTATAATACATTGAAATTATTTCATTGAATTATACCGAGTATATGCAAACTCAATTAATTAATTAACTCTCTTTGTGAGTTAAATTTACATAAATCAATAAAATTGTATATGGATATTATTTATTTAAATATAATTAGTGACATTAAAAGTGCAAACCATGCGCTACATATTATTATGATAAGACATACACAGACATTGTCTTGCAATGCGGGCTGAAATGATTTGTTAGTTATAGTTATATAAGTAGTTAGTATATTATGACGTAATTTTAAATGGTTGATTTTAATTCTTTACAGAAATTACACAAGACGTTGCATTGGACAATAATATAATCATAGAATACATACATAGAATCATATCATAGAAGATCAAATAAAGCTGGCAGATGAGATTGTAAATATTTTAGCCGATGAAGGTTTTTTACTGTCTACACCATGATTTTGCCTGTTTCATCATCCACAGGAGTTGAAAATAATTGTCCTAATCCTATGGCTAAGGAACTGCAAGAAGTTGCACTCCAGGATCTATCTGCACGACAAACCTGTTGGAAGACATGTAATCCTGCAGGATGGAAGCGAAAAAAAAAGAGATTTTATTTTAAGAAATGTGGAGTCCAGCAATCTAAAATACCGTAAACAGAACACTGTAACAGGTAAACAACGTAAAGATGCAAAAGCATGTTACTTATATAAGACCGGCCAAATTAGGCTGAGTTTGCCAAAACTTTTTTATAAAGACGATATACAGTTATAAAAAATGCTTTTTATGGGGATGGATATGAGGACGCAAAAACCCATCAAATAAAACTAAACAGGAGGATATTAGTATAGTAAAGGGTCATATTGAAAGATACCCGAAAATGTAAAGCCACTATACCAGAGCATCTTCGACGAGGGAATATATGGATAGTGGTCTGTCCATTTCCAAAATGTACGATCAGTACATAGTGTACTGCGAACAGTCCCGGTGAGTTCAATAACTTATAGGCGAACTTTTAGCCTTAATTACAATTTAAATTTTATTAAACCAAAAAACGATCAGTGCGTCAAAATTGCATTCAGTACTCTCAAGCCTCTAGTGAGGAAAAAATCATATCGGAATCAGAGTATAGAATGCACATTGAACGGAAAATGGCAGCTGAATTATCAAAGTCATCGGACAAAAATCTTTCAATCAACAACGTAAAATACATTACAATAACTTTTGACCTGCAGAAAGTCCTACAAATACCACCATCCAGAGCTACACTGGCATATTATATGCGGAAGCTTAATATGTTCAATTTAACCGTATATGAAGGTGCTCCTCCAAATAGAGGATTTTGCTATGCATGGAGTGAAGTAGACGGAAAGAGGGGAGCTTGTGAAATCGGATCATGTTTGGCCATCTATATAAGAAATGAAGTGCCACTAACAGCAACTAACTTGGTGCTGTATTCCGATACATGTGGAGGCCAAAATCGCAATGTTCATATAGCAGCTCTCCTGAAACACCTACCGCATAAATTTTTAGAGAGTGGACATTCGTACGTGGAAGTCGATAGCATGCATAGTGCTATCGAGTATAAGAAAAAATTTATGGACGTGTTCAGTGTGCATGATTGGCTGAACATTTTCAAAATGAGCCGTGTGGCACGGAAGTTTAAGAATGTAATGAAAATCCGTATCATGTGAAACAATTGACATTCAACGACATGCTCGACTTGAAGACATTAGCGAAAAAAATTATCAAAAATAAAAATGATGACGAAGACAAAGATAAAGTCCACTGGCTCAAAGTGAAATGTTTTAAATATGAAAAAAATTCGCCAGGAACAATCTTTTACCGCTACGATTATTCAAGTGAATACAAAAAAATTTATATATTTGGTAATCGTAGAGGTCGAAGAAGTGTTCTACCACTAGAAGACATACCAAACGCTTACGCTTCTCAGTTACACATTTCCAATGAGAAAAAAAAAGATTTATTGACAACGTGTAGCAAAAACATTATTCCTCCAGAGCTTTCATTCCGCCAGTCGGATCATCACGTGGCACTCGCAAGGTATGTTCTTTGCTAATGAAAACACCCTGAAAAAGCATGAAGAGTGAAGGCCGTTGAAGTATGATGTGTGTCCTGGTACAGCAATGCTGGTACAGTACTGGCAATGAAAGTACCTAAATATATAATATACCTTTACAATAATTATTGAAGGATACGTTTTTTTAATATACCTATTATTTGAAACTAGCTGAGCCAGCTGGCTCTCGCCAGTCTGTCTCGCTAGGTCTTGCAGACAGCTTTTCGTCATGATGACATGGTGTTGGATTTTAATATAATTGTAAAGTATGTATGGACGGCGCCATAGTTTTCCCTTATAGTTTTACGTCAGACATTTTGACATTTCGCTGATTTGTTAGTTTTGCGATTTGCATGTCGTCACTGCCAATACAAATTTAGAGTCATATGCGTAGTCTATTCTGGAGTCAGGCCTTCACAATATTACCTGACACCACTTCAGGCTGCTAGGCCTAGCAGAACAGCTGGCAATCAAGGATTGCTACCATTGACATTTTAATTTTAATACATTATATGTGTAGGTATGTGCATTTAAATATGATAAATAATTATACATCTCATTCATTCGCATATACAGCAATATTATGTGATTATCATTAAAAGCGATCCAATATATCCCAATATTAATCTCTTTCGGGTCCCATTTACATAATAGAAAAAGATTAGTAGCATTAAAAACAAATTTAAACATTGTTTTGTTTCATTGTCTATAAAAAATAAAAATGCTTGCAGCTATAGAATAATATTTAAAAATCAAATTTTGAATTCAAAATTAACCTTAACCAATATAGTTTCCCTGTGCGGGACATTTATATCGAGACAAATGTTGATAAATAAGAAAGCAATACATATTATATCTGAGAGGAATAGACCAATTTTGATAATAATAGGAATTTATAAAACCTAAAAATGTGGAATCAGCTTAAAGAGGCCTTCATCCAGCAGTGGATTGATGACGATAATGACGATATAAATAGGTTGGTATATAAAATCACAAATTTAAAAAAAATATAGCAGTTTATATGACTAAGAAGAGTAGAATTAGGTTGGCATAACCTTCATCCAGCAGTGGATTGATCATGGTTGATGATGATAATGACGATATTATGAATGGGTAAATATAGTATCAGCAATTTTGATAAATATAGCAATTCATATGATCGACAGAAATACAAACAACTTAGAAAGGCCTTCATCCACCAGTGGATTGATTCAGGCTCATGATGGTAATGGCAATATAAATAGATATAATATCACCAATTTTGATAAATACAGCAATTCGAATGATATAAAGGAGTAGAATCAGGCATGGGAGGCCTTTATCCAGCAGTGGATTAGTTCAGGTCGATGATGATAAGGACGATAGAAATAGGTATAATATCACAAATTCGGTAAACCTATATAGTAGTAGAGTCAGATTGCGGAACCCTTCATCCAGCAGTGGATTGATCGTGGTTGATGATGATGACGATATGAGTATGTAGATAAATATAACATCACCGATTTTGATAAATACAGCAATTCATATGACAGAAAGGAGTATAATCAGGCTATGGGAGGCCTTTATCCAGCAGTGGATAGGTTCAGGTCGATGATGATAAGGATGATAGAAATAGGTATAATATCACAAATTCGTTAAACCGATAGTCGTAGAATCACGCTACGGAACCCTTCATCCAGCAGTGGATTGATGATGATGATGAAATTCAAGACTATCAAGAATACAATCAACGTAGAGAGGCCGTCATCCAGCAGTGGATTTATTAAGGCTCGTGATAAAAATGGCATTATAAATATAGATAGTATAATATCACTGATTTCCATGTGTAAGTAAGGAGTAGAATAAAGCTGAGGAGGCCTTCATCCAGCAGTGGATAGGTCCAGATTGATGATGATAAGGATGGTAAAAATAGGTAGATATTATACAATATCACACATTTTGTTAATTATAACAATTCGTATTAATTTATTTCATTGTTTGCAATGGCAACTTAATATGACTATATCTATGGAAATTAGTAGCCTAGTTAATTATTCAATAAAAAAATAGTAAGTAAACAGCCACAAAGAAGTATTTAAAAAAAATCAAATGTGTTATTAATTAATAGAAAACTCATCTTACAATGGAAATGTCTTGATTGAAATTGATTATTTAACATGCTAATAGAAATGTCACATTTTTTCGATTAATTCTGCAAATTCTAAATTTGAATTCTGACACGTCAAATGAACTTGTTTTGCGAAAGAAAACAAATGAAAATCTAAGTCTATTAGTTTGACAGATAAAAAGCAGTGACATGGTTTTAGATTATATTTTCATAGTAATTAGTGAGGAAAGATGTATTTATTTCTTGTAGCACGCCAATGTGCTACTTACAGATTTGAATAGTTTGGTGGAATATTAATTCTGATTTGTGAAATATCGATTATATAAAAAGTATTAAGTGACAATATAATCAATTTGCCGTAGATGGCTAGCAAGATGCGAAAATGTATGGTGACGGATGTAAAACGCGATTTAAAAACGATATTATCTGTAATTGTGTCGAGTTATATCAAATTTGTGCCCGATTCAAATGGAAGTAGATTCGGGACTCTAAAAATTTTAGTGAATTCCTTTAACCGCCCGACCTCTTTGAACGTACGCGATACGCGCTCTGTGACGTAGCCCTGGCGCGCTAACCCGTATCACGTTCGCGCTTTAGAAAAAAATACATCTCGATGTCTACAAAACGAACGTGATACGCTTATGGGTTTATACATACATACAATTCACATACTCAGTTAATTCTTCAAGGTTAGTCGACGCGCGCGGTCGTTTGGAGACATTTCGTAAGGTTCATTCAACTTAGTACTACGAGTCAGGGGCGCGGTACATGCGTTTTAGTGCGTAATTATTTTGAAGCGCGTTTTTTGTTTCCTGTACAGTTTTATTTGTTTTTTGTATGAATAATGACATTTATTTTTATGTGAATACTATACTGACTTACTTTTTGTGTGTGTATATTGATATTTATTTTTTATTGGTGACTTTGAACCCATTTATTTTACCAGTGAACTTTTTTAGTCAGTAAAACATGTCTAGTGAGAGTGAATATGAGAATATTAGCACCTCCGGGAGTGATACCACAATAGATGACAACTCTTCGTCTTCGCAAGACGATGTAAGCGATGTCGAAGAAGACATTCCTACAAGTTCTCAGGAGTGGGTTGACATAAATCCGGAAAACGACATTTCGCAGCAGCCGTTTCAATTTACGGAAAAATCTGGCGTTCCCGAATTTATGAACAACTATAAGGAGGAATTCGAATTCTTCAATTTCTTCTTTGATGAAAATCTTTTGAAGTTGATCGTGGAGCAAACTAACATATTTGCTGAGCAATTTATCAGTACAACACCACATTCATCCAGCAGCCTCATAAGTTTATGGCATCCGACTACAGAAAATGAAATGAGAATCTTTTTTGTCATAATTTTAGTCCAAAGCATAGTAAAGAAACCAGAAGAAAAAATGTATTGGTCTAAAAATCCTGTATTTCTTACGCCATTTTTTGCTCGAACACTGTCATATAGGAGATTTATACTGATAAAAAAGTTTCTTCACTTTAGTAATAATTCCGAATATGATGAATCTTCACACCCCAATCCCAAACTAAATAAAATTTGGCCTGTCTATCAATATCTTCAAACAAAATTCCAGGAAGGTTACATACCAGAAAAAAATGTAGCAATTGATGAGAGCCTTATGCTGTACAAGGGGAAACTAGGGTGGATACAATACATACCCCTCAAAAGATCCAGATTTGGTATAAAAACATATATGCTGTGCGAATCGTCGTCTGGATACATATGGTCCACAATAATCTACACTGGAAAAAATACTCTCTTTGATCAACAATATCGAAACCTCCCTGTTACATCCCAAGTAGTTATGAGCCTAATGAAACCATTGCTGAACAAGGGCTACTGTCTTACCACGGACAATTTTTATACATCGCCGGAATTAGCCGAGATACTCACTTCAAATAAAACTGACACATACGGGACTCTAAGATTTAGGCGTAAAGGTGTACCAAAAAATATTTCATTTCCAAAGAAAGTAACTAGAGGGTATACTAAAGCCTACAGAAAAGGAAAGTTGATGGTGATGAGATGGAGGGACAAAAAGGATGTATTTTTCCTTTCCACTATCCATAGTTGCACCATGATAGATGTAGGCCAGGGTAAACAACGTCCTACTGTGGCAAATGACTACAATTTTACTATGGGAGGCGTTGACCGCGTTGATCAACATTTGGCAATCTGCCCTGTTACGCGGAAACAGGGTAAGAAATATTACAAAAAATGTTTTTCCATTTGCTCGAACAAGCTTTGTGGAACGCATTTGTTTTATATAAAAAGAACGGGGGAAAAGGAAGTAATTCGAAATTTAGGGTGAAAGTAATTCATCAATACTTAGAAAAATATCACTCGCCAGAATTTTCAGCGAAAGGAGGAAGACCATCCACAACTCCAAACCCATTACGTCTTACTGAGAGACATTTTATTGATACAATCCCGCCAACGCAAAGTAAAGCAAATGCAACGAAACGCTGTGTTGTTTGCTGTTCCAAAACGGATGATAAAGGGAAAAAAGTGAGGAGAGAAACGAGATATTATTGCCCCGACTGTAATGTGGGCCTGTGTATCCCATGCTTCAAGATATATCACACTAAGAAAAATTTTTAAAATATTCTATACTGTATCATCAGCCGGGTCAATCCACTGCATCATGAAGGCCTCCCCAAGCTTCTTCCAACTCTCTCGGTCCTGTGTCGTTATCAATCAAACATGAAATACTGAAATAAAATCCCACTCAAAGCAAAGAACCACCCACCAAAATAAGAAATAAACCCAAAAAAAAAATCGCTGCCACGTATTTCCGCCGAATTTTATCAGTTCGTCAATCCAGCGGCTTTTAGGGCGATCCTATGGCCATTTCGTGCCCTTTGGGTACCACTGGATGACGGCATTTGTCCAGCGCCCGTCCTTTCGGCGAGCAATGTGCCCCGCCCATCTCCATTTCAACTGTTTGGAAACGTCTATTATATCGCGTACTCCTGTCTGCTTCCTAACCCAGGTGAGGTTCTTTTCTCTATATATATATTTCTATAAACCCTTATACGTATAATTTTTACAAAAGTAATATATTATTTTCAAAATATTTTTATTACTACACTACAAGTTTCCAACCCCTGATGTAACACACTAAGGAAAAATAAAATATATGCTTGATATATTTCTGTAATCCCTTTTATGTATAATTTTTACACAAATAAAATAATATTTTCAAAATATTTTTACTGCTACACCACTAGTTTGCAACCCCTGATAAAATGAATCTAATCTAATCTATTGTAAATGCATCTATTTCAACAAAATATTGTCAGATATGGATGAGGACTAATATTGTTTTCGTATTACAAAGGTAAAAAAAGGTGACTTTTTTTTACCCATTTCTTGGAAAATAACTAAGAGGTAGGGCGGTTAATAATCAACAAAACGGTGTTTAAATAAAAAAGTTGACGTATTTTCCAAAATCTCTTAGGATAATAATATATTATATAGGAGATTATAAAAAATGAAATATAATATCTATAATAGTTTTGGTAGCGAGTATCAATTGACATTCTGGATTATTTCCTCGGCGAAATATCCTGTTAAATATTATTATTTACTATCAATTTATGGTTTAATTGAAGTGACTAAGATTCATAATGTTATCTAATATTTGCTTCGTAGATTTCTGAATTCATTTTATGACAGCTGTCTTGCATGTTATTGGGGACACTGTTCATATTTCAAAAAAAGAACTACTATATGTTCAATCAAAAATCTGTTTTTTTTTCTTGTTATAAATGTTATAAAGACAACCGTCAAAACGGAAAATTCAACAAAAAGACAGTGTGACGCGCACTTGCCTATCGAAATTCTTGCGTGTGATAATCTTGGCCGTATATGCAGCGTTGACGCACTTGCCATCTGACAGAACACAAAAAAATTCATGCTGGGGTACAACGAAACTCGCGATTTGACGAAGTGTTGCAATCTTAAATTTAATCCCCTGAACATTTTAACAAGACTGATATCCCTCTTTCTTCCCTGTACCCTTCACTAACAATTTTATTATTCCAGACAACCATTGCCTAGCATCAACGGATTGCAAATTGACAAGTTTGCCTATCAGCAAGTGCCAGATGAAGGCTATGAATTAAAAAAAAACGACAAGACCAAAGTTTTTGCTTTTTTAGCATTCGACCTGCAGCACTGTTTTCCAATGCCTTCTCTTAACTCAAATATAGTGTAATATAAAAGGCAATTGTACACATATAATTTGACTGTAAGAAATTGCACATCGAACCGAACCTCATGTTATATGTGGCACGAGGGAATAGCTGCAAGGGAGCCAACGAAATAGCGTCTTGTGTGATAAATCATCTGAATACCTACCTTAACCCTAACTGTTGAAAGTGTTATTGCATTCCCTGATTCTTGTCCGGGACAAAATAAAAATAACACAATAACTGCAGGTCTATCTTACTTTGTAAGTACATCACCAACTATCCAGGTCATAGATCATAAATATTTTCTCCCAGGCCATTCACGTATTGAGAAAGTCAAGAAAACTTCCAACATAGCAGTTTGTTAGAACAGTAAGGGGCAAGAAATCTTTTTGAATTTGTTTGTTGAATTACAAAAACAATTTTAAAATCTTGTTTCATTCAGTGTTGACCAGGAGTTGACAAAGCGTTTGATAAACAGATTTATTTAATTGTAACATTCTTTATATATTGAATATACATCAATTTTGAAAACACGTCAGAGTATATGCACAGTGAATATAGTTTTGAAGTTATGTTGGTGTTTTCACACTGAGTTTTAGTAGATGGGGAAAATGGTGTTACGTGCCGAGTGGAAATAGTTTTGACTGTTTAAAACATGTACGGTCCAATAACCTCATATAATAAAAATGATTAATAGTTGAACAAACTTGTTGACAAATATTACTCAAGAAAGCAAAACAACATTCATGGCATGAAGTTTACTTCTATTTTTGCAGAGTGACAGTAGATTTTGAGCATCAGCTTGTTGTCAGGGAAATAGATCCATTACGAGGTCTCGGAGGAGTTTAACCAGATAGTGAAGCAGAGGGACGCCACCCACAACATGGAACCACATGGGTACCTAATATTTACATACTTAATATTATTTAACATACTTGATTTTAATCATATTTTGTTTTTTTTTTCGTATTTATTTACATATACCGTGATTTGACATTCGATAAATCCTTTATGGGCTTAACTGTTTTTCATTGATTCAAAAACTCCCATTTTGTAAAATGCAGGAACGAGCAATATTTATAAGATTATTTTGAGAGCTTATTAAGAGCACTTATATAATGTTTATTATAATAGGAAATATTGTGCACAAAAATTTAAACATATTTAATAACCACTAATTAATACATTCACAAGGATTAGAAATTATAGCTTAATAGATTCTAGCACCTAGTTGCTTGGACTATTTCAACTCTTAATTTTAATGGTGTTTTCTTTTGTTTACCAGGAGTGCTTTGCCTCATGCCCGTTATCGTCTTCGTCTTCAGTAGTTATACCACGTGGGACGTGCAAGGTGTGTTCGATGTACTTTGCCAATTCCAACGCCCTGAGGCTGCACGAACAGCAACATTCTGAATAAAGGCCTTTTGAATGCAAAATTTGTACAAGCAAATTCAAAAAGAACTCGCATCTACTAAAGCATAAACACATCCACTCAATTCAGAGACACGGTTGCCCTAAATGTGTAAAGATTTTAGCACCGGGAAAAGTATGAAAAGACACAGCATAGTTTGAGTTGTGACCAATGCTGAAAAAGCATGTCCTGACTCACAATGACGGGTACTGCATTCTGCTGTGACTTGTGAGAGATGTCTTGGAAGATTCCGGCGGCCAACTAATAATAAGTAACTAACTTAAATTCAAATTTCATCAAGTACCCTCAGTTGATAGTATTAATAATGATATGACAATTATTATACACTACACTAATGTATTCATTGGTTTTAAATAAATTGCTGAATTTTCATGGACTGACGTACTTTTTTTTCCCAAAAATATAGCTGCTACAGGCTACGTCAAAAAATAATTGCAGAAAATAAAATTTGAAACAAAGCATATTATTGGAATATAACTTTCTATAAATTATAGTGTAGCCTAAACTGTCAACAGTGACCGCACACTGACGTGCTCTACCAACTTAATCCCTTCAAATGACCCACAGGCTACGTCAAAAAATAATTGCAGAAAATAAATAATTTTATAATCGTTTATAGTGACCAACCTTTGATCTTAAATGTGTATGTAGTTATAAAGTATAAAACTTAATTGTGTTCCTTTGTATTGTAAATTTGTAAACTTTAATTAACGTGAACAATAACCAATAAAACTCTTTGAGACATTTTGCAAAAAATCGTAATATTTCAATACTAATATGCATCCAATATGATCAACTATTCTTAACATAGACTACCAATAGACATAAATAAATATATTTATTGAGAAGCAACTGCACAAACGACCCGATTCTTACCGAAAAAATACGAAGCTGATGGGCTGGGGTGTTGAACAGAAATCAATGCGCAACAAGCAATGCGAAATTCATTACAAAATGGCGGCCATTTTCAAACTGATTTATGGGCCGACGACGCATGCCCTGTGTTCAATTCGTGACACGTACGGAAAAGTCGCACTTGCGGACTGACACCCGTCGCGAGCAGTCGCCTGACTAAGCGTTCCGATACCTGTCCAGATCTAATTCCATCTGCCGAATTATCTGCTACCGATACTCCGCTGAACACCGATACCTGATTCCAGAGATATAAGCAATAATCAAAATTCCAACAGATTACCAAATTGCTTTCAACACTGCAAGTACCAAAGAAGACCAAACTACCTGGAAACACCATGGAGCAGATACAATCCGAATTAACCAGACTCGGAAACTCCAGACCGACCAGGCTCCGAGACTACCTGACGCTACACATCCTACTGCTGATGGCCTATCAGGACGAAGCCATAACATCACTCTACGTCGAAACACCCACCCGCACACACACCAGGAGCAACACTACAAAGAACACGCCACGAAGTACTTCATACACATGGACCAATCATAGCCAGAAATCCACCCACCGATCACCAACAAGAAAGTCAAGGAAGCAGACCCTCCCTCATCCACATAAAATGAAAACAATCGCCTAACTATAGTCATAAGAGGCTTCCCTGTGAGTGACGCTACCGTAACACCGATTGATCTCCACACTTATTGTAGTCGGTCAGCGGCTACCCTTATTCCAAAAATAAGGGGGAAAATAAGGCCTAGATCGATTATTTTTAGTGATTTATGACGGCCATACATCAAAGTATATAAGTATTTTCAACACTCGACAGTCAAGGAAATATTTGACCATCGTGATTTCGTCGACCCTATAACACGCGCTCACACCCACAAGGCAAGAAGAAATGGAGAATACCGAAATTGAGACAAGCACCTAAAAAGAGCGCACAGAGACAACAGAATTAGAGACAAGCATCGAGCGACAGATTCAAGAATTTCACCAAGACATGACGGAAAACATGGACAAGCTCAAGTGACGCTACCGTAACACCGATTGATCTCCACACTTATTGTAGTCGGTCAGCGGCTACCGTTATTTCAAAAATAAGAGGGAAAATAAGGCCTAGATCGATTATTTTTAATAATATGACGGTCATACATCAAAGTATATAAGTATTATATACTTTAATACGTGATATGTGAATTCGGAAATTTTGTTCAAACTTCTTTTCGTGGATCTTGTATCTCAATCAGAAAATAAGGCCTAGATCGATTATTTTTGGTGATTTATGACGGTCATACATCAAAGTATATAAGTATTTTCAACACTCGACAGTCAATCATGAATACATTTTTAGCAAATGTCCTAAAATCAATAAACTTGTGACTCATGCTATTGTACGTAGGGGATAACGAAATATTTGACCATCGTGATTTCGTTGACCCTATAACACGCGCTTACACCCACAAGGCAAGATGAAATGGAGAATACTGAAATTGAGACAAGCACCGAAGAAGAGCGCACAGAGACAACAGAATTAGAAACAAGCATCGAGCGTCAGATTCATGAATTTCACCAAGACATGATGGAAAACATGGACAAGCTCAAGTGACGCTTCCGTAACACCGATTGATCTCCACACTTATTGTAGTCGGTCAGCGGCTACCCCTTATTCAAAAAATAAGGGGGAAAATAAGGCCTAGATCGATTATTTTTAGTGATTTATGACGGTCATATATCAAAGTATATAAGTATTTTCAACACTCGACAGTCAATCATCAATATATTTTTAGCAAATGTCCTAAATTCAATAACTTTGCGACTCATGCTTTTGTACGTAGGCGATAACGAAATATTTGACCATCGTGATTTCGTCGACCCTATAACACGCGCTCACACCCACAAGGCAAGATGAAATGGAGAATACCGAAATTGAGACAAGCACCGAAGAAGAGCGCACAGAGACAACAGAATTAGTGACAAGCATCGAGCGACAGATTCAAGAATTTCACCAAGACATGACGGAAAACATGGACAAGCTCAAGTGACGCTACCGTAACACCGATTGATCTCCACACTTATTGTAGTCGGTCAGCGGCTACCCTTATTCCAAAAATAAGGGGGAAAATAAGGCCTAGATCGATTATTTTTTTGATTTATGATGGTCATACATCAAAGTATATAAGTATTTCCAACACTCGACAGTCAATCATATATAATATATTAAATCCAAATGCCCTAAAATCAATAAACTTGTGACTCATGCTTTTGTACGTAGGCGATAAGGATATATTTGACCATCGTGATTTCGTCGACCCTATAACACGCGCTCACACCCACAAGGCAAAATGAAATGGAGAATACCGAAATTGAGACAAGCACCGAAGAAGAGCGCACAGAGACAACAGAATTAGAGACAAGCATCGAGCGTCAGATTCAAGAATTTTACCAATACATGACGAAAAACATGGACAAGCTCAAGTGACGCTACCGTAACACCGATTGATCTCCACACTTATTGTAGTCGGTCAGCGGCTACCCTTATTCCAAAAATAAGGGGGAAAATAAGGCCTAGTTCGATTATTTTTAGTAATATGACGGTCATACATCAAAGTATATAAGTATTATATACTTTAATACGTGATACGTAATACGTGATTTCGGAAATTCTGTTCAAACTTCTTTTCGTGGATCTTGTATCTTAATCAGAAAATAAGGCCTAGATCGATTATTTTTAGTGATTTATGACGGTCATACATCAAAGTATATAAGTATTTTCAACACTCGACAGTCAATCATAAATACATTTTTAGCAAATATCCTAAAATCAATTAACTTGTGACTCATGCTATTGTACGTAGGCGATAACGAAATATTTGACCATCGTGATTTCGTCGACCCTAAGTTCGTATCATTGAACCTGAACTGAACGAATCAAATAGCACGTTGGATTTATTTGATTTGGAACCGTTTGGTAGAATGTCCACGGAAACGCTTTTCTGACAACTAATTAGTGTTGCCAGTACTTAAAATTAATTCATAATATATTAGTCTCTAAAACAGAAACATATTTGAAACGTCAACTTGTTATGAAATTCTAACCTCCTATCGTGGTCTACAATAATACAAATTTAACAAACTGTCGTAATCATTCATTTTAAATATACAAAATATAAAGAATGCTTCATAAATAGGTAGCCATTTAGTTAATTTATAAGATTTATAGGTATGACAAGTTTTTAAAAATTACTTTTGATTAGAGCTTTTCATAATTATTGACCACTTGTTCATGTCGACAGTATGATATTGTGACTTAGACGACAATCGAACATATTAAATTCGTTAGGTAATATAAAGATCATTCCGGGTTGATTTAACACAGTTTGTAGTTTAGAATCTCCGTTACAAAATATAAATAAATTCTTTGTCCGACATAATAATTATAGTAATGATATTAAATCGAACTTGCATAGAAAATAGTGCTGGATTTTGAGATAATAACACCAAAAGCGGCGTCTTGTTCGCGTATGGTTACTTATGAATAATAGGTATTGATTATTAATCTATAATACATATAATTCAAGTGAACTCCTATGGTGTAAATATCTAACATATTAATATGAACACCTCACGATATATAAATGCCGAATAATGCTTATCAACACTTTGACAGATTGCCATTAGTCTATGGATCGTCCGAATTGGTTTGACGTTTCATGTCAAACCATTTCTGATGGTCCGAGAACGGTTTGATTTTCAATGATACACTGAACCAAACGTCAAATCTCAAACCATTTCCGGTCAACTACAATTTGTATGTATATTGTCTATGGTTTAATTTGATTTGTTTCGTTCATGTTGAAAGAAACGAACCTCCTATAACACGCGCTCACACCCACAAGGCAAGATGAAATGGAGAATACCGAAATTGAGACAAGCACCGAAGAAGAGCGCACAGAGACAACAGAATTAGAGACAAGCGTCGAGCGACAGATCATCAAAGCATGAATTTCGGGGCCAAACTACTTTATGTAGGAGATGTCCTCCGTCAACTACAATAAACTGATTGTTAATGTTGGTGCTGTGAGTCTCAATGCTGGTGAAAGTAGAAATTAGAATGTGGCTCTTTCTACCACTCCCACTAATCTTCCCCCCACCCCCACGTACCATCTGGAACATTGCGCCTATTGACAATAAAGACTAGTTTGTAAACCCAAACTAATTAACTAATTAATAAACCCCAAATATTATATAACTAATCTTTCATTATTATATAAGTAGGTACCCTAATAATTTCAATTCTTAATAATTTTAATATTACTGACCATATTTTGAATCAGAAAGATATTCTTAAGCCAATAAAAGGTAATTATAGGATAATTTCAAATAATAATAACAAAATATTTAATATTAACTGAAAAAACCCAGCGAAATTAATGGAGTTTATCTAACTAGTCACTCCATTACCTGTGGCCCAAATTCCATGAATGTAATAAACCCACCATTACCTACCCAACCTATTTATTAAATGTAAAAATAAAATAATAATATTGAAATATAAGGTAATGAACTTTGTTTTTCGTCTCCAGAACATTTCACATATTGTCGCTTTAGACAATATAATCCTAGAGCGACGATATACTGTTTTCAACAGCAAGTATCTCATAAACGGTTAGACATAGAAGAAAAGGTATTATATAAACATTTTAGGAAATCAAATAAGCTTTAATTTTTAAATAACAATATTTTTGCTACGACCAACCGTTTTTGAGATATAACCCAAAAACCAAAAAAACACCCAAAATTTGGCGGTTTTTTTGCGTGCCAAAAGTTGTGTTGAAGTCATCCGAATTGGCAAAACTCGTTTTCTTGTCATTCATTACCATATATACAAATTAAAAAAAAAAAATCTTCTACCCGACCTTTTGCAACCATAACGTATTTTTCGGTCAAATTTGACTGGACTATTTATGCTCTTTTGAAAAACATTTGAATCCGACCATCAGAAACAGATGTTCTGTCGAAGATTCCAGGCTCAAATTGGAAACGGCTGTGTTCAAAATTTTAGAAGTCATTTAGGAGTCGGATTGCATGCATTAAAATTGGATCGCGATAATAATAATTATTCGATATTATTTATTTTGTGATTTTGTCATTTTATATCTATTTTTTACTATTTTTATTACACAATACATTATACATTATAGCGGTGTTTCCCGACCAGTGTCACGAGAGCAAATTATATTTAAAGCAAATATATAAAAATATATTTTTATAAAACTATATTACTACTTGATTTATAGTATATTACTACAGGCGGACCTCGACTTTCGAACGTTTGACTTTCGCACAATTCGCTATTTCGCACATTAAAAAAAAATTGTTTTATAAAACGTTGCGCTGAGGGGTAAAGATTCCCCCTTTCGCTCGCTCACAAGCAAGTGCATTTCTTGCATCACTTGCATCCTGCTCACACCCGTCACTTTGCTTGTGAGCTAGCTAGGATAGGTTTAGTGAGTGAGAAACGGAGAAACTGCAGTGTTGATACGAACAAAAAAAAATCAAGGACTCATAAACTTCACACGATCGAGACAAAGATGGAAATTATTAAGACGTTCTGATCTTTTGCATCAATCGGACATTCGTATGATACAAACAGGTCTACGATATGTTGTGAAAATTGTGGAAATATATCTTTAAAGATTGTTTCCAAAAGACACATTCCAAAAATCTTTGTCATCATGGATCGATGACAACATCAAAAAGATGTCCCTCAGAGTATTTCAATTATTCAAGTGAAGGCTCTTAGTTTGCACAAAAATTGGAAGGCTAGATTAAAAGAAGATTCTAACACGATTTTCAAGCAAATAACGGTTGGTTCATATTAAATTCACTGGAGAATCGGCTGATGCGGATAAAGATGCTGCAAAAAAATTTATTTCCTCATTATCCAAAATTATTGAAGATGGAGAATATTCCTCTAGCCAAATATTTAATGTAGACAGGTTTATTTTGGAAAAAATGCCTAGTCGTACATTCTTATCCAAGGAAGAATCAGTTGCCCCCGGGCATAAACCTTCTAAAAACCGATTGACATTGCTTCTTATTGGAAACTTAGCTGGTGATTTAAAATTGATGCCAATGTTAATTTATCAACCAGAAAATCCCAGAGCATTGAAAGGGAAAGATAAAGAATTGCTTCCAGTCATTTGGTGATTAAATAAAAAAGCCTGGGTAACTGCGTTAATATTTAAAGATTGGTTCACTTTAAATTTCGTGCCAGCAGTTAAGCAATATTGTAAAGTTAATAATTTACCATTTAAAATAAGAAAAAGAAGAGTGGCCAACAGTTGACTCTTGATAACTTTTGAAGGGAAACACCCGCAAACCCCACTTAAACATGTCTCTTAAACGCCTTTTAAACATCTTATATACTTGATAAATAAATATTTAAAAATACACACAATTTAATTTTTTTTTTACTTCCCTCTACTTTCGAACATTTAACATTCGCACACACTTTCAGGAATCAACTATGTGCGAAAGTCGAGGTCCTCCTGTACTTGATACTATGTGATTTACAATGTGTGTGACAAATAAAAACTAATACCAGTCAACGTTTGTTTAAATTATTTCGACCTGTTCACCCATACTCATACATAAATGTATTCAAATTAAAAAAGGACAATTACTATCATCTATAACACTACAATATTCAAATAAAAATTTCAAACAAATAAACAGAAATCAACCACTTTCTTGGGGTGATATTATGGACTATAGCAAACCAGCGGTTCCCATTATTATTATACTGTTCTTATTTTGATTGGATAGTAATATAATGAAATAAATTTAGCGGTTCTCAACATGTTATAACAATAAATCTTTTTCTCAGTTTATCTCACAATTTTTTTTATAGATTGTTATTTTGCCCTGCTAAGTATATTATCCAATCAAAATAAGAACAGTATAATAATATCTAATCATTTGAAAAAAATTAAATTTCTTTAACTACAAAAAAATGAGAACCGCTGGTTTGCTATAGTCTACAATATAATCGAAATAATAAATTATAGTAGAATAACAATCGGTGGAACAAAATTTATGAGGTGAATTTAGAAAAAAATATATTTTTATAAAATCTTGAGAGCCACTGAATTTATTTTACAATATTTTACTGTCCAACCAAAATAAGAATAGTATTATAATAATAATTATAAAAAATTGAATTTACGGAATCAAGATAATTATAATAGGTGTAATAATAATCATTCGAAGAAAGTCTGAGGTAAAATTATTTAGAAAAAAACTTTTTATGAAATGTTGAGAACTACTGAATTTATTTGACTATAATTCACTATCCAAGAAGTATTATAGTTTTATAAAAATATATATTTTATAAAATGTTGAGAACAACTGACGTTGCTTTTACTATACTGTGCTGTAGCTACACTGGTTGGGAAGCACTGCTATAATGTATTGTGTAATAAACATAGTAATAGTAGGTACATAATAAAAAAATATTCTAAAATCTTCAAAATTAACTCACTCCCAAGATGTGTATGCTAGATAGCTAGATAATTAACTCACTAATCAAAGGGTTAACGCCCGCTTAGAACTCCAATACTTTCCAGATGACTGGAAACTAATGACATTACCCTCTTACCAAAACTCAGTAAAGATCACACCCGCCCCGATCACTGGCTATTAGCCTGCTCCCTATGATGAGCCAAATTTTAGAGAGAATCATAAACTCCAGACTTCTAATCACCATTTATGAGAAAAACCTCGAACCAAACGAGCAGGTCACGCTACTAATTACCGACTGCTACGTGCAACAGAATACATAACAGATGGTTTCAACCACCACAGGCACACGGTTGGCTTGTTCTTAGATATTGTGAAAGCCTTCGACCAAGTTTGGAATACAAATGTCTTTTTTATACCTCAAATTATCAAAAGAATCAATTTGTTTATTATCAAATAGCCTTTTCTCCTCTTGGACCTCCCATCTCAGCATTTTCAGGCGTGCATCCAGCTCAAACGTCCTACTGAGTAATTAGATAATAAATGTAAAGGAATCCATCTCCCCACAACCAGAAACCGCTTCACGCCCATGTACATAGTATATCTACATGCCTACCAGTAAGTAGTAAAGGGTGCCTGCTGAAGGAAGGTAGGTAATTATATTTACGGAATTTCAATTTTGTTTCCTCAGTGTTTTACAGAACATGAAATTTTACTTTTTAAAAAAAGACAACACGCTAAAGCATATATTTTACAAAAAAGTGCCGCCCAACTGAGAATCGAGCTTGTACTAAAAAATCAACGGTCTTTGTCCAGACTCACGTGTGTAAAATAACAGCCATTACTGCCCTTCCAAGGAAGAAGGCAGTAACAGACACACTTTCGAGATAAATTACATGTTTTCAAATTTTAGTACCTACTGTGAATTAATAGAAAATGGTGATACTTTTTATTAGTAGGATGGAAGACCTGTTTCGAATTCTGAATGGAGACAATACCAGTTTCTGTTTATGGCCAAAGACAGGCAAGGTGATTGCCTCGAAAGGATACAAAAACATTCATCAGGTCCAATCCGGAAACGAAACAGAAACCATAACAGTTCTCAAGTGTTTTCCGCCGATGGTTGTATTTCCGTATTTGAGGCCACCTAAAGATATTGTTAACAGCATGCCGACAGATTGGTTTATGGGTTAGTCGGAGTCTAAATGGATGAAAAGAGAGACATTTTTTGAGTATGTGGCCAACGGTGTGGATATATCGTCACCGTACTGGCAGAAGTTGGTAGGTGACAAAATGAAGAAAAATGAGTTAAGTGTACAGCGAGATTTTTGGGTATCAATCTTCGTCTGGAATAACTCAGTAGGTGCAATTTTTATTCCAGTTCAGTCAAAAATATCAATTTATTTTATCGGTAAGTACTTTAATGCAAATTATACACAAGCAATTGTTGGTAAAGTCACTTCCCGTTAAAAGCCACTCATAATATTCTTTACTATCAAAAAAATAGACTGGAAGAAGTTGGTAGGTGTGCACTTACTGAATTGTGCCTGACAGCAATGTGTCGAACATCAATCTTACGAAGATGTCAGTTCGCTGTAGTCGTCAGTAATTGGGCAGTCAACGTTAATAAATCTCTCATAAAAAATGGATTACCATACAAAACCAAGAAAGGAAGAGGTCATGAAATGCCAGGCAAATTGCCTAAAGAAGTTAATTGTGATATATGTAGATTTCGATGCACAAATATATTTTCTGGAGATGAGATTTGTCGATCATTTTGGAATTTAGATTATCCAAGACAAAAGGATTACCTTAATAGTATTAATGAAAATCCTCCTATTCGAAAAAAAATTGCGAATATTAGACCGAATCATAAATTATCCAGATCATATTACTTGAAAAAAAAACAATGGAACTGCTCATCGAGCGTGTCAAAAATTCTTTATGAGCACTTTGCACATTAGTGATGGGACCTGTAATAAAATATGCATTCAAGGGAAAAAAATCCTTAGGTCTAAATGACAAACCTGACCAACGAGGAAAACACACCCCCATAAACAAAACCCCCGAAGAAATGGTCACTAGGGTTAAAAATCATATTTAAAAGTTTCCTGTGACTGAATCACATTGCCAGAAAACAACATCGAACAAATATTTGGATGCGTCACTCTCTATTGGTAAATTGTACGAGTTATAAATGTTGCTGAATGTAAGGACGAGAAAGTTGATTTTGTTTCATTCATAACGTATAAACGCATCTTTTGTCAAAATTACAACCTCTCGTTTTATAAACCAAAAAAAGATCTCTGCACAAGGTATCAAAATGCAATTGGCACAGAAAGAGGTTGAATATCAATATCATAAGCAGAGATAGGTGGAATGTAATGAAGCAAAAGAAATTGATAAAAGGCGATGCGAGACAGATCGGAATTTCATGTCTGCTACATTTGACATGCAAAGTGTTAGTGCAAAGGAAAATTAATGTTTATAACGTCTAACCGTCTACAAAGCTGTTTCACCAAATGATGCCTATTGCATATCTTGGACTAAATTGAATGGAAAAAGACGAAGTAATGAAGTTGGAACTGCTTTATTTTACTGGATTAAGCAGCTGCCTTCAGAAATTCACTACTTGAGATTATTCTATGATACATGCGGCGGACAGAACAGAAATAAGAATATTGCAGCACTTCTCCTACATATCGTAACTACGACAGGAATATCTACGATCGAGCAAAAATATAAATTCTGTCCACAGCACAACCGAACATAGAAAAAAACATGTGTCTGGGTATTCCACGATTGATTTGCTGAATATCGTAGTAGATTTTTGGGTTTCCACCGTGTGTCCTTCTTCCTTTGTTCCTCGACGTTTCGGGCTCGTTGCAGAGGCCATTATCAAGAGTGAAAATATAATGAAACGTCGAGGAAAGAAGGAAGAAGGACGATGGAAGCCCAAAAATCTACTATGATAAAAAACAACCGTGAAAACCTTAAAGATTTGCTGAATATTTTCTGCTCTGCCCGTTCCACGAGAAATCGTAAATCTGCGCGCCCTTATAAGACAAAGCAGTTAGATTTTTCTGAAACTTTCGATTTTGCCGCATTATCCAAGGGTACAATTATTAGTAATAGAAACATAGATGAGGATAGAAACACAGTTTATTGGCTAAAAATAAAATGTTTAAAATTTGAAAAAGAGCTTCCTCATATAATTCAATATCGATACGATCATAATGGTGAATATAAAAAAATATTTACGAACATAACAAGAAGTAGAGCCGCAAGAAGTCTTGAATCTGGGAAATAATTTAAAACCAGTATACGAAAGTCTACTTCCTATATCGATTGCTAAGAAAAGGGATCTCAAACGACTTTGCAAGTTAGGAGTGATTCCAACAGAGCTGCATGGATGGTACAAAAGTTTACTTGTATCTAAAAACAAAGTGGACACACTTCCAGAAACGGAAACTGAGGATAACGAGGTAGGTGTCGATAAGATTTTTTTTACCCATAGTCAATATTTTTGTGTTTTGATTTTATAATAAAATTGTTAAGATTGATAAGATTTTACATTTTTACTGTTTAAATAAATGTGCCAATGATTCTGTAACTCGTGAATTTTTTGTGGTTGTGAAAAACATTGTTTCCATATCTAGGTACAACATTTTTATGTTTATTTATTTATGTTATTTTTATTTCACATCCATTCATGTCGAATTTTATATGTTGACATGTTGATATTTTATTTTTATTTGATTTAATTTCATCAATCCACTGTTTATTTCTAATTCACATCTTAGTATCCCTTATACTTGTACTCATTCATTGAGAAGCAAAACTTTGTAAGTGCAACCTTTTAAATAAAAACCAACAAAATGAATATCATTTGGTTATCTATTTATACCAATGACATTAATATGGACGAAGCATCTAGAAAATAAAATGACACTCACTTTGTGTCGGGCCTGCCGGATGGCGAAATTCATATTTTAATATCGGTATCCTACGCTCAAATGAACATTCTGCTTGCAAGCGGTCTGGCGACACCGCTGGGTCTGCCCATACAAAATTTCTGACTGTCAGGTTTCGACTCTACCATTATTATTGTGTTACAAAATACCAATGTGCCTAGTTAAAAATTGTAAAAAAAATCTACTAAACACTCCAAGAAAGATGGGATATCACTTTTCATGTGTTAGTATTATTTATTATTTATAAAATGCCATTTTAAGATAATGTTTATTCAATGCAATTGAATGACAGAAACCATTGGACAGTCGCCTGTAATGCGCTAGGCTCACTTGCGTCTAATCTCCGAGAAGTCGTAAGTAACCGAGAATCTGTTTCTAACGCAATGAGTCATGACACTAATACGCCATTACAATAAAGGCTATATTACTATAAATTCTCGAAGCTTGTATCGCATAATGGAAATGGATACGTCATATGGTCACGTGACATCTACCTATACATCTGTGAATGACTTTCATGCACAATTTCTCGTGCGCGCCGGTATGAAGTGAGTTGTCCATTTAATATGTCGTTGATTTATACCAAACTTTATTTGCATCAGATCAGCATAAATCAATTTATATTTTGATAGTATAATGATCAACGAAACCATATATATTGAAGCTAGAGGCTCTATCCTAAAAGTTCAAATTTTCATTTGCTGTTTTCTCAGAACTATCAATATGTTACTTACCAATTTCTGCAAGTACGGTGACGATATGGCTTGATGAAAATAAGATTAAAAGACCAGTTGAGTCGTATAGTATCAAAAGTAGAACTGTTGCAAATATATCGAAATTTAACTAAGTATGCCAAATTATTTTTCTGACCATAATGTACGACTAGCAATATAATATTCGAATCAAAATCACTGTGTGGTAAAAAATTGTGATGGAAAATAGGGCTTGGTATCAGAATTAGAACTGTTCAATACTTTGGAAACCAAAGTAGAACTGTTGAATTTGAATTGAATTTCTAAATGTAGAAACATATTTCATGCTATTATAATACTAAAAACCCAAAACGTTTTTCGTCATTTTCTCGAAATGATGAATAACACACAGATCTACTTTTGTTACTATATGACTCAGTTATTCTTCTTGTCGACGGTCACAAATCCCATTTAACATTAGAATTGAGCAAATTTTGCAGCGAGCGACAAATAATTCTATATGCACTACCTCCAAACACGATGCATCCGGTAGTGTCAGCGTGTTCAAACCACTGAAAGACATTTCGAGCAACCTCAATATGGTCGAAACCATCAAAAATGTATTCAGAAAATGTGGTCTATATCCGCTTAGGTGTAGATTACACGAAATTTACCATAGTCACTGTGACACTGCATTGAATCAGTCAATCAATTAAAGTAAAAGCATTGAACGCCCATGCTGTCAAATCTATCGATAAGTTATCATTCGGTCGATTCGCACGAGCGGGCCCACGCCCAACTTATATACATACCCTGCTACATACATATTAAATTTGTCAACACAAATCGAAAATTTGTGAAGGACACAGTTAAATGCATTTGACATAATAACGATCAGGTCGGCGTCCACAGTGAAGGGTGGAAATCCAAGATAGCCGATTTCATTATTACAATGGATAAGATTGAGGTGAATTGAAATCGGTACGCGGATCATTCTCAAACGCTTTGACATTGCGTTCAGACAAAGCTCGGTGTCGGTCGGTCCGTTCACTGTGCACGCCAAACCTTGGAATACTTAAACACAAACTTTTCGATGATCAATAAGGCATCAGCTCTCGACTCCTGTTGTCTCCTCTTCTCCGACGATGCGGTGCACGATGAATATCCGGCGCCGTCATACCCCCGTGGCATTCTGAAAGCGGACACGCAAAATATGAGATTAGACAATAGTAAATTTACATTTCCACTCATACGGTAGACTGTATTATTACAGTTCGGTTAGGCAGGGTTGAATTGTTTTAACCATCTGCAATTTGTATTTTCAATTCGTATTTATGTCGGATCTTAAGATTGCCTCCATCCTTGGCCGCTGACGTAGAGCAACGAATGACCGGGACCCGAGAAGAGCGGAAGGAGCTGAGGGAAGCCCGATGATTGAAAATTAATTTTCTCAGGACACACCACTAAGAGATTCACTTAACCCGTACACCGTGCTGGGCACGTAAACATGTTGCAATGGGCACTCGCACTCGCTCGGTCACAGACGACAGTGAAAACCAATTTTTGCTGCAGTTCATTGATTATTAACTAAATGAAGAATATAATTATACTGTTGTGTTGCGCTACATTCAAAAGCATCGAACTGACACTTGAAATGCATCCAAGACCAGTCACGTGTGGTCCGGAAACTTGGCGCACGGGCAAATCGACACCTTCTACATATCGTCACCGTTCAGGCAAAAGTCACCAACCCTGAAAATGGCAGTTTTGAGTTGAGTATGTCACCCGAAGCGTAAAATTATGTTCTTTAAGATGCAAAAATCTAAAGAAAACTTCCAATACTTGTCTGAAATACGCAAAAATAACCAAAAGGGAATAGTTTGCTTCAGCTTGTTATAATAAGATCGCTTTGGTCTAAATTAAATCAAACAAAACTCACCATAGCGTAATGGTGACTTTTGACTGCTCGTAAATGCAGCACAGCGATGACGAAATAAACAAACACAAGTCACCACCGATCCATAGAGTTGTGATTGACAATTATTTTTCGTTTATGGTCAAGTCCATGATTATGTTGGGACGTTTCTACGCTTTTCGCTTCACTTGCATCGTGTCACCTGTCATTGAACGTTTGGATCTTCGGGTTACGCTATTGTTTCGATTGTGGATTGTTTTGTGATTAATTGTTGTTATTTTAATAGATACCTCAATGCCTTGCAACATTTGTAAAATTGATTTGTCAAACAGGAGTTCTGTTACCATGCATTACTTGAAATATCACAGTGCATCAAGTGATGTTGAGATTGTTGTACCGGTTAATGACAATGACCAGGAAACCGTGATCCTAGCTATGTTCCAGACGATATTGATGGAGAAACAGAAGGTAGTCACTATGACATTGTTATTTTCCTGTTATGAATACTATTCAATTCATATTATTTAAAAAATAAAATATTTAAAAACAATGAGACATTTTCTTGACCGCATAGTTTTGTTTTCAGAATGCGAGCAACATACCAACAAAACCGGTTGGTGGCGCAAGTCAGATCCTTCTACTTGGACTCGCAACGTTGTAAAAGATCTTAGGAATTCTGGAAAGGCCTATGAAACAAAAAAGGGCGTTTATTGCTAAAACTCCCAAAACAGCCAGCTGCACTAAATGCATATTCAATTGCTCCACGAAGTTTACAGAAGAACAAAGAATATTAATATGCTCTGAATGCTGGAGTCTGGGAAACTATTGTCGTCAAAAGGATTTTATCCTGAAGAACACAAAGACTGTTGAAATTAAATGCAGAATGGTAAAGCCACCTCTCAAGAATCAATCGAATGCGAAGCAATACTATTTTTTTAAGGATGGCAGAGAAAAAGGGTTTGCCGAGACTTCTTTTTAAAAACATTATGTATCAGTAATGGCCCTGTAAACAAAGCTTACGAAAAAGCCAATTAATGTAATGTATTTAACACCGAAGATAAGAAGGGTAAGCATGTTCCAAAAAAATTTCCTGTTACGGAGTCACATTACGTAAGGCAATCATCGAGCCGGCAATATATAGACAGTAAATTGTCAATATCAAAAATGTTTGCACTGTTTACAGATTATCGAAAGGAAAGAATGTCATACAAGCATCACATCTTACATAAGAATATTTTGCAAGGACTATAATTACTTCTTTATTAGACCGAGAAAAGACCAGTGTGCTCTCTGCACAAAATATAACGCAATGAAGGACGGCGACGAGAAGAAACAATTGGAGCAAAACTACACCGAAACTAAAACAGGGAGAGAGAAGCCAACACCGACAAAGCTATGGACAAAGAAAGGACAACTCGAGAAAACACTTTTGAAACAGTAACCTTTGACTTGCAAATGTCTCATCTCTGTATTACAGCAGAGAGCTCTGTTGCTACAATTAGACAATTTATGAAGGAGCTCCGCCTAATATTGCTTTCTGTTATGCTTGGCATGAGGTAAATGGCAAGCGTGGTAGCATAGAGATTGGTACATGTTTGTATTGTTATCAAACTGACTTGCCAAGCGATATAAAAAAAGCGTCCATTTTTAGTGACACGTGTGGTGACCAGAACTGCAATCAAAATATTTTGGCCCTTTTAATGGTGTAGAGCTCAGACAATATTGTAAGTATCGGAGCAAAAGTTTTTAGAATCCGGACATTTGATACACCCCTATTACAGGCGGGCTTCTCCCGGTGTAAAATAATCATTTAGTAGTTATAAGTCGAAACGTAACCCTGACCTCTAGAAACGGCTTCATAAAACATCTAATCTGATTCATCGCTCAACTACGTAATTTTTTTTTTATTCATAAGTAAAGGCCTTCGTCCGGTGTGTGAAAATTATATACTGGGCGGAGGTGTAATTAAGATAAATTTAATTTGATTTAAAAAGTATAAATGATGATGGATGAAAGAGATAATTTTAAGACTAAATATAATGTATAAAATATAAGTATTTAAATCTAATAAATTTTGCCGGCAACATTAAAATCTCCGCGCGCCTGCGCCGAGGTGGTCTTCGTGATTCGTCAAATCAAAAGAAGGATCACGCGATAAAATTTGGCCAATCACGAGAGTCCTTTTTTCTGGTCGGCGTGGGTACGGGGAATTTAAAAAGAGAAAAAAAAAAGTAAGTAAGCGTCCCTTTTCCAATATGGACGGACCTGCGACTATAATTGTAAAAACCCAGATATAAATTTGTGAAACTACAAATCAAAAAAAAATATAAGACAAGACCACGTTACGAACACAAAAGACCTTGTTTTATTTTCACTCCAATCGTTTAACTTTTTTTTGTGAATCCGGGGTGCGATCAACGCTTGAGCTAGCCCTGGAACCCCGGACATCTCACATTCAATGAAGGAATGTGACAGTATGCACAATGCCATTGCGAAACAGAAGAGATTCATGAGCGTGTATACGATGCATGACTGGATAAAAAAATTTTCAGCTGCTCAATCTAATCGCAATAAGAAAACTGCGACACCGTATACCACAAAAAAACTAAAATACAACGATATTTATGATTTGGGTCTCCTGTCGAAACAAATATTAAAAAACAAAACCAGGAAAACGGCTGGACAAAAAGTTAACTGGTTGAAGGTGAAATGCTTAAGGGCGGACGTGGTCAGCGTGGGTCAAAATGGAGCTTTTATTTTATTTTCAAAGCATGATCCTGGACATTCCTTAAACGTTGTAGATAATCTATTTATATAATTTTAAAAACTTATCCTTTATATTTATTTTAAACATTTGATGACTGCATAAAGTATTTTTATTACATAAAATAGTATTCTTTTAAACCTCTCGCTCAAATGTTTTAGAATATAATCATATTTCAGTACATAAATGTGCAGTGGTGTTAAGATTTTTTACATTTATTAATTTTGCATTCCCCAGTGGTTAAGCTACAACATACGGCTGTAGCCATAAATTGACAAACTAAAACTGAAGTAGGGAGTGAGATCATGATAATGCGCGTGTGTGAACATGTACCGTTTAAAAAAAAATGTTTTTTTTTCGGTTAGGTTAGCCAAAAGAAATGGCGTATTTCAAAAAAACACTACCTTTTTCTTAGGTCATTAATTATTATAAAGCAATCATTACCCTGCACTTTACCCTGCTATATGTAAAAACATTAGCGAAAAACAACATGGTTTCATGCAACGCAGGTCGGTGGTAACAAATCTTGCTATATTCTCTAGTTATCTTCTTAATTCCATGGATAAAAAATCGCAAGTAGATTCCATCTACACCGATTTTTCTAAGGCCTTTGATAGAGTTAATCATACTATCCTGATCCAGAAACTAGAACTACTTGGTATTCACGGAGATCTACTCCGCTGGCTTACTTCATACATTCACAACCGATGCCAAGCCGTAGTTATTGGTGGACACCGCTCAAACTTTATCTCTATTCCCTCAGGCGTTCCCCAGGGTTCTCATCTGGGGCCACTTTTATTCAACTCATATATCAATGACATTGGCAAGTGTTTTCAACACGCAAACTATATTTTATATGCAGACGATCTAAAGCTATACACGGAGGTGAATAGCCTTGCTGACTGCCATAGACTGCAAGAAGACATAGAACGCCTAACATCATACTGTGACCAGAATCTCCTTACTCTAAATGCTTCCAAGTGTCAATCTATTTATTTTACAAGAAACCGTACACCAATAAAATTTCAGTATGAAATTAATTCCGCGCCAATCCCATTCACTCCGGTAGTCAGAGACCTGGGCGTCCTATTGGATATAAAACTAAACTTTAATGCTCATATTGATCACATTGCACAAAAATCCTCAAAAGCATTAGGTTTTGTTTTGCGTACAGGTAAGCCATTTACCAACACACACGTCATAAAACTACTTTATTTCTCCTACGTACGCAGCATCTTAGAGTTTGCTTCTACTATTTGGTCACCCACCTATAAATCACAAAAAATCAGACTTGAAAAAGTACAAAAACGATTCATCAAGCACCTAAGATATCACAAATCATCACCTCCAACCCAAGTAACACAACATAATTCCACCAGCACACATAACTACAACATCAACTCCCTGGAATCACGACGCACTGTCCACGACATTAAATTCCTACACCAAATCATACATAACGCCATTGACTCGATCGAAATAGTGCAGTCCAGCATATGTTTAAATGTACCCCAGAAACGCACGCGCTCTCAAAAATTATTCCATATACCTAAACACAACACTAACTACGCTAGTAATGCTGTATTCGTTAGAATAATGACTACGTACAATAATTTTTTCAGCGATACAGACATTTTACACCTAACATTTGACACATTCACAAAAACAATTTGCGAAAAAACATACAAAACTAACTTCACACTACCGCAATAAATACCAAAGCCTACTCCCACGCACTCTCACCCATATATACACACGCACGTAAACACATACCTTATATTATATACTTATTTTAAAGTTGTTTCTTCTATCTCACTTTGTTTTAGTTTAATATAAATGTAATAATAAATGTGGAAACCCATTATTGGTCCTTGTATATTATGTAAAAAGTTGTAATATGTACTTTCAATGTCGACTGTGAGGTTTCCCAAATAAAATAAAATAAAATAAATAAAAAATTATTCGTAGGATGTTTATCACACTTGAATGGTCAAAGACATAGCTTATAATTAGTATCTTTAGAATTACCTTCAAATGTGTTAATCTTGCCCATTTTTTGAATAAAAAAATGCTTAATTCTTGTCAAATTTGGGATCACAGAGATTATCAATATAATTTTTTATCGTAAATATTTCACTATAATAATGTCGACATAAATTATACTGATGGTTTTATAAATGCGTTTAAAAATTAATAAACGTAAAAAATCTTACCACTGCACATTTATGTACTGAAATATGACTATATTCTAAAACATCAGAGCGAGACGTTTAAAAGAATACTATTTTATGTAATAAAAATACTTTATGCAGTCATCAAATGTTTAAAATAAATATAAAGGATAATAAGGCTTCAAAATTATATAAATAGATTATCTACAACGTTTAAGGAATGTCCAGGATCATGCTTTGAAAATAGAATAAAAGCTCCATTTTGACCTACGCTGAGCATGTGCCCCCTTAAGATTTGAAAAAAATAGTCCTTCAATTATGAAATATCGATATGGCCATTCCGGCGAATATTTACAAATTAATATTGCTATTCGGAATCGTGCTCCAACCTTTCCGAATGAATTGTCAAAGTCGTATAAGCCTCAATCAATAAGTTCACAAAAGCATAAAGATTTAATGGTATTATGTGAAAAAGGTGACACCACAAGAATTCTACCACTGGTACCAATCTCTGCCGAGCTCAACCAGCGTTATTAATAGGAATGCAGAACCTGATGTCGGAAGTGATACAGAGGAGTAGTTTTTAATTATTATTTGTTAATCTTTCTTTACTTTCATTATGTTATTACTTAATTTTCATTGGTTTGATATTAGCATTAGATTTCAGTCAAAAAAACACTTAATTCATTTACTTTAAGTATTTATTACTATTATTACTATTTATTATTAATATTAAAAAACAAAACCAGGAAAACGGCTGGACAAAAAGTTAACTGGTTGAAGGTGAAATGCTTAAGGGGGTAAGTGCACTGCGTAGGTCAAAATAGAGCTTTTATGGTATTTTCAAAGCATGATCCTGGACATTCCTTAAGTGTTGTAGATAATCTATTTATATAATTTTGAAGCCTTATTATCCTTTATATTTATTTTAAACATTTGATTTTTTACTTTTATTAATTTTTAATTGCATTTATAAAACTATTAGTAAAATTTATGTTGACATTATTATAGTGAAATATTTACGATAAAAAATAATATTTTATAGTCTTTGTGATCCTGAATTTGACAATAGGGCATTTTATTATTCAAAAAAATTGGCATGATTAACACGGATAGTGAAATTTAAATGTGGTCGCGATCCTCAGCCATGAGTGCACGACCAAGAAGATATTATATTTATTCTCTTTTTATATCTAAATTTAATTTGTATGTTTTAGTGATATATATTTTGGTAGTAATGTCTCCTTACAACACATTTCTTAGATATTGGGAGTCATAAAAGGATGATAAAAATACTGTATAAAAAATGGGGCGGCATTCTGTCTAGGGACGTTACTGGGTTTACAGTCGAACTTGGTTATTACGAGGAAGCTGGGACCGACTGAATTTGCTCGTTATAAATCGAGTGCTTAAAGTCAGACAACGTTATCTACAAAAAAGTGTTTTTTTTTTTTTTTTTGAGAAAACGTTATTTTACATTTACGGCTACATGATAGTCAAACAACGTTATGTCAATCTTTTCTAATTTTTAATTAAATCGTCAGTAAAGTTTAACGCTAACTACATAAGTTACCCTTGTTTTCATATTTTTTAAAAACTATCCCTATAAATTTTAACATCATCATAAGCAAGATAAATGTACAATACACAATAAAATATAAAATATTAAGGCGTATGGGTTTATTCGCAAGAATCAAATTTGACGTAAGCGCCATGAAAAATAACAATGCTCGAAGCGTAAAACGGCTTCTCGTGTAGTAGATACGAAATCAGAGGTTTTAAAAGTGTTGAATTAATAATATTTTTTTCCTAACAAATTTTATAAACATTTTTGTATTCGGTAGAATAAATTATAAGAATAAAAATAGTAGACCTCTAAATAAGAACCTCATATTATTGATATGCTGAATTTGTGAAGTGATACCTTTTCTTGAACCTATCATATTTAGGTTCAAATTCAGTGCAAATATTTTTCAAAAAAAAATCTAATACTAAAAAACACGAAAGTGTAAACAAATATAATTTTATTCATTTTCATAAGCTAACATTACAAATTATAAGTTTAAAACATTCACAAGATGGCATGAAAGATTTCTGTTATTATTGCGTTTTTATTAAATTATAAAAAAATGACTCATAAAAGAAAGCAATCCAATGAATATTTGTCGAGGAACGTTTTTTTTTTAAAATTTAGTACACAACAATTATGATTTAAGAAACAATTATTATAATAGCATGTATTTGACGGCAGTACGTTTTGGTCGCCGCGGAGGATTTCGGAACATTAGTGTATAGAAAATTAATAATTGGTTCCTTAATTAGTGTATTGGTTTAACGGTATGCAATGTATTAGAATAACTATTATAAATTGTTTTTTTTTTATAATTTTATTTTCTTTTCTATTGATAGCTATTAATTGATAATTGATATTATTATTTGTTAACTTGATAATTATTATATTGAGGGTTTCTTATATCCATCGACCGTGTTAGTCTGATCAACGAGTTCAGGCAATACACAATTCATATAAATCTTGTCACTTGTGATGTGAAGAGTAATATTGTTTTTATTATTCAATGAAATAGGTTCTTACCTCAATATATGTTTTACTTGAGTTAAATAATTACTAATAAATGCCTAAGGTGATTCCATTCAATACAACTCGGCATTAAATATATTAAATTCTAAAAGTTTTGTACTATTTCATTTGAGTCGTTTTATGCGATCCTGGTTTCGCCTTTCGACATCGTCAGGATGCGCACTCCTCAAATATACACTGACAACGAAAGCAGCTAATTCTCACTTAACAATAAATTAATACAATAAAGTAAGGTAAAAACTTTATCACCTACCTATTAAGTCAAAGTGCACAATGAAAAATTTAACAAACAATTAATTATGAATAGTTGAATTGTGGCAGTATGAAAAAAAAAGATTTTACCACAAACCATCTGAAAAATACATACATCATAAAACATATACGTGATTTTGTGCCCCAAAACACTTATTTTATTATTATTTTGACGATTAGGAAAATTATGACACATGTTTCAGTGGCCATTACTATGACAGCATTCGAAAACGTATTTTACTTTAAATTTTCTACAAATTTACTATTTGTGACATAAACCACTTAAGATCGATAATAAATAGACCTTGAAAAATAATATTATTTTGTTTCTATTGATAATGCCAATAAACATACTCCTGGATACGTCCCTTTGAAAATAACAAAACATGGCGACCCAGGTACATAAAAACTGTATTAAGCCCAACCAAGTAGGTATTTATCAAAATAATTAAAGTCCACCTATATTTTATCTAAACTGCTCAAGTCCAAAATATTTTTTTTTATAAATGTTGCACCGAACGAATACCTTTAGGACTTCTTTGTAGCCATCGTGGTTATAAGATTCAATTATCTTACAATATCTCACATGCTGCAACCATTTGTATTACAAGATAATAAATAATATAATATAACTACATTTTTCTCAGTTTGACATTCACTGGTATTTTATGATGTTTGATTTGTCAACACAAATTATAACACCTGGTCTACGTTATGTGGTCTTGCCAATTTGATTGTTACTGCAATGCGAGTAAAGGTCATTTTTCTATGAGTTAAAATACTGTTCGCGACGGATAAAATTTTGGAAAAAAAAGACGTCCTCACCCGTTGAAATTCACAAGCCTACTAAGGTTAGAAATGAGAAATTAGAAAAACTATATGGATTAATCGATCAAATGGTCTCTTTTTGTTAATTTTGCAAAATAATTATATATCTAAATTGTCTGAAAATAGGATAAATACATGAAAACGTACGACGTGTTTTGGTAATATAGCGTCACTAATTGTACCGAATTTATAGGGTTTTATTTATTTTTTCATTGTTAATTATTATTTATAGTATTACGGAAATGTTATATTATAATAAAAAAATATTTTTATTGTGCAGTATATATTATTTTGTGAGAAAAAATCATTCAAAATTGGCTGATGTATACTCAAACTAAAATGGCTTTAAAATCTTTATTTTTCTGAAATTAAAAAAAGTACGTGAGTTAATCAATGAAATGTATTGTTTTACCCATTTCTTTCATACAATATATACCTGCAAAACTATTATTAAGTTCAAAAATTCACTGTGGCGTGACAGTCGTTTTGGCCAATTTCGAAAACAGGACCGACTATTTGTCATTTATTTTAAAAATTAAAGCGAATCAGAAAATTTTAATGACACAAAAAGTGTTATTTGAATATTATTTATTAGATTTAAAATAAATAAAGTGTTTATTATGTGTCAATTCGTGTTAAACGTCCTTGCCATTTCCACGATTCTGAGAAGACAGGAAAAAACGGGTCCAATGGCCTTAACATTAGATTTTAAATAAACCTTTCCCTTGTTGAGTTACAAGAATCTAAAATAACGATTTTTGGCTCTCCTGTAAAGTTGCACTTTTGTAGATAGTGTTGTTTGACACTAAGCCCTCGAAATGTTACTCGGTATATCAGAGAATAGGTATTTTTAAATGAGCGGTCACATAACACAAAAAGTCGCAATTCAAACAAGAATACACAATTAGAATTTTTCCCTAAAACAAGCATGGCATTCATGACTACAAAAGAAGTTGATTATTGTAATGAATACTGAAAGGTACCTACTGACTTCAGCTTGAATTTTTTACATGAAATTTCAACCATATGTGTGGATACTTTTTCAATTTTGTCAGCGAAACACCCAATTAGGTACAATTATACACTTAACTAGTGTCATAAACGTAATCCGATCCCGGCGACACCAGTCTACTGTCGGATTTTATTGCTTAGGGTTGAAAATGTTTTAACGATCGACACATTAACAGTTTTAAGAAATTTTTTGACGATATTTTTGTTCGGTATATCCGATAAGTAGCTCATTATAAAAGTGAATAAATGTATGGAGAAAATCATAAATGTCAACGAATGTTTCCTCGTTACATCCGAGATCTCGCTATATCCGTGATCGTAATAACCGAGATCGACTGTATTATCAAATTATCCACATGTGTCTATTCCTAAATCACTTGCCCTGTAATCTTCTTTGGCTAAACTCTCCGTATTCATTATAGCTTAGAAGGTTAATAAATTATAAAACAATTAACGTGTCGACCGGATTGAAAATCCAAGCTTTCCGTGAGACTCGTTTGGAAAGTGCAGTATCGCACATTGCGAAAGGTACATCATTATTGACTTACATAATGTGTGAAGGTACGGCAACGAGCTGGCAGCCGCATGCTGCACCTCTTGAGGGTTTCAATATCTCCATGTCCCATCTTCATCTTCATCCTGCTGAATAACCTTCATACGATGCGTTCAAGTCGGCGTGGCCAGGAAAGAAGCAGGACAGTCGACGAATAATAATAAAAATAATCATAGGATCTGAAAAAGACAGAATAATGCATGAGTTTGTTAATAACATAACATCTGCGTTGTATACTTGTACGCAGCTTACTACTGAATTTGACAATCGAATTCCGGCGAATTATAGAGCTTGATTTTGTACTTTCAACTAGTAAAAATAACGGCGGATTATAGTAGTTATCAGATAATCGAGCGGCAGATTACTGAGTGCACTGTACCTACAAATTTCTCAAAAAAACAAACTATTTTTACGAAATACCTGTTTTAATTTTTACAATATTTTGTATTTATGCACTATAATCCCCCGTTTTCAATGGACACTTGTCTGGTTTATGGGGTGTGGGGTTTTCCATCTCAAACAACAAATATCAATCAGTAAATGGTTATAATTCTACGGTGCACACAAAGAAGGTGTCAATCAACTAACCGCAAACTGTACACATAGTACAATGATCCCCTGCTGGTGGGTGACTCCGTCAAGCAGATGGTGCCCTGAGGCTTCTCTTCAATGTACCGGATCGGAAGACTGCGTCTGCGGTGGCCCAAGATATGGCATCCCTGAGGAGAATCGCACCCAAGATATGACAGTCCTATAATAATACAATAAATTGAGATGTAACTTTCAAACAGTATGAAGTGTACGATCAATGTTAAACACTCGGAACCGATGCGACTCATACATAATTTGAGGCGCCGAGTCGCTAAACTGGCTTCTGGCGATTTTTCGATAAAATGAGTTTTGAATGTACTTAGATGCTCTATCGATAGACCTATCGACTTTTCCAGTTGAGAGTTTCAAATTCCTCCAATTTCATCAAAAAATCAAAATGAATATTGACGTGAGTCGCCAAGCGCGCTCTTTGAAAAAATAAGGAGTCGCTAAATTGTCTCTTCTTAACCGACCAATCAGACGCCGCCATTCAAATACTGATTTCAAACGTACGGTAAAATCTCTATACAACCGCGTCAAACCGTTTGCGTCTGTGCAGTGAGAATGTCTTGATTTTGCTTCATATATTTGATTGTTTTTACTAATTAATAATGGATGTTTCATTAGTAAGTGTAACGGAATCTCTACCAGGAGAATCAAGGAAGCGTTTAAGAAATCCGGCCGGCTGGAAATGTAACGTGTTACGCCAAGAAAGGTATTTAAAAATTGACATTCCTAACATTAATTTTTGCTATAGATGTTTCAAAAATCCAGTGGTGTTTCATAATAATATTTTTTGTTTCCTATGCTTTTTTTAAATTATGCCGTAGATACATAATATTGTATATTTAGCGTGATGTAATTATTATGAGATCTCTAAGTATAGATTTTTAACATATTTTGCTTGTGTCAAAAAATAATATTATTGGGACCTTTAATAATTGAACATTATTTTTTAATCACTTGATGACTTTCTAAGTGAATCCATAAGTATAAAAAATTGATTTAAGATAACCACCATAAATCTCATTATATATATTTACATAATATCTAAGTATAGTCATTATTATATACTTTTGTATATATATTTTATTGACCTCTATCTTTACTTTTTATTTTCAAAGTTATTAATTATTGTATTTTTCATAATTTGTAGCAGATATTCATCTAAAAAATTGCCCGAGTATCCTCAGTGCAAGTGCATATCAAGTGCAGTTCATTAAATGGAACTGATATTAGACATTTCCATACTGCATTTTATGAAAAGGCAGTGAAACTTGCTCAAGATACATTTATAGTGAAGTATTGTGAAGGAGTTTCAGTGATGTCACACAGTGGGGCTGAAAGAAAAAATTCTTTCAATATAAAATATTATGCCCGAAAAAGTCAAACTGGTGCTTTGGTTCCCGTATGCCAAAAAACCTTTTTGGGTATTTTAAACATTAAAAAAGGTAGAATCCAAGGTGTTGTGAAGCGCTTTCAAAATAGCGCGGGAAAACTTCCCACCGAGAGAAGAGGCGGGGATAAGGCACATGCGAGTTTTAATTTTAATTTTTTATTGAATTTGACGTTTTCATTTACTATTCCATATAAACCGGAAACTAGAAAATAACTTAAAGTTATCACACTGCCCATAACAGTTTTGTTATGTTAACAACTCAAATGTTAAGTCAGTGGTTTCCAAACTTTATGTTACTACGCCTCCCTTTTAAAAAAATCTAATCTAGGCGCCCCCCGTTATTTCATTAAATAATACAGACACCTTTTTAAATAGTCAACAAAGTACCTACCTACGAATACAAAAATGAAAAAAAAATAAACGAGGTTTTACTACTTACATTAGATTAATTTTTGACGAATGTGCTTGTTTATTAGCACAATCAATTTCAATAGTGGTCAATCCAAATTCATCTTCCTTCATTGACAAATGGATTCTATCATGGACCCCACATCCCGAAGCGAACCCACCCACTGAGATCCCCGGGGTTCCAGCGGCTAGCTCAGGAGTCCATCGAACCCCGGGTTCACAAAAAAGAGAAATTCAAACGGTTTAGTAGAAATAAAACTCGGTCTTTCGTGCTCGTAACGTGGTCTTCTTATATTTTACATTTTCTTTAAACGTTTACATATTTTGTTTTAACAATAAGTTTCGCAGGTCCTATCCTATCGGAAAGGGGACGCTTACTAATTTTTTTTTTCTTTTTCAAACTTCGCGTACCCACGCCATTCCACAAAAAGGACTCTCGTGATTGGCCAAATTTTATCACGTGATCTTTGATTCGGCGAATCACGAGCCTGACCCTGGCGCAGGCGCGTCGAAATTTGGACGTTGCCGACAAGCGCAGCAAAATTTATTATATTTTAAATACTTATATTTAGTCTTATAATTATCTCTTTCATCCATCATCATTTTTACTTTTTAAATTAAAAAAAATACTTACGTGGTTGAGCAAGGAATCAGATTAGATGTTTTATGAAGCCGTTTCTAGAGGTCAGGGTTACGTTTCGACTTGAGCTACTAAATGATTATTTTACACCGGGAGAAGCCCGCCTGTAACAGGGGTGTATCATTCGCCCCATCTGGATTAAAGTCGAAAGGTACGCCCTGATCTCATCGGCCACCCATCCAATTCCTTGTTCATCCGTTAAATACATGGCATGATAACAGTTTATATAAAAAAATTCAACTACAATCTAACTATTCTAACAAAAAAAAAAAAAAAAACAACTAACTTTACGTATTGTTTCTATATTTATTTTAATTACTATTTTCCTGCTCAAAGCAATGCTCCTGAATAAGTCAGAGTTTGATTTATTTTCCTTTCTTATTATCATTTGTCATAATTTATTATTATTTTATTTTTCTCCTGTAATGTCGTGCGTTTATTTTGTTTTCGTAATGTTTTTGTTATTCTTCTCGTTCTTTTATACTAGTCAGCGGAGGGGTCGTGGAGCTGCAGTCTTTGACTCTTGGGCTGTCCAGTTTTTTTTGTATTCCGAGAGGCTACATTTGTAGACGTTTGGCCCTCGTTCGGAATTATTATTTCGTGTTATGTTTTTCTTCTTCTGGTGCAATAGGAGCGTACCTCGTTTGGCGTCGTCTGCCTTTGCAACCAGGGCGTGGTAATGGCGTTACTATTGAGCCAGGCTCGTTCCGAGCAGCGGATATCTTTCTGTGGAAAGTTTTCCACTGATCTGCTGGTCTCTGGAGTATCACCTCATAGATGGACAGGTACTGTGTCTCCATCTGTTCCTATTACTGCGGGCAAGGCATCGTATAGCGGTACAACGGCTAGGCTCGCTGACGGCGGCACGGCTTTCTCACAGGCACTAGGATGGATTTTCACAATAAGTATCTTTTTCCCTTTCTTTTCTTTTTTTTAGATGGTTACACTTCGGAGGTACCTCTTGTTGTTTCACGATATCTTTCAGGCGTCACGTCCCTAGTCTCTCCATGAACCTGCGCGAGAAAGGAGAGTGCGCACTCTCCACACCATCAAGCTTTGGTATCATGAATTTTCGGCTACGCTGCCTTTGGATGCTCTTACTTCGAGAGGTGGCTCCCTTTGTGCTTCCAAATTGTCTTCATCTGTATTTATTCTTTTTCTTTCTTTAGTAATTTATTCGTTCATTAGACTTCCTGTACTTTAAATTTATTCGAATTTACTTTATTAATTACTCCTACCCCATACATTAAATAGCTACTAATTTTATATAAAATCTTCCCATTGTACTTATGGTACTTACTATCACTTTTAATATTTTACCCTAATACCCATAATTATTTTGCAACATTGTATTGACTGTATAAATAACATTGATATTAAAAATTGAAATATTCCACCCTCTCATATTTATTTCTGAATCAGTACACTTAAAACTGTGTAATTAACTTTATTTTTAGTGAAAATTTTATTTAAAAAAAAATTGTTGTTTCGTTATATGCGCCCGACATCCTATTCCAAAGGCGCGCCGCGCCGATTTGCGGTGCCTCTCACGTTTTATTATTATTATTATTTTTATTTTTTTTCATTATTGAAACCCCGTTGAGAAATTTACGGCTTATTGACTCATTTTTTTTTTCCACAAGCATACAATCTCTACTTTCATCCTCTTATACCTAATTTTAACGTATTATTACAATTTCACTTATCAACTATAATATACACTTCGTCGAGTGATGCCGTATTATTCCCGTTCCGTTTTCGCTGTGTTAAATTTACGATTGGTAATTTGTAAAGAAATAATAGTGACGGTCGTATACTATTTTCCTCGTTTCTCTTTGAATTGAAATTATTAACACGGCGTAACTTTGAAACAGGTTTCGCGCTACTGTAGAATATCCTCTTTCCCGTTTATAAAATTGTTTGCGATTTTCAATGTTAATGTTTTCGAATTCATTCATATTTACTTTATTTGAACGGAAAGAATTGGCGTCACTTTGCGAAGCGTTATTTTTAAAACTAGAATGTACATTTTTCGTACTAATAAACTTAAGATTACAAGACTCAGAAAGTTGGTCCTTAATTAACTTTGTATCTGTAATTAGAAGAATTTCCGGATGTTTTATTCGTATAATCTACACATTTCACTTCCAACAGCAACTCGGCGTTCACCCTTGACTCGAGGGTTGGCGACTGGTCCTGCTTCATCTCCTCGTGGTCGAGCCTGCGCCCGCACAGCTTCGATTCCTCTCAGCTTGCGCGCCTTTTCAGTCCTCTTGTGAGGCTCCCTGGCCTCGCGTTTCCTTTTTCTCTCCTCACCGAACATCCCGTGGTCGACTAGGGTACACAACATGTTAGTGATACCCTAGGAAAATCGGCATTTTGCTCGCCGTTTTTCGTCGTGAGTGGGCCGTGGCCTCTACGAGCCCTCCTCGCTGGATACCGTTGATGATGTGTCTGGTCTCCATAGGTGGGATTTGTGCAGCCATTCGTCGTACTGGAGACGCGCTGGTGCTACGGTCTCCAGCACGACGCTAGGCGCGGTCAGCTCCGTATGTGGACTGTCTTCGAACACCAGAGGGCTCTCCCGGTTTGATGTTGTAGACAGCACTTCTTCTTCGATAAGGGTTACGTCGGAGTCCACTTTTTAGTTAACCATTTCTTGGTTGTTCCGGCGCTCCTGGATCATAAACTTTTATTTAGCGTTCGCGGGCGTAAATTTTATTTCGCGGGTTCGGAAGAATCCATGCGATTCTTCGAGCTTCACGTTGCCAAGGCGCCATTGAGATCCCCGGGGTTCCAGCGGCTAGCTCAGGTGTCCATCGAACCCCGGATTCACAAAAAAAAAGAAATTCAAACGGTTTAGTAGAAATAAAACTCGGTCTTTCGTGCTCGTAACGTGGTCTTCTTATATTTTACATTTTCTTTAAACGTTTACATATTTTGTTTTAACAATAAGTTTCGCAGGTCCTATCCTATCGGAAAGGGGACGCTTACTAATTTTTTTTTTCTTTTTCAAACTTCGCGTACCCACGCCATTCCACAAAAAGGACTCTCGTGATTGGCCAAATTTTATCGCGTGATCTTTGATTCGGCGAATCACGAGCCTGACCCTGGCGCAGGCGCGTCGAAATTTGGGCGTTGCCGACAAGCGCGGCAAAATTTATTATATTTTAAATACTTATATTTAGTCTTATAATTATCTCTTTCATCCATCATCATTTTTACTTTTTAAATTAAAAAAAATACTTACGTGGTTGAGCAAGGAATCAGATTAGATGTTTTATGAAGCCGTTTCTAGAGGTCAGGGTTACGTTTCGACTTGAGCTACTAAATGATTATTTTACACCGGGAGAAGCCCGCCTGTAACAGGGGTGTATCACCACCCTGGTCAGGATTTTCCAACCACATATTTAAATATTTAATAGTTCCAAAACAAAGCAGCGCTTTTTTTGCTATTAATAAAATAATGTGAAAAGAGCACTAGCAAACTAACCAAGAACTCTGGTGTAGAAATCATTTAAAAATAATGGAGACACGGCGAACTTTTTTTTGTCATTTTGATTTCCTAAGCTCCAATTTTTTATGAATGCCTTCACTTTGTCGTTTTAAATCAGTGAATGCGTAAGTGGTCCTTGGATTGATTTATTCACTCAATTTTTTAAAAATTTCAACCAAATAGACAAGTTTAACAACAAAATTATCGTTCCTAAACAAATATGCCTCAAATTTCAACATCATGATTAATTTGACCCTTTTATTTAATTTTTTTACGAGATAGCCATTGCATTATAAAATTAGTCTCCATATTTGCAGAAAGGTTTGGAAACAACCTTTTATAGGACAGTTTTTTTGTGTAGTTTATAACTAGCGGCCGTTTTAAAAACTATCCATTTGCAAACTGAAAACCAGTGGCTACATTAATTGTGTTTTGTGGTTTAATAATGGTTTGTAATGAATAAATACTTACATATTTTGTTAAATCTTGTTTTACAGTGTAATAATATTGTATGGTTTCGCACCTATTTGAGGTTATTTTCTACGTACATAACTATATTATACTAAATCAATCGAATATTTAGGTATTATACACAAACATAACGAAATAAAAAAATAATAATTTCGTTTGACATTTCAGTTTTGACGTTTCATCTCATACCATAGACATCGATTTTCTTGGTTTTGCCAACTGGTCACTCGCGAGTTAATAAGAGTCCTTAGCGAGTGGCTTCCAGAATAGGTATTATAGTATACGACATGAAACGGGCGATAATAACTTGTCATGTCGCACACACGAGACGATAGTTACGAATTCGGGCTGCTGGTATGCGATATTATCGCTAGCAGAATAGCAGCTAGAATTATGTCATTGTGAATATTATGTATTACAAGCCGCCGACAAATATAATAATTTTGTTATTGCTTTGTTATGAGGCACTGATAATAATTATTTTGTGCTTCTTGCGCTCCTTATTAAATAGGGAAAGTGTACTGCGCAGGTGGAAAGAGTGTCATTTTGGTTGTATTCATGCTTCAAGGGCCTACTTTCTAGTGAGCGCCCCGATCCGCCGCTTTTGGTGGGCTTTGTCCCTTATGTGTAAGTTTGAAGACTGCATTGCAGGTCAAAAAAGTTGAGCGGCTTCTGAATTGCAATTTGCATTCATGCAATAGTTGCAAACGGCACCACATAACAAACGCTCAAGACAGTGAACGGCAGTTGTGTCATTAATCAATTCACACGCCACTGTTGCCAGTAAACACATGCACATGTACAGGCGCTATAAAGCACACAAATTCGTATGGTGGACTGCCCAAACTACATTCAAATCCGATCGGGAGATGTGGCCAGTCCAACCGTTTCATTTTGTTTATTGGCAAAAATTTACAAACAATCACCGACCTGGGACCAACTAGGGACACGACACTGCCTAATAATTCTGAATAATTCACGTTTACAGCCGATCAAATATGTTAAATCGATGGATTACTATATAGAAATATAGCCAAATGTGTTCAACTGAACAAAACACAATAAAATGGCGGATAAACATAAAAATTCATGATACACAACGACAACAATTCTTCGAGTCAAAGTTTTCCAGAAACCACAACTAATTAACAATGCCGTTAGCAGAGATTACATAACAAAACAACTAAAGGATTGCAAAGGTTAATATGCCTACAAAACGAGACTAATCACAATACTTTCGTAACGCAGATTTACTTGCAAATGGAGTCTGTAAAATCATTTAATCCTAATAAACACTTACCGCTGAAGAATCTTCATTAAAGAAGGACTCCGTTTTATCTCGAAAAGCCGCTAGTGATTTGGATTATTGTTTTTTCGTCTTCGAGAAGGCACGACAATCTTTCCACCGACTTCAGTCTGTAAAATAGATTGCATTATTGCAGAAATTTACCGCCAATTGAAATGGAAACAAAATCGAGGAGAAAAAGGCAGCTTGTCGTCGATCGAACCGGCGAATAATATGCCTACATGATGCTTTATTAGCTTACCTTCGTCTGAATTTGATGCTTTTCGTTTGCGAACGCCACAATTGTAGAACATCGCGTTCACACACGAAAGTTCACTCGGCGTCCGCCATGTCTTGTTTATGTTTTGAAGAAAACAACCTCGATGCTGATCAGTGTTGCCATATTTTGAAAGTGGAATTATAGTACAGAGCCTCCAAAATTATAGTATTTGGGGATAAAATATAGTACGCGTTGTCATCTGTTGAAAATGAAAATTTTCCCATTTTTCATGGTCGGCTCGTTTTTTTTAGAAAAAATATTTCTTCGCGGGCCGCAGGTTCCCAATTTTCATAGTCGGCTTGTTTTTTTAGGAAAAATATTTCTTCGCGGGCCGCAGGTTCCCGATTTTTCATAATCGGCTTGTTTTTTTTAGGAAAAATATTTCTTCGCAGGCCGCAGGTTCCCGATTTTTCATAGTCGGCTTGTTTTTTTTTAGGAAAAATATTTCTTCGCGGGCCGCAGGTTCCCAATTTTTCATGGTCGGCTCGTTTTTTTTAGGAAAGATATTTCGTCGCGGGCCGCAGATTCCCAATTTTTCGTGGTCGGCTCGTTTTTTTTAGGAAAAATATTTCGTCGCGGGCCGCAGATTTCCAAATTTTCGAAGACCACTCGATTGCGAAATGGCAAATGCAAAATTATAGTACTTTTATATGAAATTATAGTACGATTTTCAAAATTATAGTATTTTGGGCGTACTATACATATTTTATATCGTACATAGTACGCGGACCAAAATTATAGTACAAATACTATAATTATAGTACGGTTGGCAACACTGATGCTGATGCATTTGCTTTTGTCGCCAGTGTTGCCATCTTTTCATAGTGGGATTTTAGTACAGAACCTCCAAAATCATAGTATTTAGGGAAAAAATATGCGTTGTCATTTCTGTTGAAAAATGAAAATGTATTGGTTTTTTGTTTCTCAGAAAATAAAATAACGGAGAATTTGAGAAACTCCGAGATCCCTTGACCAAATTATGACAATTTATCGGCTATGTTTCTCATGAACTTTAAATAATTTATGCGTCGGTTTTTAAAGCCTCGCACAAACCAAGGCTATCGCTGTCGCTAGCGCTTGGATTTGATGCGAATTTCGCGTTTGACATCACACCAAAGCGTCAGCGACGCAGCCATAGACTAAATAATTTTATTTACGCGCCAGATTTAAATTGTATATAATATTAATGTTTTACGCCAAATATTCTGTAATTTTTATGAATTAAATATGAAAAATGAAAGGAGTTTTACCTACCAATAAAACTCTTATTATTCATGTTGACTTTGAAGTCCTTGAGATAGGGTTTGCTCTTTCTTCTTCGCGTGAGGATATATTCTACTAATTTATTTTTCTTTTTCTTGTCGTTGGTCATTTCTCCGTTTTCATTTACTGGTCATACCCGCGCGTCTGTTTTTTATGTATAAAGTTTGGCATCACTTTGTTCATTATGATATGACTCAAGGAACCAGGTAGAAGTTACCTGGACTTCAAAGTCAACATGAATAATAAGAGTTTTATTGGTAGGTAAAACTCCTTTCATTATTCGAATTTGACTTTGAAGTCCTTGAGATATCTGTTTGTTATCACCTGGTGTTGGGTATGCCAAATTCCTGTATGTGACAATGATTCATTGACGAGGTATAGACCATCGTGACTTTCCATGTATATGTTGAATAGAGAAGTTAATGGGTTCTTTTCCCCTTCTGATGGTGGTGTATCCATCGTTCTCTGGTAGTTGTCGTGAAATGTCGACTCACTACGCCAGTTACCTCTCTTTAAAATATCATCTATTGGGTATATTTACAGTTTAAGGAAGCCACTACTGAGCGGACACTACCTGGTGGTTCTTGTACCCCTGCTTCCAACAGTACTGACCATATCCAATTCCTTATAACTGTCCTGGTGGTTGGTTTTGGTGATCCTCTTGAAGATATAAATAATTCCGAAATATACCGACCTTCCCCTCTCTTTTAGGTTTGACCAGCGCTCGAAATGGAAAAGATTACAAACCGGAGCGCTCGAAAATTAACATGGTTATCAAATTTTATGTGTATTTTATAAACATAAGTGTGCTAGATTTTATTTTTTTTTTTTATTATATGGCATATCTAGCTCGGACGGTCAAATTATTTTGTCCACGAGACGGGGCGATAACTTTACAGATTTCACGAACCGGAACGGCGCTCCGGTGCGTTCCGGTCCATTTCGACCCCTGGGTTTGACATGCAGACGAGTTTCCGTAACCAGAATACTGGGTCGATGTTTTGACACGTGGAAGCGCTTAGCTTCCATTCCGATTGACGATGCTTGGCGGTATCTGTATTTGAGCCAAACATTGGCCATACAATTTGTGGCCACTTTTTTCCACTAATCCATTGTCTACTATTACTGAGTAGTGTGAGGTCATGAACCCTTCGTCCCGATGCGAGAAGCAGCCGAGTAGGTGGCTGTCCTGCGAGAGGTTTCGAATAGGTTGTACTCCACCGGTGTTGTTTTCCTAAGATGATCTACCACTCGTCCTGGATCCCAAACCGGTGGTTTGATGGGTTTCATATTTTCAGTTATCATAACCGAAATTTCCTGTAACATATTGTGTTGTACTACCACGTTGATGCTGATATCTACAATGATAATCGGTTTGCAAAATGTGGCTATGGCTGACTTATGCACCAGGATGGTTATGTACGACAAACCCTCCATGTTGTGCATGTAGCCTAGGTATCTGGCCAATTCCATTGGTTAAGGGCTATTATGATCCATTAGGTTCATGTTACCCATGTCATTGTCTTCCATTTGTTCCAAGCTGGTTTATTTTTAGAGTCGAAGGCCGCCATCTGGAAGTAAGAAGTGCCCTTTCTTCCACCATTCAATTTGATGTTATTTCCACCCCACCCGAAATTATCCATAGTTAAAGGGACAGGTCCCGGGTCCTTGGAGGTGGACCGTTGGTCTCCATACCAACTAGTGTCGTATGTAGGTGAGGCATTGTATAAGCATTGTTTCCAGCTTGGTGCCACTAGTGAGTACTTTCCTCTTGCTGAGTTCAGGTGCGCTAGGACTCGTGAAAGGATGTTTGGTGGGGGAAATATCCACGCCAATCTAAAGTCCTACACTCGGCTGAAGGCGTCGTGAAACAGCGCGCCACTGTCTGTAACGTCTCGTGACACATACGTTGCAATGACATGTGCTGTTTCGCTTGCGAAAAAATCCACCTCGGGAACACCCCATCTTTGAAACAGGGGGGTGGTTGCGGTGTTGATGAGGTGCCATTCGGGAATGAGTTGTCTGCGGGAGAGATGATCTGCCACGCAGTTGTAATTTCTGCGGAAGTATTGTGCAGTAAACGTGATGTTGGTTCGACTGGTAAATACTAGTATCTGTCGGCATAGGTTTGGGAGGGTGACAGATTTTGTGCCGCCCTCGTTGTTGATGTATGCCACCACTGTTTTGTTGTCTGTCTGCAGAAGCAGATCTGATCCTATGATTGATTGTATCTGAGATTGAATTGCAAACATCTCCTTCCTGTTGGAATGCCATGCCATGCTAACTGGTCTTGTTTCCACGTACCTGATAGGTGTGTTCATTCAGTTGGGCTACCTAGCCTGTGTCAGACGCGTCTGTCGTCAGGAGGTGATTGATGTGTGTCAACTCTGAGGAGCCTATCACCTGGAGCCACCACATGATGTCCTGTTAGGCCTGTGGTGGGATTGTCGTCTATTGGCGAGAATGGGACCTCGACAATTTTGATGACTGGAGCTTTGTAGCCGTCGGCAATGCAATCTTCCTCGTGGAGGTAGGATGCGAAGTTAAGTCGCCCCAGAAGGGATTGAACATGTGCCTACCTGAGGGACCAACTGCCTTTTTGTAACTGCGTTGTGTCAAATCTGAGGATCCTATCGCCTAGGGCCACCACAAGATGTCCCGTTGGCCCTGTGGTGGGATTGTCATCAATTAGCGAGGATGGGACCTCGGCCATATTGATGACTGGAGCTTTGTAGCCGTCGGCAATACAACCTTCCTCGTGGAGGTAGGATGTAAAGTTGAGTCGCCCCAGAAGGGATTGGATATGTGCCTGTCTGAGGGACCAACTGCCTTTTCCTGCGTTATGTCAACTTTGAGGATCCTATCGCCTACAGCCACCACATGATGTCCCGTTGGGCCTGTGGTGGGATCGTCATCAATTGGCGAGGATGGGACCTCGACCATATTGATGACTGGAGCGTTGTAGCCGTCGGCAATGCAACCTTCCTCATGGAGGTAGGATGTGAGGTTGAGTCGCCCCAGAAGGGATTGGATATGTGCCTGTCTGGGGGACCAACTGCCTTTTTGTACCTGCATTAGCAGCTGATGGTGACGGAGTGCTACACACTTCTCCGGCGACAGAAACCCCCGCTTGTTGTTGTGTGTGTCCTACGTGATGTCCAGGGACCCTCATTGTTGGCTTGGGTTCAGACAGGATCTTTTAATATTTATAAACCATCCTAAAGACTGTAGGAAGGTTATCCTGTATTCCACCTGAATCGAGACTGTTTCTCGGATTGGTTGGCTACTAAGAAGTCGTCTAGGTAAGTGAATATTCTCAGCCATTCTTTCGTAGGCGTTCGGCGACCCAATCGGTCAGGGATGCCAACATAATTGGAGCGGTTGGCAGCACGAACGGGAGTCACGTGAATCGTAGGAGCTCCCCTTGGTAGGGTATTCGAACGAATCGACGATGTTGAGAAGCCATTGGTACCTGGAGGGACGCCTGGCTTAGATCTATTATTACTAGCCAGTCTTCTGTTTGTAAGACGGCTGGAACCTCGTAATGGTGAATTAGTTTGAATGGCCTTGGCTGTAGGAACGCATTCAAACGCTTTCGGTTGAAAACAGGGCATAGGGCCCCGTCTTCTTTCTTGATCAGAAACAGGGTAAAGAGAAAAACCAGGGGTTTGACCCGCTTCTTCTAGAACCCCTGAGTTCTTTAAGTCCTCGATCTGGAGAGTGACCGCTGCTGATTGTTGCGTTTGAAAATCTTTCCGTAAAAGTAAAGAAGGACTTACCAATGGTGGTATCCGCACAAAAGGTATGCGGGCTACGGCTATTATTTTTACCAATTGTTTTGAGGATTAGTTGCCCAATCCACTAACCCTTGCATACCCTTTCAGAAGCTGTCCCGTTGGGAAAAAATCGCATTCTGGAGGGCCGCGATGGTCCTTTTCGTCAGATGGTTAGCTGATCACGAGTGGTCGCACCGACGCAACTTGTCATTTAGACCTAACTCTACGACCGTAGGGGCCGCCAAGAATTGTTTTTTGGGCGTTGTGCCACTCCTTGCCGGTCCCCCTGCTGAAATAAGGTACGTAACGAGGATACCTCAAACATCAGCATCTTAATCGACGTTGGTACGTTGAACTTTTCCTCCTGTAGCAGTTCTGCTGCACCGTCTGGTGTCCATTGCTTTTAGAATATCCTCCTCACGGTCATTCAGATGTTGCGCCATAATCACTGATCACTTAACGTTCACTTAACTATCACTTAACGTTCGTCCAAGATAATTATTTTGATAGTTAGAATGAACTGTCAGAAGCAACACGTAAACAAAGTAAGAAGTCAAATCCATAATGAACAAAGTGATGCCAAACTTTAAACATAAAAAACAGACGCGCGGGTATGACCAGTAAATGAAAACGGAGAAATGACCAACGACAAGAAAAAGAAAAATAAATTAGTAGAATATATCCTCACGCGAAGAAGAAAGAGCAAACCCTATCTCAAGGACTTCAAAGTCAAATTCGAATAATATACGTACACTATAGCGCTTTCAGAATTGATACAACTTTTACCCACTTCGCGTAAAGTGTATTTTAATTATCTGAAAACAAGTTGGCAGCATTGGATGCAGCGATGCAGCCATAGACTAAATACATATACGAATGTCAAAGTGACAGTTGTGTTGATAAAATGTACACGTCTTCTGAATGCTTATTACACAAGATATAAGGAGATGGCGTGCGACAAATTACATCGACATTTAATATAACCTTACTTTATGACAGCGCAAGATTGCCATGGCTCATGGGTAAGATAGATTTACTCAGTTTCATAACTGCACATGTAAATAAGCATTTACCATGAAGGGTTAACAGGATTTGAAGGGAATATGATATTGAAATGACATGTCTCCTTTACTTGAATTGTAGGTTTTGACTATTTTGCGTTTCTACGCAGAGGGAGCGTAGTAAAAACGGGTAGGCCAAGTCTTCTGCGCAATGAGCCAGGCATCAGTAAGCAGATGCATAGGAAACGTGTCCGATGCTATAATAGCAGTGCTTAGTAATACTTACATACAGTCGCCATACAGCGCTGACAGTCCTGACCGAACTCAAAGATATGCATTATTTTTAGTGTTGTGTTGATACCCTCTGATCAATTTATCCAATATTACAATGTACATGTCATGTAACTAGAGTAACTGCGCATAGACACAACAAATAAATTACGTACTTAATAACAATTTAACGGGAATATTATTTTGTGTCAGTAAAAATATATTTTAATTTCAGACTTCAAGAAAAGGCAGTTTCCCGAAAATCATTGGCTGCATTAACTGCACCCATGTGCAAATATACCCATCATACTTGGAGACTTTCAAAAATGAACGCAGAAATTTTTCTGTAAATGTGAAATTTGTAATAAAATCTATGTTGTTTCTGATACGTTCATATTCATTATGTATAATATCTTAACGTGACATTTATTTTTATGCAGGTATCTGACATGGACAACTGGCAGTGAGTGCCAGATTTCCTTTAAGTGTTCATGACCAATTCATATTTAATGGATCGTTGGTAAAAACTGAAATGAAACGTCTACAGAACGACAAGAATTGGGAATTTTGTTCCATTAGGGAAGTATGTTAAACTTTACTTTACTATGGCAGTACCAGTAACAAATATTTTTGTTTGGTTTATATTCATCCGTATTTTGTATACTTCAAAGGAATCAAAATTTTGCATAGGTATGAATAGGATATTTAATGAAACAGTTTTTAAATTATTTAAATCCTGATTTCTAATATTTTTACATCTTTCAGTCGAAAACATATTCAAATTAACAGACTGTGTACATTGAAATCATTCTACAGTGCCACCATAGGCCAGCCAGACTCACCCAAGGCTCGCTACACGGCTGCCCGCTGTTTGACCAGGGATGTGATTGAGTGTTTTTGGATAATGGACCAGATCATACCAGATCGCATAGCTACAGCAACAAGTGCACTACCAACCGTGGCTATACATACAGTATACATGTATATATTAAATATAATTTATGTATATTTATTTATGGCTTATACACCAAAACAAAATATGTCACTTAACTGTACTTAAATATTTTTGCAGGATCATTCAATAAAAAATACTTGGTTTAGGTTAAGAAAGTTTTAATAATCATTTTTGCACAGAATACAAGAAAAATATTTATATAATTATTAGAATTACAATGAGCTTCAAAAGTAACATGATATTATAATAAAATGGACAAAAATGAAAAAAAATAACAATAAATTGTATATAGATAGGTAGAAAGGCGTCAGATGATTCTGGCAGTGCAGGCGACTCATTTAGGTGTCAGTATTGTTACTTTCAAATGATAATAACACCGTTCCAATGTGATTCGGTCGTGCCAGAAGAATCTGTCCTTCCTCTATTTAGTAACCAAGCGTTTTACAACTTTAAATGAAAATTAAGTATAAATAAAGATAGTATATTTTTTCTAGTAAGTATAATATTATTTAATTAGGTGACTTTTTATTTCTTTATAACATGAAATGGTGTTTACATGGTAGATGGATTATAATGGTTTTGAAACATAGTTATTTTTGTTAATTCTACTTTAACTGAGTCATTTACCTTGACAGCTGTTTCGGCACATAAACTCATTTTCGGAACATTCAACAATAATTTGTGATTATAAAAGAGCTATAGGTCATGTAGCAAATTAAATACGCCTAGTTAAACAATAAATACGTACCTAATATTTTACAAAATATCTACACCACATACATCCATCGAATATGGTATATAGTATCAAATAATTCTTGGATAAATAGATGTTTATGTATATGTTTTGTATAAATAGATGTTTATGTACATGATACTGTGTTGTATAACATTTACATTTATATTTTGGCTCCATAATATACTTTATATTTCAATATTTTTGAAATATGTAAATAGATATTTTGTTTTTTTACCTACCTATCTGTTGTGTTATTTATGCACATATTATGTCTAATGGGGGAAAACAATTATTTATTCCGAAATAAAGCAATAATGGTAGTATTTTCTTTCAGTTAATTAGATGCCCCGTTTAAATATGTACTAGAATTACAGTTATAAAAATTAAAAACAAAATAATGAATTCATTAATGTACACTATTTAAAAATACCTCAGTAATATACCGAGCTACTATAAAATACCTTGGAAAAAAATATTACACCGGGCAGGACTTGAACCGTTCACGCCAAAGGCTAATGTGATGTACTGACATCTGATAAGAAAGGTTTGGTGCTGTAATCTATATGGGCAATGTTGAAATATGGTGGCTAAAAGCATTGCTGTTTGATTGTTTATTTTTTCAAGATTTTTTCTATCATACTTAAATTCTCAATTCATGTGAATTATTCGTTGAGTAAAAAAAATAGTTGACAAAATAATGAATTGGACAAACATGAAAACAAGGTATACATTAAACACATCTTAACTAATTATCCAATGTACAACACACAATTTATTATTACTTCTATGAAAAAGCTTATTTTGTGGGTACCTAACTTTTTATACCTATATGATTTGTTTTTGCTACTGCACTTTAAAATGAATAGGTTGATTTATTAAATTCCATACTTCAATGTACCTACATAAATTTATAATGTACAGTAGGTACTTAATTACATTTTTACCATTAAAAAATTACCATTATTCGATTCTATCCACCCGCCATGTCTATAATCACCCCAACGCCGGATAGAAAGAGACATCACACAAAATTGGCTGTTTGATAATAAATGGTAGTTGAAAAATATTTTAAAGTATGATTATGTCCATAGAAACAGGTTTTAAGTCATTCATGTTTGTCCGAATAATGTGTAGCAGAAAAATAGAAATTCACTCCATTCTACGGCAAACATTTTTCTTAATAAAAATAGGTACATCAATAGAGGAATCATAAAACGGACCTTGGCCCTCGCCCACGCCTTATTCATCCTTGTATATTATATTATTATCACACTTAAGGGGGGACATGCTCGTCGAAGGTCAAAATTGAGTTTTTATTGTATTTTCAAACCATGATCCTGGATACTCCTTAAACGTTGTAGATAATCTATTTAAAAAATTTTGAAGCATTATTATCCTTTATAGTTATTTTAAACATTTGATGACTGCATAAAGTATTTTTGTTACATAAAATAGTATTTGTACCTACCGTATTCATGCTGTCAAAAAACTTAACATACTTAGGTTAGACAAAGATACCTACATAATATTTATATTATTATGACGACCTTCTTACCATTTTCAACAATTTCCCTGCCAATTTCATCCCATATCTTATCTTTCTTTCTTATGTTTTGTAGTCACTGTCAGGTCAGAGAAATCATAAAGGATTGGATATTTCCGGACCAACTCCATACCAACTCGATCGTATGATCGTATGACCGCGAATAATTCGCTGTCGACAGAGTTCCCGAAAATTGCAGCGAATATTCGTTGCAAATTCGCACTCAAGACGTAAGGCGGTCGCGCAAGCGTGCTCTGTCCCGTAAGCCAATACGAGCTTGATTGGCGAATAATTCGCCGTGAATATTCGCTTTGGTGTGTGGACCCCTTAAAGGATGGGAATTAATCGCACATTGCAATACTTAATCAAAATTCACAACAAAACAATAACTTTAACATATGGAAAGTAATTTTCACATATATTAAATGATTTCACAAATAAATAAATGAAATCACATAAAATAGTTTGTTTCACAAAACAAAAATCATACATCACTCATTGTAAATATTATAATTTCACTCAATTTTGATAACTACACACACTGGTAAAATTGTTTTCACCGATAAATAATAGATCGCACAAAAAAAATCACAAATGTCAAGTTATAATTGTAGCAGCAATACAATTTATTAGAAGGCAATCGCAAAAACGATAATTTATTAATGTTTAACCCAGTAATATAAATAGGTATATATTCGTGCTGCTATCGTTCATATAATAATATTTTTGATGTAAATCTACAACCAAATAACACCACCTAGGTATATCTTTTTCGGTTCATCGATATAAGTTTTGGTAAATGTGCCGCAGATGCCATCACGAGATTTTATAACATTCTTTTTAGAACCGAAACAAACCTAACATAACCTAATCTAACTTAACCTAATCAAACCTAACATAATCTAACCTAACTTAATTTAACCTAACCTAACCCAACGTAACTTATCCTAACCTACTGATACACCCCTGTTACAGGCGGGCTTCTCCCGGTGTAAAATAATCATTTAGTAGTCATAAGTCGAAACGTAACCCTGACCTCTAGAAACGGCTTCATAAAATATCTAATCTGATCCTTGCTCAACTACGTATTTTTTTTTTTTATTCATAAGTAAAGGCCTTCGTCCGGTGTGTGAAAATCATATACTGGGCGGGGAGGTGTAATTAAGATAAATTTAATTTGATTTAAAAAAGTATAAATGATGATGGATGAAAGAGATAATTTTAAGACTAAATATAAGTATTCAAATATAATAAATTTTGCCGCGCATTGCGCAACGGTGAAATCCTTGCGCGCCGGCGCCAGGGTTAGGCTCGTGATTCGCCGAATCAAAGATCATGCGATCAGATTTGGCCAATCACGAGTCCTTTTTACTAGTCGGCGTGGGTACGGGGAGTTACTAAGCGTCCCTTTTCCAACATGTACGGACCTGCGAAACTTATTGTAAAAACAAAATATATAAACCTGTAAAGAAAATTTAAAATATAAGATAATACCAAGTTACGCACGAGACAGACGTGGTTTCATTTAATTTCTCCTCAATTTAAAATATCATTTTTTTTGTGAACCCGGGGTTTGATGGACACCTGAGCTAGCCGCCGGAACCCCGGACATCTCACTAACCCAACCTAATATTATGATGTATGAAAATTAATGAAAATTTTAAATTAACAATTATTGGATCGAAAAGCCGATGCGCCGACAGAAAAGGGTGTCTACATGGAATAAACTGTTTTCGTAAAAAAACCTCATAAAAGCTCATGACGGCATCTGCGGCACAATTACCTATGTTTTAATTAACGTCACTTTTTAAATTGTTTGAATCTGAAAGTAGGTACCTACCTAATACATACTTATGTTTTGCCAAAATATTGTTTAAAATCATTAAACTTATTTTCTTAGTGTTTGTATTCATTTACGATTAATTAGTTACAACCTATAACTCCGCCTATAGTAATCGGGAACGACTCTACCTACGCTATGGCCGGTCCCAAGCCCGGATAAAGGAGGAGGGTTCGTCGTAGGGCTAATTACCCAACACGGTAAAAAAAACCCTGATTATGAACACCAAAACAACTGCCTTGGACCCCGGACTCCCCATAAACCAACGACCCAAGCAAAGAATTAAGGATAAATGATTATATATACAATGTGCTCGTGGAACGTACGCACTATGTTGCAGCCGGGCAAGATAGAGGAGGTTGCAATTGAATTGCATAAGTATAAATGTTCGTCATTAAGGTCGCCCAAATCTATTCATCACCTTTACGTGCAATCCGAAATGGATAGAAGTACTCGAGTTGGCGGGAAACGCGGCCTGCGACAACAAGAAGACCAGGATCATCCCTCGTCATTTGCAGCTCGCCATCCGCAACGAGGAGCTTAACAAGCTGCTCTCCGGCGTCACCATCGCCCAGGGAGGAGTGCTGCCCAACATCCAGGCGGTGCTCTTGCCCAAGAAGACTGAGAAGGCGTAGAAAAAATCGTATCTTCTATGATTACATGCAATAATCCATCTATCTTCGTACAAAAGGCCATTTTTATTCAAATCCGACTGGTAGCGAACGCGTCGAGCTCGTTATTGTTGCTTATAAAATTGATTGAAATAATTATTCATCGACAGTATGTTGTAATAAAATTGTCTATTATTGTTATTATTATTATAGGTATTAATTAGCAATAAATGCGCACAGAGAGAATTTTACTATTATTTGATACCTTCATTACGAATAACTAAAACAAACAATTCATTAACATTCAAACTCATTAACATGACATTTATTATTTAACGAATCAATGGTCAAAATGGAAATGGAACGATTGCATAACGAAAGAGTTTTAACTAAAAGTTTAGTGTGCACTATTTATGGCGGATCTTAACAGCCTACCTCCACCCTTCCCCACTGGCACCGCCAGTAACAAACATTTTCATTTGGTTTTACATTTACCCGTATTCCGTATACATCAAAGGAATCAAAATTTTGCATAATTATGAGTGGGTATTTAATGAAACATCAATGTATAACGTTTCAAATTTATTTAATCGAAAACATATTCAAAAAACAGATTGTGATCATTGAAATCTTAGTTCTGCATTCAGCTGAAGAACGTGAAGCAGATGCACTCGGTTGCCGTTTTCATCTTCTCTCTCGGTCATCTTCGTTATTCTTTGTTTCCTTTTGGTTTTCTTGGTATTGACTGATCTAAAAACATTTCAGGCGAATCAGGTTATGCGGTTGAGAAACCCACTGTTCAACGAATGTGGTAAAGAGACTCAACGGTGTACTTAAAACAAAATTTAGATGTCTACGAGCGAACAAAAAGCAACAAAAATAAAAAAAATATATGCATGTTGTATTCTGCACAACATGATACAACAATTTAGGTAATTTAAGTTTCAAGTAAATGAAAACAGTGGGTACTTAAATAGATGTGACATTGGATTGAGTATGTCATGTATTGTGCTAACAAATCTCTTTTTTTTAAGATACCAAATCTAACTTGTAGATGACCCTGTCCCATCTGAATTTGTATATACTGACACTTGGAATGCTAATAGGATAGGTTACATGTAAGTTGTACGTATGCAGTTCTTCGTGGGACACTTATTCGTGCGCCGCAGTACGTGAAACATGAGTTCGTGCAACATTTAATCAAATGACGAGTTCTTCGTTGAACATTTCACCGTGGAATGCGTATTCTACAACATGTGGCGCTAGTTTGCTGTTCCAATTAGATTCAATACGAATTTTATGAGATTTCTTTATTGCTTTTAAATAATTTAATGTTGAAACTACATAAATAATATACATATACGATGTGATTGTATTTATAATCTACTTACCTACCTATTTTTTAATGTGTGTTTCTTGTATTACGATGGTTTTATTACGTATTTTTAAGTGTTTTATTTAGACATTAATATTGTAAGTTACCGAAATAGCAATATTTTGTTAAATATTATAAATAAATAATATTATATTTATAATTCCCTGTGTAATATATTAGTATTAGCTAGTATTAGTATATTAGTAAGTAATATTGCACTTTAATGGTATAAATTATGAACAGCTATTGGTGGTAATTGGTAAAATATTATATTAGGAGATTATCTTTATTATTAGAATATTATGGTTTCAAATGTTTTATTCAGATTCCTATAATCTTACCAAAACATTTGAATAAAAAAAATATGTGAAAAATGTTCTCTTATTGTATTAATATGTATATTTATATTTGTATTATAAAACCAGATCAAATGTTTCTTATACACATAAATTTTGCGTGTGGATAATGGACTAGTTGATTTGAAACCTTTAGTAAGTAGGCATTATTGAAAATACAAAGATGGCAATACCTACCTACTTAAACTTTTACTATAGATAAATGCTGTTATTTAATTCATTTAGGATATAAATGATTTTTATAGATAAGTACGTGGTCGCGTAAAGACCCAATGGGTTGGGCGAATGGCTAACAAGTGACAACATTCTTTGTAAAAAGTTTATTTATTAATATAATTTCCATTCAATGGAGCCCAATGTATTGCGCTTTGGAGCAAAAATATTAATTATTTAGCTAGTTCCAGTACAAGCGATTGTTTAATACCGTTCAGACTTGTTAATTGATAATTTTAACAATAATGATGAACTATAGATGTTTTTGTTGTTTTTAATACATGTAAATAATTTGGACAAGACTAAAAAATAAAGCAATTTTTGAAAATTTTTACGAACTTTTCAACACTTAACTTAGTACATATTAGACAATTTTGACATAGGCACTTCTTTTACATAGATCCAGATTTATAATTCCTTGTGTAATATATTGGAATCATGTAAGTAGGTATAGATAATTGATGATTTTTATTAGTAATATTATGTAGTGCCAGCTATTTATTGATGGGAATTAGGAAAACATTATATGAGGTAGGTATATAAGTCATATAGTAGTAGTAGTATAGTCAACAACCATGTGATAAAGAAATGTTATTTTGAATATTTACATTATGTATCATAATATGCATTAAAGTTTCTAACATAAACGAAACGCGCATTCAATATTGGCAATATTCGAAGACACTAAACGGGCTTAGCCGGCTCGCACATCACAATTCGCCTTGTGTGCCTAACGGCCATAAATCAAAAGTTGACAAAATTTCGACGAATGTTGCATCGTACATCCTCGCACATCTGCCCAGCGGCAAACGTCAAACACGAAAAAAGAGAAGTCTCTCGTCTGCCATTTTTATTGTGTTGATTGTATGAACAAACGTCAAACGCGGCGGCGTGAGCGAGCAATGACATTGTAGACAGAGACAAAGACAGAAATGACCGATGGCCGCCAGCTGTGCGCTTGTGCGGAGGCGACATTCCCGAGATCGACATGCACGCTTTGGCCATTGCAACTAGACGAATGTCGCAGGGTCGCAGAGTTGCAGTTGCATCGGCCAATCTGCGATGGTCCATTTGATAACGTTTGTTTCTTGGTTTACGATGACGTCACATCGACGAATTCGTCGTAAGACGCATGCGGCGAGTTCTGATGTGCGAGCCCTCTTAGTATTTCTTGCGTTGCTGGCTTCAAATTCTTGGTCGATGGTGACTGGCTTTCGCATATCTTATTACTCAGTTCTGTGGTATGACCTATAGATATTTAAAATGCACTATTATGCAACTGTAACAAAGGTAACCTATAACCTATTAAACATTACATATTATTATTTATAAATCATGTATGTGTGAATACTTAGTAAACAGAATACTAAATAATTAACATTTTTGTGGTTTTAATTTCGGTTATAGATCTACCATCATAAATTGGCATTTCAGCGAGGGCGCTAGTATGACATTGAGAATATTACCATAACTAACAAAAAAATGGTAATTTATAATTTTTTATTGATAGTAGATTTCTGTACAAATATTATGCAATCCATAATTCGAGAAACATGTTGTAAAATTGAATGGCATTTGTAACAAATTTATCCTCGATAGACAATTTTAGTTTCAAATTCGACCGGGTGCCAACTTACGATGGTAGATCTTTAACCTACAATATTCATGTCAAAAATAAATGTACCTACCCATATAGATAAAGTATTTATAGAAAGAACCGGTTGAAAACGCTTTTAAATTTTTTGTTACGCACCAATCAATCTTATACAAATTAAAAAGTGCAGTTTTTGAGGTCCTTTTGAATTTTATTTGAACGCAACGAAAAAAGAGTAATTCCTTTAGTTGATTTAGCAAGGATATTATCTAACACATATCTATAAAAAGCGTGTACATATTTATGGAAAACATGGTTTGTACTCAAAATTACAAGTTGAGAATGTTTTGTTTGTATTGTCGACAGAAATAAACCACCTTTTAGATGATTTATTTGTAGAGTTGCTTACTAATCACACGCTTCTGATAGATCTGGATACAAAATGGCGGAGTTATACATTTTGCAGTATAGGTTTTGGAGCCCGATGGAGTTGACAAATTTTCTTGTAACGTTTTTTTGATATACTTATTTAAATAACTTGGAGTTGTCAAACTTATACAGGACATGCGCAAAGCATAATACAACAAAATGGCATCATTAAGTCATTTTCAGCAAAAAGTGGAGTTAGCAAATTTGCGAATTAAGCCATCGATATGTATATTATTTATGTAGTTTCAACATTAAATTATTTAAAAGCAATAAAGACATCTCATAAAATTTGTATTGAATCTAATTGGAACAGCAAACTAGCGCCACATGTTGTAGAATGTATTCCACGGTGAAATGTTCAACGAAGAACTCATCATTTGATTAAATGTTGCACGAACTCATGTTTCACGTACTGCGGCACACGAATAAGTGTTCTATGTTGAACTGTTTACGTACAAATTTCCGGATACGAATAGGATAAGGCAGGCGTATTCTGCTCAACAGAGAATAATTGTCAACAGATATTTTGGTGCCAATAATTAATTAAATAAATGCGGCATAATAAATAACTAACCTTTTATCCAATATCAAGTGCTTAGTGTCCAACAACACTATCTATAAAAGTGCAACTTTACAGGAGAGCCAAAAATCGTTATTTTAGATTCTTGTAACTCAACAAGGGAAATGTTTATTTAAAACCTAATGTTTATATTTTATAATTTATTGTGTATTGTACATTTATCTTGCTTATGATGATATTAAAATTTATAGGGATAGTTTTAAAAAAATATGAAAACAAGGGTAATTTATATAGTTAGCATTAAACTTTACTGACGATTTAATAAGAAATTAGAAAAGATTGACATAACATTGTTTGACTATCATGTAGCCGTAAATGTAAAATAACGTTATCTCAAAAAAAAAAAAAACACTTTTGTAGATAACGTTGTCTGACTTTAAGCACTCGATATATTATCGACAAATGACTGAAATATGCCAAATTTATCATAATGCGCATACTATTATGTACTAATTCTATTTCATACTTTTATATATAATAATTATATTGTATTATATTAACATTAATAAAAATTGTTAGTAATGCTTTTATACTTGGATTATTTTTTTTACAACACATCATATACATAATTTCTTCTGATACAATACTCTCTTTTGATATCATAGTAAGGGTGGCCCTCGACTTTAAAATAATTCGTTATTTCGTACATTTCTTAGAATGTAGATTCTTGTTGATAATGCAAAAACTGTGCTCTACCACGCAGTTGCTACTCTCTCCTCCGTTCCCTGTCACCTTCTCAAATACGTAAAAGGGTGGTATTCGACTATTTATATATATATACATCCCGCTATCATTACTGCGTCTTCTAATAGGACACTTTCATTCAATCTTGCGTCCAACTGTAATACGGCGTCCGGTATACGGACGCAGAATTGAATTCATGTAATTTTACATTATCTCATCTCCCAACCGCTCATAGAGTCTAAAAACGAAAATAGCCCAGAAGCAGTTTTGTTACCTCATAGGAACAAAATATGTATTTGTAGTTTGCAGTTTTGTCGCCGACGGCGCTACTAGCCATGATTGTATATTTGTGCACGTATCTTTTGTTTACAATGAGTCGCGTGTCGTACGTCCCGTAGATTGCAACGCTCTATTCCAGTGTTTGAATCTTCACCAGAACAGATGATGCAATAATACATATTCATTGATAATTCTTATTCATTAGTATAACGTGACCTTCGGGACAGTCGCGACGTATCGTAAAGTAGTTATAGTTAACGAATGATTACTTTGGGAACAAAATGAAGAAAAGTTTAAGAAATCGGTGTTTTGGTACGTATGATTCTTGTAACTCAACAAGGGAAATGTTTATTTAAAACCTAATGTTTATAGTTAACGAATGATTACTTTGGGAACAAAATGAAGAAAAGTTTAAGAAATCGGTGTTTTGGTACGTATGATTATTTTGAATATTATTTGATATAATTTAGTAATAAAATCGAACCAATATCAATATGATTAAATAGAATTCTTTATTTTTTGTATAAACGCAATAAATTGCGTAACACGAGTGTGGTAAGCATTCTACATAATATGCGAAAATAAAACTGAGACAAAAAAAAATATATTTGGAAAAAGATGTATTATTTACCGTTAATATTTATTTTTTACTCATATTTTGCAATCATCTCTTTACAGGCGAAGATACTATATCAAATATAATAAACCCTGAAGTGCCAGTGATAGAATCTGATCAGGTATGTTTGCAATAGATTAATTTATATCAGTATTCTTATCGAACAATAACTAATAATTAACTACTACTACTTTATTAAAATAAATTCGGAAACATAACTTCGGTAATCTTCATTTGTCCGCAAATTACATTTAGTTTTTTGTCAAGTCTATTTTCGGAAAGACTGTAATTCGCATGATGCTAGTGTTCATTTTTTTTCCATATCAATTGTCTTAAAAACTATTATATTGTTAGGCTACATACCTCTCACATATTAAAATAGAAATGTGCCGCATTTTATATCTATTTTCTCCGGAATTGCGGCAATATAATATTATAATGACGTCAAAACCCATTGGAGACAATTATTGGTGCAAATTCAACGCTGAAATAATCGATCGCAGTAAATAGTAAAAAAAATACTGTATAATATGTATTAACTAAAGATGTCTCTTGAAATTGCAATTAATAATTATTGTATCTATCTTTTAAAAGTATCGGTAATATAGGTATCGATTTATTTTTTGACTTATATTTAATTTATTTCTCTATTGAATTACAATAGTAATAAAATAGTGCCCTTTTTGCCAGGTTCAAGTGTCAACAAATTGTTTCGTAAAAACATCTGAAAGTCATTTACAATAAACAAAGTTTTACATATATTATGGAATATTGAGGAAAATTCTTACCAAATTGCATTGCTACTAATAGTAATAATATAATTTTCGTCTTTTGATTTACTTAAAATTAATTTTGGAACTTCTTTGTCACATTGTTTTGAAAACTTTTTATGACGTTTTAAATAGGTAATTTAATTTTACATGCTTCACAAAACGATATCTTCTAATATATAAAAATCAATATTTGTTTATTTGTTTGTTCGTATGTTATGCGCTGCCATACCGTTCATCCGATTGCGATAAAACTTTGTCAACTTATTGCTTGCACTTGCACGAAGAGTATAGGCTATATCTTATATATAAAAATGAATGTCTATCTGTCTGTCCCATATACATTCCTGAACCATTCATCCGATTACAATGAAATTTTGGTAAATGGTTATATTATGCACACCCGCAAAGGTTTCTGAATAAGAAAAATCATCATTTTCTTCTTCTTCTTCATTCTATTTTCTTTTATTTGTATGGTTCCTATACCATTAATCCGATTACTACGAAACTTTCGTCAGTTATTGTACGCACACCCGCAAAGGTTTCTAAATTAGAAAAACCATCTTCTTCTTCTTCCATTCACATGCGTTCCAATACCATTCATCCGATTGCGATGAAACTTTTGTCAGTTGTTGTGCGCACACCTGCGAAGGTTTCTAAATTAGTATTATATAAGATACAAAGTTTGTTGTTTGTTTTTTCCATCCAATTTTTTTTTTACTACCTATATATTAATAACAATAATAACGTTTGCATATTTTGGATTCAATTTTAATTTAGTGTTCTTTTGTTTGAGCTGTACTCCTATTATAATTATTTTCATATTGCCATATTGTATTAATATTATATTAATATTAAAAAAATAATAACCTTTTATTATTTTTTAAATATCTAAGATAAATATAACGACGAAACGACCCTGTGCGAAGAATAAATTCTTATTTAAAATGCAATCACAGTATTGAATGATTAAACAATATTTGAAAATTATGAATTAGACTCCGGCAACACAGAACAAAATTAACTTACACGTAATATTTATTTTTAAGATTTCAGGAAATGAGTCTAATAATGACAAAATGATATTATTGGACGCATCTTCGTCGCTTGTATGTCTTCGCAATTCTGAGCCCATCGTTTCATCAGCCAAGACAGAAATCAGCATTTCAAATGATACAACTATACGAAGCCATCCATATAAAAAGGAGTCTCAGAGTCTGCATTCCGTCAATGCGGTTAGTAGTTTATTATAAATATGAAATTATGCGTTAGGGACATTATTAATACTTTTATACCAATATTTTTTTTTTGTTTCAGAATAAAATGAAAGCTGCACCAAAAAGAAAAAGATCGAATTACTTCTGTAATCGACCTTTGTCACCAGTATTACCCATAAACCCTAATATTGATTTCAAAATGAGTACGATGATTTTGAAGCTGAAATCAGGGACGATTCCATACATAATCCCAGACGACACAGAACTACCCACTACACAGAAAACTGTAACGGAAACAAAGGGACCGATACCAGACGATACGGAAGGACCGAGCTATTTTTCTCATGATGAGGTGACTTTCAATATTAAGATAAACTTTTTGTCTTTCAATTCATTAAAATTAATGGATAACGCTTCCTCATATTAAAATAACATTATCACATAACTCCTTTTTTGTTTTAGATGGTTCAATCTTCCACATCATCTATTGGTGGCTCAGATGTTGATTCAGAGTATTTTCCAGATATCGATGAAACAGATGTAAGTATTTATTATAATACTTTAACTGTGACAGATCTGCATAGGCTAGGTGCTTCCCACCTTCTTCTTTTCAATCACTTTTCTCTCACCAAAAATTCTTTTAGTCTCACAATATTTCCCAAATTGAGAGTGTCATACTTATGGAAGTCCTGTATGATACTACATAATTTAAAAAAATACTTCTTAAATTCTTATCTGTATATGAGAAAACCAGAAGAACAGTGGAACGGTTCTGGTTCAGTTCCCCATAATTTCCACGTTATATTTTTAAATGAATCACTATCTAATAGAGTAACAATATTTTTTTTAGGATGAGCCATTGCTTCCAGAAGATGAACATTGCAGTAATGACAGCATAATGGGAATTGCTACACACGACAATGAGAGACCATCACAAGAAATGTCTAGTACGGAGCTTTCCGTATTTGACCAAGTTATGGCGACACCACCAGACCACAACATTGCTTCTTCTTCTGTGTCCAGAAAATCAACAGCATTTCGCCAAAAAGATTTTTGCTACTTTTGCGAAAATTTTGTGCTAAATTTTGCAAGGCACCTTAATAGAAACCACTCCTCAGAAACGGAAGTAATGAAAATTTTTTCAAAACCTGTAAAAAAAAAGAAAGGAAAGAACTCATAACATTACTAAGAAAAAAGGGAAACTACTTGACAAATTTCGAAAATTGCATTAAGCCTATGAAAAAAGCAAACATACCAGTGTCTCCGGATAAATATTTACCTTGTATTCACTGCCTTGGCTTCTACTCTTCCAAACAACTATGGAGGCACAGAAAAATATGTACATCAAACCCCAATACTACATCATCTAAATCTCAGAGTGATGCCCATAATTTCTTGGTCCGACACTTGAAAATCGACCAACAATTAAAAGAAAAGGTATTTCCTCATATGCGCGCCGATAAAATTTCTCTGGTGGCTAAAAAAGACACACTTATCTGTGCTTTTGGTGCACGTTACTTAAAAATCCACCGCGAAAAACACTACATAAATGTTACATCAAGGAAAATGCGCGAATTATCAAAGTTATTGATACAGATTAAAACAATGGATCCAAGTATAAAAAATCTGTCTCAAGCACTGACTCCTAAAAATTTTGATTTATTTGTCGAAGCGACAAAAGTTGTCGCCAAATATGACTCTAATAAAGACGCATTTTTAAGTCCAACATATGCGATGAATATCGCAACATCGCTAAAACAATGTTGTGATATCGCCATTGTTTATGCGTTAAAAAAAAAAGGTTATTTTGCTGATATTCAATCTGCCGATGCTGAAAGTAATCTGAAAACCATGATTTTACTTTTTACATCTAATTGGAGATTTGAAATTTCGAGCCAGGTGGCAGATGATTTAAATGTACAGAAGTGGAATAAAGTAACTCTGGTACCACTTGCAAGTGATTTAATATTGTTAAAAGACTATTTAATAAACAGAGCAAGTAATGCTGCCTCTAGGCTTATTTCCAATAATAACGACGAAATTGCCTATACCGATTTACTAGAAGTGGTGTTTTGCCAAGTTCTTCTGCTAAACTGAAAACGCCCAGGAGAACTTCAGAGACTACCGTTACATATTTATGAACAGTCAGAGTTAGACTACCAAAAAAACTACGATGAATTCACAGATGTTATAACACCAACCGAAAAAATACTAATGCAAAAATTTAAACGCGTGGTGATCAGAGGGAAAAGAAGCCGAGGTGTCCCTGTTTTGTTTAGTTTAGACGTCCAAGAAAATCTTAAATTACTCTTAAAAGTAAGAAATAATTTCACGGGAATTGAAAACCATTATTTGTTCGGACGACCACATCTAAATACCCCAATATGTGGGTACAAAATTTTACAAAAGCATGCAAAGCTAAAAACCCTCACTCCATTACATCGACCAAGCTGAGAAAACACTTGGCTACGATATCTCAGATATTCAACATGACAGAAAATGATATTGAGCAGTTGGCCAATTTTATGGGCCATACTAGCGGAGTTCATAGACAGTCGTATAGGCTACCTGACGACGTCTATCAAACTGCAAAAATATCGAAATTATTATTGTTAATGGAGAAGGGCACGGCTGCGCAATACAAAGGGAAGAGTTTGGAAGAAATTGAGATTAATTTAGAAGAAGATTTATTAATTGAGAGCCCTAATGACCTTCAACTAGATGAAGACAGAGTTGATAATTGCGAAAACGAAATTAATGATGAAATTAATGATAACCTGGCAATTAATTGTACTCCGTCTACTTCTAAAAATATTAATAGCATCGATATTGAAAATCCAACAAAAAAAAAAAGAGTTCTCATACCATGGACGGAGTCACAGAAAAATGTGGTAATATCGTTTTTCAAAACTCACATTGCAAAAAATAAGCCCCCAAAACGCAATGAGTGTGAAACACTCATCGCAAAACACCCACAGTTACTTAGTAATAAGTCGTGGTTGAAAATAAAGGTTTTTGTCCAAAATAAATACACGAAAAAATAAATTAAATGTTCACCAGTGGATCCATTCTATATTTATCGACCGCTAAGGTTATAAATATAAAGTGATAAATATTATCAAACTTAGGGTAGGATTGTATCAACGTATTAGCACTTATTGTAACAATTATAATGAGTTGGTTGTATTTGTTGCAATATGTGCTATATTTTAACAGAACCTCTCTTGCTGCTGTTAAAATATAGCAAATATTGCAGCAATTAAAATCAACTTATTGTAATTGTTACAATAAGCGCTAATAATTTGATACAAACTTACCGTAAGTTTGATAATATGTATTACTTTATCACTTTAGCGGTCGATAAGTATAGAATAGACCCACGATCTATTATGAATTGTTCATAGTTGCTTTAATTTGTTTTGTTGGTTTAAAAATATTTTATTGTTCTTATAATAATTATGTAAAACATGTTTAATGTCATGCCTTCATGTAAATTTTTTAGATCATACATATTTTGTGTAGTTCATATTATATCTTTCATGAGATTGTCGGAATTTTTGTTATTTTTAAACTTATTTGTAAGATTTTGTTTTAAGCGTTTATATTTTAATGTACAGTGAATTTGGCGTATCTTACCAATATTATTTTAAAAGTGTTATTTTAAATTTATTAATTATATAATATACTAGCTGAAGTACCCGGCTTCGCACAGGGTCGCTTCGTGGTTATATTTATCTTAGATATTTAAAAAATAATAAGAGGTAATTATTTTTTTAATATTAAAATATCTGTGTAATACAATATATCAATATGAAAATAATTCTAATAGGAGTAAGGGTCAAACAAAAGAACACTTAATTAAAATCGAATCCAAAATACGCAAACGTTATTAATGTTATTAATATGCACTAACAAACCAAAATTGGATTAAACGAACTTTGTATTTTATATAATACTAATTTAGAAACCTTTGCAGGTGTGCGCACAACAACTTACAAAAATTTCATCGCAATCAGATGAATGGTATAAGAACGCATACGAATAGAAGAAGATAGAATATATGAAAAAGAAGAAGAAATGGTTGCCTCAATTCAGAAACCTTGGCGGGCGTGAGCACAATACTTGACCAAAATATCATTGCAATCGGATGAATGGTATAGGAACCATACGAATAAAAGAAGATATAATGAAGAAGACGAAGAAATTGTTTGTACAAATTCATAAACCTTTGCGGGTGTTGGCACAACCACTGACGAAAGTTTCATCGCAATCGGATGAATGATATAGGGACCATACGAATAAAAGAAGAAATAATGAAGAAGAAGAAGAAGAAGAAGAAGAAGATGGTTGTACTAATTCAGAAACCTTTACGGGTGTTACCACAAAAACTGATGAAGGTTTCATCGCAATCGGATGAATGATATAGGAACCATACGAATAAAAGAATACATATATAATAAAGAAGAAGAAGAAGATGGTTGTACAAATTCAGAAACCTTCGCGGGTGTTGGCACAACCACTGACGATCGGAATCGGATGAATGATATAGGGACCATACGAATAAAAGAAGATATAATGAAGAAGAAGAAGAAGAAGAAGAAGAAGATGGTTGTACTAATTCAGAAACCTTTACGGGTGTTACCACAACAACTTATGAAGGTTTCATAGCAATCGGATGAATGATATAGGAACCATACGAATAAAAGAAGATAGAATGAAGAAAAAGAAGAAGATGGTTGTACTAATTCAGAAACCTTTACGGGTGTTACCACAACAACCGATGAAAGTTTCATCGCAATCGAATGAATGGTATAGGAACAATACGAATAAAAGAAGATAGAATGAAGAAGAAGAAGAAAATAATGATTTTTCTAATTTAGAAACCTTTATGGGTGTGCATACAACCACTTACCAAAATTTCATCGCAATCGGATGAATGGTATAGGAACCATACGAATAAAAGAAAATAGAATGAAGAAGAAGATGATGATTTTTCTAATTCAGAAACCTTCATGGGTATGCATACAACCACTTATTAAAATTTCATCGCAATCGGATGAATGGTATAGGAACGCATATGGGACAGTCACACAGACAGACAGACATACAGACAGACAGACATTCATTTTTATATATTAGTATAGCCTATACTCTTCGCGAAAGTGCAAGCAATAAGTTGACAAAGTTTTATCGCAATCGGATGAACGGTATGGCAGTGCATTCAAAACGAACAAACAAACAAACAAACCCACAAACAAATATTATTTTTTATATATTAGATTGGATTAAGAATTTATTTGTAATTTTATTTGATATAATAATCGTTCGTTTTAAGCGTTTATATTTTAATGTACAGTGAATTTAGCGTATCTTACCAATATTATTTTAAAAGTGTTATGTTAAATTTATTAATTATATAATATGTTGGATTAAGAATTTATTTTTAATTTCATTTGATATAATAATCGTTCGTTTTAAGCGTTTATATTTTAACGTACAGTGAATTTGGCGTATCTTACCAATATTATTTTAAAAGTGTTATGTTAAATTTATTAATTATATAATATGTTGGATTAAGAATTTATTTTTAATTTCATTTGATATAATAATCGTTCGTTTAAAGCGTTTATATTTTAACGTACAGTGAATTTGGCGTATCTTACCAATATTATTTTAAAAGTGTTATGTTAAATTTATTAATTATATAAGTAATGTGTTAGATTAAGAATTTATTTTTAATTTCATTTGATATAATAATCGTTAGTTTTTAGTATTATTTCTCGTATACACGGACAGGTCCGTTCATCAACGAATTTTGTTTTACCATCGCACTCCAGTTACTGTTTCGGATACTGTTTTGAAGTTTTTGTAACCTACTAGTATTAGGTTTTGTACAGTTTTCTATATCTTTATTTTTATTGTTGGTAGGAAAAGTCACTTTATTGAGTTTAGCATTTTTTTGCCAAAGTTTATTACCAGCTATTGTATTGATATCTACTCGTATGTTTTTATCAACCACCTTAACTTTATTTTGCTATAGGTAATTTTTGTTAAATTATTTTCCATTATACTTTGGGTAACTTTTTTCTTATGCAATGTCAAAATTGTGTTTCTACGAAAAACCTAACTTTATTTAGGTATAGTTTGTGTTTTTTTTTAAATTATTAAATTGTGTAACTATTCAGAAGTAAGTATTGTTTGCCTATTATTTGTATCCACTAATGTTTCTACTAACTACCTAACTTTATTCTTTTTTATTATTAATTTGTATAATTGTAAGATTTTATCAACCACTTTAACTTTATTAAGATATTACATCCCAATTAAATGAAAATTATTTTTATATGTATCACTCCACCTAATTATTATTGATGAAAAATGAATAATATTTCATTATAATAACCATGTTTTTTTTTTTTGTTTCATTACATTTTATGCTTTCCCTTTAAGATAAGCTAGTGGCGTAGCTAGGGCGTTTGCCGTCCAAGACAGTCCTTGAGTTTGCCACCCTCTAATTTTCTCTTAAAAATTATAATTTAAAAGCTAAAATAGTAGACAGTAGATTGGGATATTTTATTAAATACCCACTAATTCTATTTTTAACTAATTTTGTATCTACTTACTTTATTTACAACTTTCACAAAGTTTGAAGGGGTTATTAAAAGACAATAATATGCCACGGAAACATTGTTTTGATATATAAGCATTTTAATGTTTACAAACATTATAATAAGTAACTATAATACTATATTGTTGTTTTTATTTAATAAAACGCAATTTTTTTTGTAGTACTTATTCCACTTTTAATCAATAGATTAGGTCGAAACGTCGACGAAACTGGTCCTAATCTAGGGGCAAGTTGTGTTCCTCTGGACAATCTCCAGTTTTAAGCTTTCCTGATTTTTTTTCTCAAAAACTATAAAAAATTAAATTATTTTGAGCTCAGATAAATGATGCATCACTTTTTATTTTTTGTTTCAGTGAATGTTTTTCAATAAGCGAGATATAGACACATTTATAAAAACCTCTAAATTGTCCAGAGGAACATACCCATGTATGTTCCTCTGGACATAGGGTCACGTTCTTCTGGACAGTGTTGTTCCTCTGGACAGCACAAAATCAATCATTTTTAACGTTGGAATAACCTATAATATATAAAACGATATTTAGGTATTACTCAAAATATTTTTATTTAATTGACAATAAAAATAATACATTTTTGTTATACATAAGTAGGTACTATTTAATGAGACAAACACAGTCAAATTTGATGTCTTTGTAAGTACATCTGCAATTATTGATACTCACTACTAAAAGATTTGTCCGATTCATTATTTCAAATACTACACTTTTCACACACAAAAAAACCTTCACGTCACTCCCTGGTATGTTTTCTCTGTGATTCTTAGCAATACATGACCTGTGAACGTATTACTGGCATGTGTCAATCACATTTTACTAGGTACGCTAGGTTCAGTACCCAACCTTTTACAAATGCTACAAGTAACCATTAACTCATTACTTAAGATCTCACGATGCATGTTTTGTGGCATTTGGCTGATACCGAGATCGACAGAATCAATAATTGTATCCCTTTTTTCAGTTTAAGTTTTGGCTTAATATATCCCGTATAATTTTGTTTTTAGATCCCTTTTTTATGTTTCTTTTCAATGTCACTGATATTACACTCTGGTGTGTTAGTATTGAGTAACACACCGATATTGATCCGGGATTTTCCTGGTTTACTTCCACTTACGATTTTCTTTGGGGGTGCTTTTAGGTAAGGACTAACTATTTCAGGTAATTTGCTTGTTTGCACCATTTTCTTGCAACTCGAGGTAAGAATAAAATGTCTCGTGCACCTGCTCAGTTGGCATCTGAGCAACTTCGATTGACTCAGAATTCTTTGTTTCTATGACTGAAATCGAGCCATCCTCCTGTTGGTTTATTATAATTGGTTCAAGATTTTGCGGAGGATCTTTAAAGTATGCTGATAAAAAATCATCCTCTTTAAAAATAGCATCGTTGAAAGGAGCGTTACCTGTTACTTAAAATTGCTTACGACATATTGTCAGTAAGTTATGATCCACGAGGTGATCCCTTGTCTTTCCAAGTTTGCTGCGTGACACTTTAATATGAACCGGGTAGAGATTACTTTGTTCATAAAAATATGATGCATTGTTCCTCTGGACACGTCCAGAGGAACAATCAAATGTTTGTCCAGAGGAACATGACATGGCTATTTTTAACGGTTTTTAATGTTATACTTTTTGGAGTTAAGTTATCAAAGAGGTAATGAGCTCTAAAGCATTCTAAAACAATACACTATTATGTGACATTAAATAGTGCCATACACAAGGCTTCTTTACAATAAAAAAGTCACTTGATAATAAACAAAAATACTTACTTTTTCATTGAAAAAAAGACAAACACTATGATTGTCTTTCACTTTGAGACATGAGACTAAACGTCAGGACAGTTTTGCCTGGTGTAAAAATGTGCATTTGAATGTGTTAAAAGAAGAAAAATATGATTACCCGTTTACGAGAAAACACCACTGTCCAGAGGAACAATCGTCCAGAGGAACACAACTTGCCCCTATTGATTAAAAGTGGAATAAGTACTACAAAAAAAATGCGTTTTATTAAACAAAAACAACAATACAATGCAGTTCCAACATGAATTGACAGTTAACAAAATAAAAGAAATTATAATACTATAGCCGTTTTGCGTCCCATGTTGATTTGTGTATACTATTGTTATTCTACACATCACACGGAAAAAAACATATAATTTATCCATTGGCTATTAAAATATCAACGTATTAAAATTAATTTTGTGGCTTATGACTATTTTTCTTTCACTTAGCATCGGATAGATCCTGGAAATTGATAACGACATTATATAAACTAAATAAATATCTAGTCTTTTTGTGTTCATTCAAATGTACCTATATAAGTATTATACCGCAAAGTATAGTTTCACTTATCACAGTAAAGGGAATCAGAGAATAACTGTGAAACTTAATTACCACCTACCAGTAGCAAAGGATGGGGGTAGGTTGTAAAGATCAGCCATAAATAGTGCACACTAAATTTTGTCAGTCATATTATGTATTTGTTTCCATTGAAATTAGACTTAAATTTACAGACGGTGTTGGTTAGTTTTTAAAATGCAATGAAATCCTGCGAAACCAAGCCATAATAAATAACCGCCAAAAGACACTCATCTCTCTATAAAATACCTAAATTATGCAATTAAATCAAATATAACTTTACACATCTCATTGTTGTTTAGGATGTTTATTAAATTAAAAAAAAATGAGCCAACAATATTTTTAATAATAAATGTATTCATAATCCAACGAAAACTAATAAGTATGAATGAAAAAGTGTGCACAATTTTGTAGTATCGCGCATAGTATACCAAAACTATTATGGTAATTATTGTATCCTTAGTTCAATAAAAACAAATACGTATGACTAACAAAATACTATTTATGGCGGATCTTAACAGCCTATCTCCACCCTTCGCTACTGATACCTAAATAATAAATCCGAAATACTCATAATAACCCGCGAATTTTTTAACATTCAATAACAACAACTTATCTATTAAACAAAAACGTAAAGAAATAGTGGCAACGTCGCAAGACGTCCGATTGTTGGGATAATCTAACGAAATATACAAGTCGGACGCACGAGACGCTACACATTATAACGAAATATATTCAGGACGCCTTAATGTATTAATATGAAAGGAGTTCCGATAAGCGGGTTATTAAAAGGGGATTTTTTGTTTTTGTATATTTTTAAATAAACGTTTTTCAAAAATTTAAATACCTCACGGTCGTCAGATGCATGACAATATACTTTATTTAAATTTACGAAAAACCAAGTCTTTCTGATGGACGCTATACTGTAGGGTCCGTAAAAGGATGCATCAATGATAGCTGGATTTATATATATATATATATATATAACAAGTTTCTAAAGAAAACACCCCTAAACTTTATTACACCCATTGATAAATAAATAATATTTTAATGTACACTTTCTGAGGAACTAATTACGTGTGAAAGTCGAGGGCCACATGTATTAAGTATAGATATGGCAGGCGTATGTACTACTTACTTACTAAATAATTATTGTTTGTTTACATACTGCATACATAATATTATATTAGTGTAAAGCAAGTATGTATGCAGTCAATCAGTCGTGATGACCTAGTCTAGATGAATGCTATTTTCAATTTGGGAATAACGGCCGGCATCAATGATGGCCTAAATCTCGCTGCTGTAATAAAAATTTTCACTTTTTTTATCACATTTCATTTTATGTGCCGAAATATAAAAAAAACCCTAAACCGAAGATGTTCTGACTGTTCTGTTGACTGTTTTTTTAGGTGGAACCTGACTAATTTTGAATGATTTTTATTTTATGTCAAATGTCTTACCTCTAGTGGGCCCTAAAGGCGTCTCTCTCGCCTGCCGGGTCAGACGTTCACCGGCCGAGTGATTATCATAGACTCCAATACAAATAGATGGATAATATTTAATATTGCTGGCTGGAAATAAATTCTAATATATATTACTATACACAAACAATATTTAACTATTACCTCTAGGTATGCCCTCGAAGCTTGGCACCGAGTGATGTGCGAGAACCTCCTCATGTGTTGGTGTGGTACAGGCTGAAATAGAAATAAATCAATGACATCCACAGCGCATTTAATGGTCGGCATTCTTCTTCCGTGCCTTTTACTTCATCTCCTTTCATACCTGGGAAATCACAATAATAAAACGTGTCAAAATTAACAATACCCAGTAAACATTAATAAGTGCTAAGACATTAACTTTAGGTTATTATTATTAAGTATTTACAATAACAGTTTTCCACTATTCAGCAGAATTTGGTGAGCCTATATTGGCTAATTGCCTGGATACATGCTCCCATACCCTGAGAGGACCATGAAATGTTGCAAGGGCAAGGCTTTGCTTCTCGTACATTAATTGTATGAGGTCTTTTTGTGTAGATGTTATACGCGGCCCGCGAGGAACCACAACACCGAAATACATAAAACATACCATTATAAGTTATTTATTGGCACATTCACTGTAATAAACAAATATTTAAATTATATATTCTTAACGTGGTATCACCGCTATTACCGAATTAGACATGACGACAATTGCAGGTTCAGTTCGTTTGTTTGTTTAACGTCAAAGCTTCGCGTATTTTGACGTACGGTTAGTAAAACCAAAGACAAGCATGGCCGATTTTCACATATGCCAACAAATCATAGATATACCAGCAAATAAGGTATGTACTTCACGCTGCACGTGTACCAACTAAATTTTTTATCATATTATTAGTTAGCCGGTTTAACCGGATATGAAAGTTAGCTGCGCTAAAGTGATAATTTCTGACAATGTCCGTGAATAACAAATGTGTTAACTTGGACCAATGGTAACATCGTAAATGTGCTAAAGTGATAATTGTTAAGAATAGGCCCGCTGGATAAATTAATCTTAATAAATAAATTAACGATATTGGACTAATCTCTGAGGAACTGAGCCTCTCTTCCCGCCCGCTAAAGGGTATTTCACCGAACGCAATTGTTCTTTAATTGGCACCATATCCCTGGTTGGCTTAATCGCCAATACAACCATACCTGCGGGGCTATTCTAACGTATCCAAACGGATGTGTTAAAAGGTTAAAACGGCTAATTATGATAAAATTATCAAAATTAACACATTTGCTATTCTCGCGGTCATTTGCGTAAGAAAGTTAACCCATATCCCTGTCAAAGTTAGCGGCACCTCGATGTGCCGTGCTACTGCGAGAACGAGAGAAAATATGTCAATTTTACATATTGAAAATTGAGATGCAAGATAATATGCAAAGTTTCAAACCACAATTTGTGGTTCGGTTCTACGGATTCTATGGTTAGAATCATAGATGTTCGTTTCGCGGATGTCAAATAACTGTTCGTAATATTTTTTTATCTTTTTTCTACATTCTACCGCAATGGCATTTATTCTTGCGATTCATTTGCACGCCGAGGAAGTAAGAAGACAGCGTGTACAAGAGATACGCGCGCTGAATATAGAGCGAAGGAGGATACGCGATAGTCAGAATCGTTTTGATGTAACGGACACGTTCTTTCGACAATTATACAGACTGTCGAAAGAAATGGTGATCGAGATAGTGACCAAATTGGACTCCGTGTTGATGAGAGGCATACCCAAAGGAATTCCTGTCCAAATTCAGGTAATTAAAGTCACAAATTACTTCGACATTTAGTAGCTATACTTAACCCTACTTTATGACAGCGGAAGATAGGTAACATCATGGGTAAGATACATTTACTCAGTTTGACAACAGCACATGTAAATACCTACCTACTTCATCTTTAAGCATTCACCACGACAGATTAACAAGATTTGAATATTATGTTATTGAAAAAACTTGTTTCCTTTACTTGAATTTTAGGTTTTGGCTACTTTGCGTTTTTACGCAGAGGGAGGTTACCAAAAAGGGGTTGGCCAAGACTTCTTCTGCACAATGAGCCAGCCATCAGTGAGCAGATGCATTGGAAATGTATCCGATGCTATAATATCAGTGCTTGGCAGTACTTACCTGAAGTTTCCGAACAGTGCTGACTCTCGTGACAGAATTCAAAGGAGGTAGGTACTTACCAACCAATGCATTATTTTTAGTGTCGTGTTGATACCCTCTGACCAATTTATACAATTTTACATATAACTAGAGTACCAACAACATACACATGATGAGTAAAAAAGCAAATAATGATTGAACTGCAATATTATGTGTCGGTAAAACTTTGTTTTTATTTCAGATTCCAAGAAAAAGCTCATTTCCCAGGCATCATCGGATGCATTGACTGCACTCATGTGCGCATTTTCCCGCCACACTTGGAGACAGAATCATTTAAAAATTACCGTGGAAATTTTACTGTAAATGTGCAATTGGTAACAAATCATTAATTTTACTATGTTGTTTAATACTTTCGGTACTGTTCGGTTAAAGCGGAAAACGCATTTTGAAAATAGCCGATAAACTGGATTATTTGTTAGTTTGGGTTAGTTTAGGTTGGGTTCGGTTAGGTTAGGTTAACCTAACAAATAATCCAGTTTATCGGCTATTTTCAAAATGCGTTTTCCGCTGTATCCGCTTTAACTGAACAGTACCATACTTTCATTACGAATAACTCAAACAAACAATTCATTAACACGACATTTATTTTTATGCAGGTATGTGATATGGACATGAACATTCTGGCAGTGAGTGCAAGATTCCCAGGCAGTGTTCATGACCAATTTATATTCAATCAATCGATGGTCAAAGTGGAAATGGAACGATTGCACAACGAAAGAGTTGGAAATTTTGTTCTCTTGGGTATGTCGAACTTTACTAGTGTGCACTATTTATGGCGGATCTTAACAAACATTTCAAATTTATTTAAATCCTGATTTCAGTCGAAAACATATTAAAATTAACAGATTGTCATTGTTCATTGTCCTTCTTCATTTCCTCTTGTTATTGATTGATCCAAAAAACATTTCAGGTGATTCAGGGTATGCGGTAGAAAAATATATGCTCATTCCGATTCTACGTGCCGAGGTAGATTCACCTGAAGCTCGCTATACGGCTGCCCACTGCTCAACAAGGAATGTCATAGAGAGACTGAACGGTGTGTTGAAAGCAAAATTTAGATGCCTCCATTATAAACCTGAGAAGGCAACCAAGATAATATATGCGTGTTGTATTCTGCATAACATGATGCAACATTATAGGTAATTATTGAAGTTTCAAGTAAATGAAAACATTACTTAAATAGATGTGACATTGGACTGAGTCTGTCATGTGCTAACACATCTCTTTTTCTTTCGTTTTCAGGATACCGAATCTAGAACCTGTTGATGAGCCTGTCCTATCGGAATTCGTGTATAATGAGACGCGGAATCAAAATAGATTAAGGGAGGCATATGCTACTCGTCAACGAATTGTTGACATCTATTTTGGTGACGATTAACACAATCACTATACCAGTATCTAATGGACAGGCTCGTTTTCAGCGCTCAATAACTCATTCGACGCCGTTCCACATGTATGTGCCAAATAATTTAGCCTGTATTCAAACGTATATATGATATACGAAGGAGATCCAGCTAATGTTGGACAACAAGAAGACCAGCATCATCCCTCGTCATTTGCAGCTCGCCATCCGCAACGAGGAGCTGAACAAGCTGCTCTCCGGCGTCACCATAGCCCAGGGTGGAGTGCTGCCCAATATCCAGGCGGTGCTCTTGCCCAAGAAGACTGAGAAGGCGTGAAAAAAAATCTTATCGTCTATGATTACATGCAATAATCCATCTATCGTCGTACAAAAGGCCCTTTTTAGGGCCCCCATTTTTATTCAAATTCGACTGGTAGCGAACGTGTCGAGGTCGTTATTGTTGCTTATGAGATGACATTTATTATTTAACGAATCACTGGTCAAATTGGAAATGGAACGATTGCATAACGAAAGAGTTTTAACTTAGTTTAGTGTGCACTATTTATGGCGGATCTTAACAGCCTACCTCCACCCTTCGCCACTGGGCCACTGCCAGTAACAAACATTTTCGTTTCGTTTTACATTTACCCGTATTCCGTAGACATCAAAGGAATCAAAATTTTGCATAGTTATGAGTGGGTATTTAATGGAACAACAATGTATAACGTTTCAAATTTATTTAATCAAAAACATATTCAAAAAACAGATTGTGATCATTGAAATCTTAGTTCTGCATTCAGCTGACGAACGTGAAGCAGATGATGTAGTCGGTTGCAGCTTTCGTCTTCTCTCTCGGTCATCTTCGTTATTCTCTTGTTTCCTTTTGGTTTTCTTGGTATTGACTGATCTAAAAACATTTCAGGCAAATTAGGTTATGCGGTTGAGAAACCCACTGTTCAACGAACATGGTAGAGAGACTCAACGGTGTACTTAAAACAAAATTTAGATGCCTACGAGCGAACAAAAAGCAACAAAAATAAAAAAATATATGCATATTGTATTCTGCACAACGTGATACAAGAATTTAGGTAATTTAAGTTCAAGTAAATGAAAACAATAGGTACTTAAATAGATGTGACATTGGATTGAGTATGTCATGTATTGTGCTAACAAATCTCTTTTTTTTCAGGATACCGAATCTAACTTGTAGATGACCCTGTCCCATCTGAATTTGTATATACTGACACTTGGAATGCCAATAGGATAAGGCAGGCGTATTCTGCTCAACAGAGAATTGTCAACAGATATTTTGGTGCCAATAATTAATTAAATAAATGCGGCGTAATAAATAACTAACCTTTTATCCAATATATTATCGACAAATGACTGAAATATGCCAAATTTATCATAATGCACATACTATTATGTACTTATTCTGTTTTATACTTTTATATATAATAATTATATTGTATTATATTAACATTAATAAAAATTGTTAGTAATGGTTTTATACTTGGATTATTTTTTTTACAACACATATACATAATTTCTCCTGATACAATACTCTCTTTTGATATCGTAGTAGGGTGGCCCTAGACTTTAAAATAATTCGTTATTTCGTACATTTCTTACAATGTAGATTCTTGTTGATAATGCAAAAACTGTAATCTACCACGCAGTTGCTACTCTCTCCTCCGTTCCCTGTCACCTTCTCAAATATATAAAAGGGTGGTATTCGACTATTTATATATATATAACAAGTTTCTAAAGAAACACCCGTTAACTTTATTACACCCATTGATAAATAAATAATATTTTAATGTACACTTTCTGAGGAACTAATTACGTGTGAAAGTCGAGGGCCACATGTATTAAGTATAGATATGGCAGGCGTATGTACTACTTACTTACTAAATAAATATTGTTTGTTTACATACTGCATACATAATATTATATTAGTGTAAAGCAAGTATGAATGCAGTCAATCAGTCATGATGACCTAGTCTAGGTGAATGCTATTTTGATATAGTTAAAATATATAGATATTATATAATGAATGTATGATAATAGTACCTACTTTCGTCTGGTTATTCTCCAATAAAAGGTTGGAAACATCCCTATTCATGGCCGGCAACATTGATGGAAAAAATATGACAAGCTGTATGTTTGCGGTGTTTTTTCAATCATTTTCCTACACCAAGGTTTTCTTCAATATTTTTTATATAAACAAATATGAAACAAACAATATTTAACTATTACCTCTAGGCCGGGGTTGCAATGGTGTGCTCTCGGCTTCTTCCACAGGATGACGCCTTGATATTTTACGTGCTGGAATATAAAAAAGTTTTGTACTATAGTTGCATAATAATCCCAAAGAAAATAATATACCTACTGTTCCATACACACAAACAACATTGTAATATTTAAATTATATATTCTTACCGTCAAAATCTTTGTCCGGTTGACAATTGACTTTACGTATATTATCTATATTTTATGCAATTGACATGAGTGGCAAAATTGTAGGTTAAGTTTGGTTACGTTTGACGTTTGACATTTATATAAACAAAGCTCGCGCCGTTCGGGTACCAGAGACAACGCGGCACGAGCATGACCGATTTTAACCGAAGTCAGAAAATCATAGATAATATACCAGCAAATAACGTACGTACTTCACGCCGTAGTTAGCCGTTTAAACCGGATATGAAAGTTAGCTGCCGCTAAAGTGATAATATCTGACAGTGTGCCTGAATAACAAATGTGTTAACTTGGACCAATGGTAACATCGTAAATGTGCTAAAGTGATAATTGTTAAGAATAGGCCTACTGGATGGCTAACAAGCTTTTAACAGCTTCCAATCCTCGATTTTAAATTAATATAATTTTATTCGTAAATACTACTGCCACCTGTGGTTCATTTATGCAACATAATAATTTTTAATATAAAAATATTCCCTCAGAAAACCAGGAAGCTCCCCTTTCTCTGGTAAGGGGCAGACTTGAGGATTGGTAAGTAGCTTCGTGTAGCCAAATCCCTACAGGTTCAACCAGTGGTTGTCATACTGGGCTCCTTTGGCCCAGTACCCTCAAACAAAGCCCTTATATTGGTGATATTAAATAGGATTAAATTATTGTGTAATTTTTTTATAACAATAAGATTTTTTTTTTACTATTTGATTTGACACTACTGCAATACGATTTATGTTATACCTGGTGTATTACCCATAAGACTATGCCCTAATCGAACGAATTTTTATCAATTTGATTTAAGTAAAAACTGACTTATTACTTCCTTTAAATCTCAAATCTTCACCTCTGCTATCCATCAATTTTATACCCGTGAAATTCACTGATTAAATTTGTTTCGCTGATAATTAAATTATACCTGTGTAATTCACTAATTAAATTTGTTTTGTTAATAAACAATCAACCCTATAATTCTGTCGCCTATTCTTGTAATAAACGTGCTTCGTTTTGAACAGACCGAGTGTTTGATTTCTCCACCCTCTTCACACTAAAGATGAACAAAACGTTCAAGTTCTGAAATCATGCTTGCCAAAAGTGGTTCGAATTGTCTTGAGAAGAGTCACAAATTTTCCACGTAAATTTATTTGCAACGATTGTTATGGAGTGTTTGAATCTGTAAATCCTGCAAAGGTCGAAGTTATCTGATTTCGAGAAAGATAAAATGATTTTGAATAATTTTTGATTAAAACTACTCCTTATATTAATTACGATCATAATACAATTGATATTACCTATTTATTTGCTTTATTCTTACGACTCATATGTATTTATAACGCCCGTCCATATCCTCATTTTAATATTTATCAAATCGTTTTTACATTATATTTAATTTACAATATGTTACTTACATTTATAACCTCTTATTTATATTACGTAGATCTATTAGTACCTATTTATGTTCCTAATTTGTTTATGCTAAATTTGCTCATGATATTTTATTACTATTTCTGTCGTTATCCTAACTGTTTACCTGTATTTACATGGTCCTTATGACCAACTTATCTCTTCTACAGCTCACCTTGAGAGGTCGTGAGATCTGTCAAGCTGAACTGTAGGACTTTTATGCATATTTAATAGTGGCAGATTTGACTATTGCGGTCAGACCAAAATGGTTGCGTCGTCCACTAATCGTATAATATCTGGGTTACATTGTTCATAAATAATGTGTTTCAGTTTACTATAAGGAATCCCATCAAAATTACGGTACTTGGAAACAGCTTTGAAGTCTTTGAAATCATCTTTTAGTAGCTGCTTAACGTTATATTTTTTATTTGACTTCACGTTGATGAGCGCTCGTAATATAGCCAGGGGCTGTGTAATTCAGTTTTTTTCATATCACGATCTATCACACTGTGCACTGCGTCTACTTCTTGCACTGAACTATGGCCTGGTTCTTGAAATTTCTGTTCAATTCTTGTTATATTGTTGCCAGTAGAATGAAGGAATTCTAAAATTGCAGAACTCATATGGCTATTCCTATTCTGGGGCACACATGCATCAGACCACAATATAATTCTGTTAATTTCTGGTCTTTGTTTTGCCACATCAGCAATAATAAGAATTATGGCACTGGCAATGTCATTTACTGAAATACCTTCATGCCAAATATTACAATACGTTTCCTTTGTTTTTATATCCACGGCAGTCATGTTAAAAACAGAAAATTTTCGTTTATAAAAGAAAACTGATATTTCTGACTGGGCATGATAATACTCATTGCATATCAAAGACTTTTACTGCCAGATGTGGATCATGCATGAAAATATCATTTTTATCCTTGCTTTTTTCATCACGTGTGGCATCCTTTTCTTTTTGGTGTATCGAGAAACGCTCATTGAAGTCATTAATGACTGAGCTATTATTAGCTAATATTATTAATAGCAAACGTCACTCGACTAGGCTAAACGAAAATGCAATAACAATGTTGAATACTCGACCAATATTCACACGCAGATGTTACGTCACGTCAGTCACGTGGGACAGAACGCTCGATGCCATTGGTCAAAAATGACAATATCACACAATAGAACAACATGGAATGAACATTTTTTAAACAGTGAAATAAGAACAGTCTGGAACTGAAAATATTGTTTAAATCGTAGATAGAATAAAAAAGAATTTCAGATATCGACAAATCCATTCATAATTTTGGTATTCTGACTTTACTTTCTGGTTAAATCAGCGATACTCAACCTGCGGCATGCAGCCCTTTAAGCTTTTATGTGCGTCCCGAAACACATTTATTATCAGGAATTTCGCATAGCTTGAGATTCGTTTCGACTTTGACGCACAGATAGTGACACCCGAAGAGGATTGTAATTATGGTCCACATCAGATCTGGTATAAGAGTGTTGCTATTGCACATGATTGATATAAAAAAACACGCATAATTTTTAAAATCTCAAAAATGTTTTGTAAAAACGGGGGGGGGGGGGTTTATGATTTTTTTCGTCACAACAGTAACGATGCAGCCCACGTTACTTTACCCTTGGCCCGAAGAAAAAAAAGGTTGAGTATCATTGGGTTAAATAGAGTTTTGGAAATAGAACAAAATGGCATTAAAAAGTCATTTTGAGTAAAAATGAGATATAGAACAACCTGGAAATAGAGCAGCGATTTACCTGCCCAAGAAGTATCGCCATTGGTGGAGAGAATTGGCATTATTGCACATTATCTCCTATATATTATTATCCTAAGAGATTTTGGAAAACGCACCAACGGCTCATTTAAGCGACATTTTATTGTTATTTTTACACCTTCACTTCACGATTGAATTGACCAAATTTGAGAAATATCCGATGATTTTCCAGAAACGTGACGTTTATAACCGATATTTACTCATATAGCTTATACAATTCGCCATACTTCTTTTAACGTACAGCAGAATGACGTCTTCGTCGCTTAAGACCTTTTAATCTTTTATTTGACAAACGAAATCGATTATTTTTATTCAAATATCGTAATATAGGCATTGGCGCACTTTTTTCCGGTGAAAAAACCATAATCTTGGTACAATTCACTACGTATAATATCTTCTGACAGCGGCGTCCGCCACTATCCACCATTTCATAGATAACGTGATATTCCAAATTTGATTTTTATAAATAGTTCTTTGTGGCTGTTCACTCAATCTTTTTTTATTGAATAATTACCTAGGCTAATAATTTCCATAGATCACAATATAGTCATATTAAACTAACAAAGTTGCCATTGCAAACAATGAAAAAAATAAATACGAATTGTTATAGTTATCAATATGTGTCATATTGTATAATATTTACCTATTTTTATCGTCCCTATCATCATCAATCTTGACCTATCCACTGCTGGATGAAGGCCTCTCTACGTTGATTGTATTCTTGACAGTATTGAATTTCTAATGTTATTTATCTACATATTCATATCGTCATCATCATCATCAACCAGGATCAATCCACTGCTGGATGAAGAGTTCCGCAACCTGATTCTACTACTATTGGTTTAACGAATTTGTGATATTATACATATTTCTATCCATCTTATCATCATCGACTTGAACCAATCCACTGCTGGATAATGGCCTCCCTAGCCCGAATCTACTCCTTTCTGTCATATGAATTGCTGTATTTATCAAAATCGGTGATACTATATTTATCTACATATTCATATTGTCATCATCATCATCATCAACCAGGATCAATCCTCTGCTTAATAAAGACCTCCATAGACTGATTTTACTCCTTTTTGTCATATGAATTTCTGTATTTATCAAAATCGGTTATATTACATTTATCTACATATTCATATCGTCATCATCATCATCATCATCACATTGACCTGAACCAATACACTGCTTAATAAAGACCTCCTGGGCCTGATTCTACTCCTTTTTGTCATATGAATTGCTGTATTTATCAAAATCGGTGATATTATATTTATCTACATATTCACATCGTCATCATCATCATCATCATCATCGACCTGAACCAATCCACTGGTTAATAAAGACCTCCCTAGCTTGATTCTACTCCTTTCTGTCATATGAATTGCTGTATTTATCAAAATCGGTGATATTATATTTATCTACATATTCATATCGTCATTATCATCATTATTAACATCATCATCGACCTGAACCAATCCACTGCTTAATAAACACCTCGCTAGCCTGATTCTACTCCTTTCTGTCATATGAATTTCTGTATTTATCAAAATCGGTGATATTACATTTATCTTATATTATATTACATATATTCATATCGTCATCATCATCAACCAGGATCAATCCACGCTGGATGAAGGGTTCCGCAACCTGATTCTACTACTATATTACACTTATTTCTATCGTCCTTATCATCATTGACCTGAACCCATCTACTGCTGGATAAAGCCCTCCCATGCCTGATTCTACTCCTTTCTGTCATTTGAATTGCTGTATTTATCAAAATCGGTGATATTATATTATATCTATTTATATTTCCATTATCATTATGAGCCTGAATCAATCCACCGGTGGACGAAGGCCTCTATAAGTTGTTTGAATTTCTGTCGGTCATATAAATTGCTATATTTATCAAAATTGCTGATATTATATTTACCCATTCATAATATCGTCATTATCATCATCAACCAAGATTAATCCACTGCTGTATGAAGGTTATCCCAACCTAAGTCTACTCTTCTTGGTCATATAAACTGCAATATTTTTTTAAATTTGTGATTTTATATACCTACCCATTTATACCGTCATTATCGTCATCAACCTGTATCAATCCACTGCTGGATGAAGGCCTCTTTAAGGCCATTGGACCCGTTTTTTCCTGTCTTCTCGGAATCGCGGAAATGATAAGCATGTTTAAAACGAATTGATACACAATAAACTCTTTATTTATTTAAAATCTAATAAATAGTATTCAACGAAAACGTTCTGTGTCATTAAAATTTTTCGAATCGCTTTACTTTTTAAAATAAATGACTAATAGTAAGTCCTGTTTTCGAAATTGGTCAAAACGACTGTCACGCCACAATGAATGTTGAACTTAATAATAGTTTTGCAGGTATATATTGTATGAGAGAAATGGGTAAAACAATACATTTCATTGATTAATCCACGTACTTTTTTTAATTTCAGAAAAATAAAGATTTTAAAGCCATTTTAGTTTGAGTATACATCAGCCAATTTTGAATGATTTTTTCTCACAAAATAATATATACTGCACAATAAAAATATTTTTTTATTATAATATAACATTTCCGTAATACTATAAATAATAATTTATAATAAAAAAATAAATAAAACCCCATAAATTCGGTACAATTAGTGACGCTATATTACCAAAACACGTCGTACATTGTCATGTATTTATCCTGTTTTCAGACAATTTAGAAATATAATTATTTTGCAAAATTAACAAAAAGAGACCATTTGATCGATTAATCCATACAGTTTTTCTAATTTCTTATTTCTAACGTTAGTACATGGTTAGTACGATCTGGAATTTCAACGGGTAAGGACGTCTTTTTTTTCCCAAAATTTAGTCCGAAGCAATATTATTTGACTCATGGAAAAATGACCTCTACTCTCTTTGCAGTAACAATCAAATTGGCAAGTCGCAATTATTTGTATCGTTCTATTCCGAACACAGGACGCATGCCAGGTGCTATAATTTGTGTTGACTAAAATATCAAACATCATATAGTACCACTGAATGTCAAACTGAAAAAAATGTAGTTTTATTATATTTATTATATTATTTATTATCTTGTAATTGAAATGGTTGCAGCATGTGAGATATTGTAAGATAATTGAATCTAACAACCACGATGGCTACAAGGAAGTACTGAAAAATATTTTGGTCTTGAGCAGTTTAGATAAAATATAGGTGGACTTTAATTGTTTTGATAAATATGTACCTACTTGGTTAGGCTTTAAGCGATTTGAAAAACTTTGCATGTACTTAATACAGTTTTTATGTACCTGGGTGGCCATGTTTTGTTATTTTCAAAGGGACGTACGTATCCAGGAGTATGTTTATTGGCATTATCAAAATGCGTTTTCCGCTGTATCCGCTTTAACCGAACAGTACCGAAAATTTAAAGTAAAATACGTTTTCGAATGCTGTCATCGTAATGGCCACTGAAACATGTGTCACAATTTTATTAATCGTTAAAATAATAATAAAAAAAGTCTTTTGGGGCACAAAATCACGTATATGTTTTATGATATATGTATTTTTCAGATGGTTTGTGGTAAAATCTTTTTTTTCATACTGCCACAATTCAACTATTCATAATTAATTGTTTGTTAAATTTTTCATAGTGATCTTTGACTTAATAGGTAGGTGATAAAGTTTTTACCTTACTTTATTGTATTAATTTATTGTTAAGTGAGAATTAGCTGCTTTCGTTGTCAGTGTGTATTTGATGAGTGCGAATAGTGCCTGACGATGTCGAAAGGCGAAACCAGGATCGCATAAAACGACTCAAATGAAATAGTACAAAACTTAAATCCATTAGAATTTAATATATTTAATGCCGAGTTGAATTGAATGGAATCACCTTAGGCATTTATTAATAATTATTTAACAAAAGTAAAAAATATAATGAGGTAAGAACCTAGTTCATTGAATAATAAAAACAATATTACTCTTTACATCACAACTGACAAGATTTATATGAATTGTATATTGCCTGAACTCGTTGGTCCTAGACTAACACGGTTGATGGATATAAGAAACCCTCAATATAATAATTATATTAGATGCTATCAATAGAGAAGAAAAAAAATTTTAAAAATAATAATTTATAATAGTTATTCTAATACATTACATACCGTTAAGCCTGTACACTAATTAAATAACCAATTATTAATTTTCTATACACTAATGTTCCGAAATCCTCCGCGGCGACCAAAACGTACTGCCGTCAAATACACGTTATTATAATGATGGTTTCTTAAATCTTGATTGTTGCGTACTAAATTTAAAAAAAATTGTGCCTCGACAAATATTCATTGAATTGCTTTCTTTTATGAGTCATGTTTTTATAATTCAATAAAAACGCAATAATAACAGACATCTTTTATGCCATCTTGTGAATGTTTTAAACTTATAATTTGTAATGTTAGCTCATGAAAAAATGAATAACTTTTGTATTCATACACACCGATATATATAAATAATATACCAATTTGAAACACCTCAGAAACATACATAAGTATTAGATTTTTTTTTGAAAAATATTTGGACTGAATTTGAACCTACAATATGATAGGTTCAAGAAAAGGTGTCACTTCACAAATTCAGCATATCAATAATATGAGGTTTTTATTTGGAGGTCTACTATTTTTATTATTATAATTTATTCTACCTACCACAAAAATGTTTATAAAATATGTTAGAAAAAAAAATATTATTAATTCAACACTTTTAAAACCTCTGATTTCGTATCTACTCCCGGAGACGCCGAGCGAAGCGATTTTTGTTTTTTTACTTTGATATGCGCTGAAGCTTATGGCTAATTGTTGAGGCGCTTACGTCAAATTTGATTCTTACGAATGAGCCCATAGGCCTTAAGCTTATAAATTCCTATTCTTATCAGATATAATTTATGTATTGCTTTATTTATTTTATTTATTTATTTATACCGCACCGGGAAACTATATTGTTTAAGGTTAATTTTTAAATCAAAATATGATTTTTAAAATATTATTCTATGACTCCAAGCATTTATTTTTTATAGACAATGAAACAAAATAATGTTTAAATTTATTTTTTATGCTGCTAACCTTTTTCTATTGTGTAAATGGGACCCGAAAGAGATTAATATTCGCGTTATATTGGATCGCTATTTATGATAATCACGATTGAGATGTATAATTATTTATTATATTTAAATGCACATACCTACACATATAATATTGTATTAAAATTAAAATGACAGTGGTAGCAATCGGCGATTTCCAGCTGTTCTGCTAGGCCTAGCAGCCTGAAATGGTGTCAGACGATATTGAGAAGGCCAGACTCCAGAATAGACTACGCACATGACTTCAAATTTGTATTGGCAGTGACGACATGCAGATCCTAAAACTGACAAATCATGGGAACAATGAACAAGAGAAGATTTAGTTGAAAATGTTCCTCTTAGGCGGACGAAACCGGTCCTAATTCATTGATAAAAGTGTAATAAGTACTACAAAAAAATGCGTTTTATTAAATTAAACAACAATACAATGCAGTTCCACCATAAATTAACAATTAACAAAATAAAAGAATTTACGGTAATATATTTAGAATATGCCAGAGCTACTAATCCGCAATGCCACACACTATACTACTCATCGTGATTAAATTAGTTATAAGACCTTGAGTAGATAAAATGCAGGTTTCAGACCTACAAACTTATCTGAAGAATGGGATGAGGGAGCCATTGTCGTAAACTACCCAATCAAGACTCGTAACTGGACAAAATCTGACATTTGGATGAAATTTTCAAAATAGCGTCCTATGGTAGTTCGTAGTTTTATTTTAGCCATTCTACAGGTAAGTTTGTAGGTGTATAACGTTAATTATAAAAAAGTCCCGTCGTCTCATTTAATACATTGGACGCTAAAGGCTCGCCGATTAGGTGACCATTCGATATAATTAGCATTATATTTAAATGTGGTAATTAAAAAGTAATTATCTGATATATGATTATATGTATTTGATTTAAACACTTACATATAAAGTGTAAAGAACTATTCATCACATAAAACGACTGGTACCTAGATACATATTTCATTAAACACTTTATATGAATGGTCTATCTTTTTTCGTACTTTTTCCACATTTATTTCATAATTTTGATATTCAACCGATTTTATCCTAATGGACATTTTCAATTGAATAACAGTACAAAATATAGGTAGGTACATATTATTGCATAAAAAGTCAATTAAGTATAGAGGACGTGGGAGTCGATTGTTTACTTGAACTAACTTGTTGGTGATATTTGTCTTTATTTATTAAATGACTGATTCATATACATTAAGAAATAGCGTAACTACAAAACTGTGAAAAATTTGCTGTGTTTAAAATTCACCTGCCGTAGGTGTAGGTATCAAAAAAGGTTCCCGGCCAATGACAAAAACTTGAAGACGATTTTATTGCTTTCGTCGCATGATAAGTACAAGAAGTCCACAACTTAAAAATGAATTATTTTCCATACGATAGTATGTATCATCATCAGCTGTAGTATATACCAATATTGTTTATAAATTTATGTTAACATTTTAGATATAATAGTGCAGCCATCTATAATACCTTGGATTTACAATAATTAAATTACAAATCAAAGGATAATAAATAAAGGAAAGTCGTCCCATCACCGTGGGGGCAAGCACCGGGTCTGCTCCTACTCTCGCATTATAATCCCCCATTACAATCACGCGGTCTCTTCGGGGGATGGCGGAGACTGCCGCGTGGAAAGAATCGTAAAAAGCATCCTTCATCTGCGCGTCGGCATCTTCAGTGGGGGCGTAGCACTGAAAGACGGTCAAGGAGCTACCAGGCGTCTTGAAGGAGGCACGTATCAGTCTCTCCGAGATTGGTTACCATTTCACGAGGCAACGGGACGCTCTCTTTGACATCAATACTGCCACTCCCTGGCGATGGTATCGCTCTTGACCTGAGTAGACAATAGAGTAACCCTCAATCAACTTTCTCCCGGCTCCTTTCCAGCGCACTTCGCTCAGCCCTAGGATGTCCACACCGTAGGTGTGCATGATGCGTGTGGCGTGCAGGTCCTTTCCGGGGGTACGCAGGGTGCGAACATTATATGTCCCAATGCGCATACTCGAGTTGTTAGAGAGGTTACTCTACTTGTTTCATTGTCAATTTCCATGCAAGGTTGTCGTTTTACAGAGCCGGTTATTGTCCGAGGCTGCTGTGTAGGTGTTTTGTTAATCTGTTTCGTTTAAGGAGGCAAGGTGATTAGTCCAGCGCTCCCGAGGCCTGAGCCACGAGGGCCCTGAAGGTCGGCTCGACCAGGTTTTTCTGTCGGGGATTTCCTTACCTAAGCCAGAAGGCCAGTTTTATGGCGCCGGTCACTCGCCCTTTGCCCCCTGCTGTTAGCTACAGCTTACGCTGCATTGCCCGGAGGTCGCCGCGGGGAGGCCAGCAGATGGGACTTGCTGGCAGTTTGGCATTTCCCAACTTTTGTTATGAACACATCTACTGGCGTCAATGTGTCCACTTGGGGCCGACCAGCCGTTGACCGCGACATTAATACACCATTACAATAAAGGCTATATTACTCTAAATTCTCGAAGCGTGATATCGTATAATGGAAATGCAACGTCATATGATCACGTGACGTCTACCTATACGTCATCTGTGAATGAGTTTCATGCACTATTTCTCGTGCTCGCCGATATGAAATGAGTTGTCCATTAATGTCATTGGGCTGTATGGTCCGAACAAGTATATTAGTCTATGGTCCGAACGGAACTGATTTGATGAAAGAGATTATGCTCTTTTATAGAGGTCCAAAGGGACATCGGAGAGGGGGCTTTGCCAAAGAGAGAAAAACCTCCTGTCTCGTTCTCGTAAGAAAGAAAATACGTGATGATTTACTCAGAAAATGTATGCATAAGACAGAATTGATTAATAGATAGTAAATTGGATACTTTTAGGAAAGCTAGAATAATCGGAAATAGAATATTTCGACCTTCTTAGTTCTTCATACAACTCATCTTGTGAGTTGAGATGTTGTATGAATTATTGTCTTTACCGCTAAAACCATTACGATATGTTAATAAAGTTTATAAGAATACTTAATTAATACAGTCTAATAACATAAACAATATTCAATCTTACATTTAAGTTATATAAATCAATAATCGCATCTAAAAAGTTCGATACAAAAGATTTTCCCTTGGGATCGGTTATATTTTAAGATTGTGAATTTGTCTCTCTCTCACGTAGGAGATCTGACTATAGAGAATCTGTCTTAGAGTGTTCTCTTTCTTACTCACTAGGCTTTATACAACAAGGTGTGTGAGTAAAATACATGGATAGTGCTATCTCTATTTAACACAAAGGGTTATACAGCATTTCATGCGAGAGTATGGCTCGCGGTGTGATTCCATATACTGGAAATAACATTTTAAATTTGATCAGCGATTTAAATTAATAACTTTATAGAAATAATTCAAATACATATTGACTCGCAGTATGCTAGTGGCACTTATGAAATTACAAAAATCACACTTATGTGATACCTTTTTATATTACTTACATATAATTGTTTATGACCTTTTTAGGTCGACTTCTATCATCCACAGCTCACTCTGAGGAGTCGGCAGACCGATCAGGGTGAACTGCGAGACTTATATGAGGATTTTGTATCGGTTTTGTTTTGGGAAGTTAACGTTATTTCAAACTAAGAAAAGGATTAACTACAAGGCGGAAACCTTGCAGTTATGTCGTCATAATTTTACTACTAAAAACATAAACTGAAGATCAATACATTTATGTTGATGTCAGAAGGTTGATTAACATTGAATATATTATTACTGTAGATACAGGAATAATGTCGTCTTTAACCGTCAACCCGTAAAAAACACAATATTAAATATTGGTAGACGAATCGGGAATCCCCAAGAAGTTTAGACCCATGTTACATTTGCTAGGATATTTTACAAAAGAGTCATTCTTATTGCAATTAGTTTTATTATCTACCGAATATCATACATAACAGCTGTGCTTGTATTATTATATTATATAATACGAGGGTGGGTCAATAAGTCCTTAGAAAAGCCGACAGGTGGCGCGACTAGTACTGTAAGCGGTTTGTTTTCATGCAGCGGCACTACCGATTCAGTATGCTGCGAAGTTTCAATCAGATTGGTGGGGTTGTTGTGTGTTTCTCGTACATTTAAAAAAAAAAATTGCTTGTGGAAAATGGAAAATGGAGAAAATTGAGTTTAGAGCTGTTATTAAACATTTTAATATAAAAGGGTTAACAGCAAAGGAAATAAAAAATGAGTTGGATTTAGTTCACGGCATATCTGCTCCTTCACTTGCAACTATTTATTACTGGTTAAATGAATTTAAACGTGGTCGTACATCAACAAAGGATGAACCACGCTCAGGACGTCCTGTAGAGGTGACTACACCAGAAATGATCAATAAAATCCACGATATGGTGTTAAGTGACCGAAGATTAAAGTTGAGTGAGATAATTGAGGTTACAGGGATCTCAAAAGGTAGCGTCATTTCTATTTTACATGACAAATTGGGCATGAAAAATATTTCTGCAAGATGGGTGCCGCGTTTGCTCACAGTCGACAATAAACGCAATAGGGTGGTGGCCTCTAAAGCCCTGTTGTCGCTCATGCAACGCAATCCGGATGAATTTTTTCGTCGCTTTGTGACTGTAGATGAAATATGGATACACCACTATACTCCCGAGACGAAAGAACAGTCAAAGCAGTGGATTGCGAAGGCAAACCATGTCCAAAGAAGGCGAAAATCGTAAAATCAGCTGGTAAGGTTATGGCTACTGTATTTTGGGATGCACGTGAAATTATTTTCGTTGACTATTTGGAAAAAGGAAAAACAATAACAGGGGATTATTATGCATCTTTATTGGACCAGCTAAAAAACAAAATTGAAGAAAAACGGCCTCATTTAAACAGGAAAAAAATCCTCTTTCATCAGGACAATGCCCGTGTTCACACATGTTTACGATCAATGGCTAAAATTGAAGAATTGAAGTTCGAATTGGTCGACCACCCACCGTATTCGCCAGATTTAGCCCCCAGTGACTTTTTCCTTTTCCCAAACTTAAAAAAATGGCTAAGTGGACAACGTTTTTTTTCAAATGAAGAAGTCATCGATCGGACAAATGCTTATTTTGAGGACCTTCCGAAAACTTATTTTTCTGATGGTTTAAAAAAATTGAGTAACGTCTAACCAAGTATATTGAGCTCCAAGGAGATTATGTTGAGAAATAAAAAAAAAATACAAAAATAAAAACTGTTTTAATGCTTTTTTCTAAGGAATTATTGACCCACCCTCGTATACTTAATAATTATAAAACACTTTTGAGAAATATATAATCAATAGAATAAATCTTTTTGAAAATAAAAGGACACCCAGCAGGATACAAACTGCATCTTTCGGGAATTGCACCCACATGAACTAACTACTTATGTAAGGTGAATCGGGGTAAGTGTAGCTACTAAGATATCTCAGTATCTACTACAAATTGGATGATGCCTTCTATGGAAAGGTGATAGCAAAATCACTGATTTATAAAAATAATCAGAAATAGTATCGATACCATGTTTTTTGAGGTGACTACATGGATTATTCTCCAGACTACACTCTAAAGTCGACGAGTGAGATAGTAGCTGTTACTAAAATATTTTTTAAAACACGGAAATCTGTACGTTATGGTTGTAAAATTTGGTGAGTATATGTGTTTTGATACCCTGCTTCACGTTTTGCTATCGTTTTATTTCTTGATAAGCATTTTAAAGCTTTAATCGAGTAGACACACTTTCCCCACGAAAGTAAACGCATGGGGTAAGTGTGCCTTTGTGTTGTGTCACACTTCCCCCATATATTTTCTATGAATTCGCATAGTCATTATTTTAACTAGTGATGGAGCACGATGCATTATTTATATCGTTCGAAAAAATGATCGTATTTGATATAAAATGTTTATAATTTTATGTTAGCTAAGTAGGTAGGTTCTCGAAAGAGTGCATGTTTTTCAATTTAATACATAAGTTTTTAAAATAAGTGCTTATTTAACATAATATGATAATTAATGTGCATTTTTCCACATGTAAAGATAAACGAAAGACAGATAAAGGAGCTTACGATCAAGGAAAATTACAAAAAACAGTTGAATGTGTAAAAAACAATCTATTGACAGGATATGAAGCTACTAGAGAAAATACGGGATCCACGATGTACAATTATTATTGATCATGTTTTCGAAAGAAGAGAAGACAGTTTTAGCAGAAGTACAATATTACCCAAAGAGATTGAAACATCCGAGATTTTTGTTATACGTAGGTACTTGAACTTGCTAATAATTGAAATAACTATTTTTTTATTCAACAATTAATTTACAAGATTTAAGAATGTAACATTCTTTTATTAAACATACGTAATTTAAAAACACAAATATTTAAAGAACAGAAAAATCTTTTCGAAAAAATTATGACCCCCAGCAGGTGTGTCATCTTATGTGGTTATAAAATGACGTGTCACATTATTCTTTATGAGAAAACATTCATTTAATTTGGTTTTTAACCCGTATGTGTATTTTTATGTATTTTAAGATTACTAAGCCGCGTGCACTTAAAAGAGCAAACATCGCATTTATAAGGTTTTTCACCAGTATGTGTTATTTTGTGCCTTTTGAGGGAGCAGCGGTGCAAGAATTTTGCTGAGCATTCTTCGCACTGGTATGGCTTTTCACCAGTATGTCTCATTTTATGTGTCTTAAGATTAGCGATCTGCGAGAATGTCAGTTGACAAACATCGCATTCATATGGTTTTTCACCAGTATGTTTTCTTTTGTGTCTTTCGAGTACGTCGCTATCTGAACATTTGTATGAGCAAAGATTGCATTCATATGGTTTTTCGCCGGTGTGTATCATTTTATGTTTCTTGAGAGAGCAGCGTTGTGTGAATTTTGTCAAGCATTCGTCGCACTGGAATGGTTTTTCTCCAGTATGTTTCATTTTATGTTTTTTTAGATTGGCGATTCGTGTGAATGGTAATAGACAAACATCGCATGCGTATGATTTTTCCCCAACTTGCGATCTTTTATGTCTTTTGAGAACCACCTTCGGCAATTGCGATTCTTCTTTGATGTTTTGTCCATCTATTGTTACCTCGGAATACTGAATCATCCTATCTTGACTTTCTTTGGACACTGACGCATGTTTGCTGGGATCATTCGATTTAATAGCTGTATCCAAATTCATACCGACCAAAAGATCATCACACTTATTACGGGCGGTAGCAAATTGAGTAGAATTCTACAAAATGAACATTATTATTTATTACTATCTTCAATAACATTAAATATATAATATTATATTGTATTACATATTATGGCGTTGGGTATATAAAGAATGAATAATAATATTCTAATGGATTTAAGTTTTATACTATTCCATTTGAGTCGTTTTTTGCGACCCAGGTTCTGCCTTTCGGCATGTTCAGGCGCTATGCCCACTCAACAAAAGGTAAATACACACTTTCAGTGTTCTAATAGATTCAAATTCCATTGCACAAGATGCATGACCTACTTGACCCCACACAGTGGCGCACCCAGGGGGGGGGGGCAGGGGGCCCTGGCACCCCCCAAAATATGAAAATCATCAGACCCATTGAAATTTAAAGCCAATAAACTATATGATCTCCAGCACCCTTTTTAGAAAAATGTCTTAGATTTTAATTTCGAAACACTAATGTCGGTTTTTTTTAGAAACCCGTTCCCTAATGAACTGTCAAAAAATTCTCGGTGTCCACCCGAATTCCAGAGTGGTGTAGGTCATGGCTGGGGAAGGCTGACAGGGCTCTAGCCTGGGGACCCGGGCTGTGGGGGGCTCGACGTGTAGCGTTGACCAGATAAGTGAGATAAACACACATCATAAATGTATGTTGTATTAATGCTTGTTGCACCAGACGCAGCCATAGCCCGGTGCAGCGCGTACCCCCACCAAACTCTTCCCGTACTCCAGGGGGTACGCGTACCACACTTTGGGAAACACTGGTCTAGACCAAGCGGGTAGCACAGACGATACTATTTGAGTAATGTTTTAGCATTCTAGGTGCATATGTCCAGCATGGTCGCTGTTAGTCACTTCCAATCCGCCAGTCGCTAATGACACGCTTAACGGTTACCGCCACTATGCCTCCAATTTAATAAAAACTAGGAGAAACTGTACAAATATATCGCCATGTATTGTGAAAATATGTAAAAATAATTATATGAAGAATAAAAAGAGCCTATGGGACTAATTTACATTCTCCTCCTTGTCCCCCCCCAATATTAAATCCTGGGTGCGCCACTGACCCCACATAACGTCACTGATTTCATTAACAATTATATATTACAGTATTCAACTAGGTACGATTCGTTGTGAAATATCCTTAAGCCTCTCTCTATTGAATATAATAATTCTGTGGTCATAATAACACTTTTCAATTAAAATAGCGTACAATTTTTTTCTTAACTATAACACTTTTACTTTCTTCTTTGTAATTAGGTACTTAATTGTGAACTATACACTAAACATACAATGCATACAATTGAACGGACTTGATGTACTGGAATAGAGCAACTAGCTCCATGGTCTTCATACTTAGATTTTAACTTTGGATCATCAACAAACACGCATTTCATATCCACACCGTATTCGGCCTTAGGTTTTATATTAGTCAGTCCTGACAAATTCTGAAAAGAGCAAAATAATTTTGAATGTATCTTTGGAGGTAGATGATGTGAAGGCAGATGGGTGGTTTGAAACAGCGGTATAGATAGATGTAGACGTTTGTTGTCTCTATGCAGAGGACTCGTGACAATAGTGGTGCGTCTTGTGATGGACTCAATGGGTAGAGTGAGGATTTCTGCACAGTCCTTCTAATTTGCACAAATAATGCAGTATGTTCAAATATTATAAGAGATATTGTCGCAATTACAACAAAACCCTACTGATCTAGTTATGATTGAGGATATGCTGATAAATATTATCATGCAATAATTGTTTTGTTTCGACAACAAAACAAACGTATTGAAGTATTTTACTCATTTAATGCTAAGCGGTATGATTGCTACATATATTTTTGCTAATGACACAAAAGATACCTACAAGTCATTGAAATTTAACATTTTTAAGTTATACTTCTTTTGGCGCGTTTGGAAAATCATATCAGAGTGTATTTTAGGCGTGTAACATGACATTTTCACACGAAAAAAACGCACTCGATTGGATTCGAACCGCCGATTGTTCGGTATCAGCCGAATGCACTACCTTAACGCCATGGTATGGTACTACAATCGTGACGATTATACAGTATAATATTATAGTTTAGAATTGTTTCGTTGCCTAGAAAGCGAATTTATTATGTATTTAATAAGAACACACTACGATGGCTTTCAAAGAATATTTCATAACTGGAGGATACAGAGACGTAATACTGCATGCATTTGGACTTACTGAAATGTACCAAGATGAGGAAGATAATCAATCTTCACAAATATATACAGTTGACCCAGGATATTGAAATGTACTACAGTTTGGATGGCAATCTTCGATAAATGACTACAGCAAGATAACATTTTACGTACGTAATGTATCGGGGTTTCATCTGAATACGAGCACCCAGGTTGAGAATCTTCATCATATAATGGTTGAACAGCTTCAACAAACTCGCGCTTTATGTGAATTAGCTGGAGGTCGGTCTCAGGTTTTATAGCAGTGATACATGTTGCTGGACACTATGAAAAATAATAAATATTATGTGTGTAATTCCATAATTGAAGGCATCAAGTCCGATCAATGGGCGACTACAAAATCCACATTAAAAATGCAGTTAAACATACCTACCTAATAATACCGTAATGCCTTCAGATAATCCTGAAACTTTAAGGTATTTGCAAGTAGGTTTTAAATTAAATAATAGATGAACTGAAGAGAACAATAATTTTGCGTTGTCTTTTATTAATTTTAAGAATATAAATGCAACGTGATAAATTTTAGAATCATTACACATTTTCTTCAGTCTGACTTAATGGTTAACGAAAAAAATCTGGCAACTCGGCGTGTTAACGATCAAACATGTTTGAAATCCAGACTAGTCTGGTTTGGGACTTAAATTAAGCGGAGTTAGGTTGTTGCATGCCAAAAAGTTCTGAAGGTGAATCCTAAGCGCAGAAGCACCCCAACGACTGGCTTTAACACTTCCTAGTAAGAGTTGACAGGCGCGCGGTGGATTCAAACAAAGTGTCACTGATAGTGGCAGCGTAAATCGTCTGACTTGCGTGGAAATAGAGTAGAAGTTTAAAAAAACGTTCAAATGTGAGTGAAGTCAGCAGATATTGAACATATGCGACGATATGCTGTCGAAAAAAAACTTCAAATTAATCAATATGTTTGCTAATTTATTTGTTTATTAAACATTTTGTGAATTTTACCGAACAACTTTAGTCATTGTGGAAATATTGATCACAACGGTCAATCCGTAATCTTTTTAAAAGTACGCTTGTATGTTTTTAAATAACACACCATAAAGCTAAACTCCTCTCTAGTATGAAACATAAACGATTTGTAAGACGATGGACTCGCAGGAAACTGATTGTAACAACTAACCTCAAAATTTAAACTGGTATCTTCGGGATTTTCTTGCTTTATGTAATTTCGGGGTTCTGGGTTTCCTGGATTAATGATTGGTACATCAAACCAAGTCTGCCCATCTCCGCCAAGTTGATCTTCAAATTCTCGCTTTACATCCATGTTTCGGAGCGAGAAAGGTGACAGCTAGGCTCTACTTCCGAGAAGGGTTGCCAATATTCCCTACCACAGTGTTGCCATCTTTTTGTCACTGATATAAAGCCTTCCCCAAACCAAAGCGAATATTCGCAGCGAATTCGCAACGCCCTCGCTACCGCTTGGATTTGATGCGAATTTCGCGTTTGGCCCCACACCAAAGCGTCAGCGACGCAGCCATAAACTAAATAATTTTATTTACGCGCCAGATTTAAAATTGTAAATAATATTAATATTTTACGCCAAATATTCTATAATTTTTACGAATTAAATATGAAAAATATACGTACACTATAGCGCTTTCAGAATTGCTACAACTTTTACCCACTTCGCGTAAAGTGTATTTTAATTATCTGAAACAAGGTGGCAGCATTGGATGCAGCCATAGACTAAATACATATACGAATGTCAAAGTGACAGTTGTGTGTTGACAAAATGTACACGTCTTCTGAATGCTTATTACTCGCTGAAGATATAATGAGATGGCGTGCGACAAATTACATCGACATTTAATATAACCTTACTTTATGACAGGGCAAGATTGCCATGGCTCATGGGTAAGATAGATTTACTCAGTTTCATAACTGCACATATTATAAATAAGCATTTACCATGAAGGGTTAACAGAATTTGAAGGTAATATGCTATTGAAATAACATGTCTCCTTTATTTGAATTGTAGGTTTTGACTATTTTGCGTTTCTACGCAGAGGGAGCGTACCAAAAACGGGTAGGCCAAGTCTTCTGCGCAATGAGCCAGGCATCAGTAAGCAGATGCATAGGAAACGTGTCCGATGCTATAATAGCAGTGCTTAGTAATACTTACATACAGTCGCCATACAGCGCTGACAGTCTTTAGTGTTGTGTTGATACCCTCTGATCAATTTATACAATATTACAATGTACATGTCATGTAACTAGAGTAACTGCGCATAGACACAACAAGTAAATTACCTACTCAATAAGAATTTAACGGGAATATTATTTTGTGTCGGTAAAAATATTTTTTAATTTCAGACTTCAAGAAAGGGCAGGTTTCCCGAAAATCATTGGGTGCATTAACTGCACCCATGTGCGAATATACCCGTCATACTTGGAGACTTTCAAAAATGAGCACAGAAAATTTTCTGTAAATGTGAAATTCGTAATAAAATCTATGTTGTTTCTGATACATTCATATTCATTACGTATAATCATAACATGACATTTATTTTTATGCAGGTATCTGACATGGACATTCTGGCAGTGAGTGCCAGATTTCCTTTGAGTGTTTATGACCAATTCATATTTAATGGATCGTTGGTAAAAACTGAAATGAAACATCTACAGAACGACAAGAATTGGGAATTTTGTTCTATTAGGGAAGTATGTTAAACTTTACTTTACTATGGCAGTACCAGTAACAAATATTTTTGTTTGGTTTATATTCATCCTTATTTTGTATAGGTACTTTAAAGGAATCAAAATTTTGCATAGGTATGAATATGATATTTAATGAAACAGTTTTTTAATTATTTAAATCCTGATTTCTAATATTTTTACAACTTTCAGTCGAAAACATATTCAAATTAACAGACTGTGTATATTGAAATCATTCTAGTGCCACCATAGGCCAGCCAGACTCACTACACGGCTGCCCGCTGTTTGACCAGGGATGTGATTGAGTGTTTTTGGATAATGGACCACACCAGATCGCATAGCTACAGCAACAAGTGCAAGACCAACCGTGGCTATACATACAGTATACATGTATATATTAAATATAATTTATGTATATTTATTTATGGCTTATACACCAAAACAAAATATGTCACTTAACTGTACTTGAATATTTTTGCAGGATCATTCAATAAAAAATACTTGGTTTAGGTTAAGAAAGTTTTAATAATCATTATGCACAGAATACAAGAAAAATATTTATATAATTATTAGAATTACAATGAGCTTTAAAAGTAACACGATATTGTAATAAAATGGACAAATATGAAAAAAAATAACAATAAATTGTATATAGATAGGTAGACAGGGTTCAGATGATTCTGGCAGTGTAGGCGACTCATTTAGGTGTCAGTATTGTTACTTTCAAATGACAATAACACCGTTCCAATGTGATTCGGTCGTGCCAGAAGACTCTGTCCTTCCTCTATTTAGTAACCGGGCGTTTTACAACTTTACATGAAAATTAAGTGGGTATATAGATAGTATATTTTTTCTAGTATAATATTATTTAATTAGATGACTTTTTATTTCTTTATTACTTGAAATGGTGTTTACATGGTAGATGGATTATAATGGTTTTGAAATATAGTTATTTTTGTTAATTCTACTTTAACTGAGTCATTTACCTTGACAGCTGTTTCGGCACATAAACTCATTTTCGGAACATTCAACAATAATTTGTGATTATAAAAGAGCTACAGGTCATGTAGCAAATTAAATACGCTTAGTTAAATAATAAATACGTACCAAATATTTTACAAAATATCTACACCACATACATCCATCGAATATGGTATATAAAATACAGATTCAAGTATCAAATAATTCTTGGATAAATAGATGTTTATGTAAGTATATGTTTTTTTAAATACTTACATGATACTGTGTTGTATAACATTTAAATTTATATTTTTGATTTTGATTTACATACTTAAATGTACCTACATAAATTTGTAATGTACAGTAGGTACTTAATTACATTTTTACCATTAAGAAATTACCATTATTCGATTCTATCCACCCGCCATGTCTATAATCACCCCAACGCTGGATAGAAAGAGACATCACACAAAATTGGCTGTTTGATAATAAATGTTAGTTGAAAAATATTTTAGAGTATGATTATGTCCATAGAAACAGGTTTTAAGTCATTCATGTTTGTCCGAATAATGTGTAGCAGAAAAATAGAAATTTTAAAAAGGGTCTATTCAGTATTCACCCCATTCTACGGCAAACATTTTTCTTAATAAAAATAGGTACATCCAGGGCTTTTTTTTTAAAAAAAAAGGTGCCGGAACTCACTTCATGTCAAGCTTTTTACTAAATAAAATTATATTCAAATGTCACTTAAATGAAATTTAAAGGAGCTATGCCATGAAGCGAACAAAAAAAGGTTGATTTTTACGATAATTTTTTATTTTAGTCAAAACGCAAGAGTTTTTCAGAATATGTCTTTTCGAGAATGTATTCGCGAAATCCACGAATCATTTCTCGTTCATCTAGTTGTTCTATTCGCCTAGTGATTCTGCACATAAATGCAACTCTCTATTATTTTTCGGCGACGCGTGGTATAAAACATAAAGTTTATCAATAAATGATTTGAATCTATTGATCCCTGAAATTTTTTTTACAACATCACTTACTGATAATTCTAATCTGTGATTAGTACAATGCCAAACTATAATTGAAGGAAATTTTTCTGTCAGCAATTTTTTCATCCCATTTTTAGAACCTAACATCACAGCAGCGCCGTCGCATGCAACCGAAACTAAATATTTTTTTAAATATTCTTCTGTCATCCCATATAAATCAAGAGATTGGAGTAATGATTCAAATATTCCTTTTGCTGTTACGTCTTTAAGTTCAATCAAATCCAAAAACAAATTAATTGGTGAATTCATTCCAACACTTTCGACACAGCATCGAACATACACAATGAGGGTGGTTTTTTGGCTTATGGTGGTAGACTCATCAATAATTATTATCAAAGAAATTATATTTTTCGATTGAACAATTTCTTTGAAAACATTTTTTCTCATTTCATCACATATATGATTTACAATGTTAACACATGCGTTAGTGGAATGGAGAATATGACCCATTTCGATCCCATTTAGTTCTTGGAGATTAATTTCACTTTCAAACATATTGAATGATTGATTTTCCTTAGCTACTTTATATGCAGTTCGAAAAATGTTTGCTGTTATTACTTTTTCGCGAGATAACGATTTTAAAAAAGTATTTTCAATCTGCATTTTTTTGGCTTCAGAAATGATTTTTAACGCTGCTGTGTGCAATAGATCCTCTGTGATCGAAAATTTTTTTTCGAAGTGACCCCAATTGTAGCTTCCTCTCTTTCCCAGAATACGTGATTTCATTATTGGCCCATTCTTTGGATATTTTCATTCCCATTGTCGTTTCAGTTCCAAGAGTTCCAACGTTTCTGCAAATTGTGCAGCCAAGTTTCATTTTGTGTACGTTCAACCATTCGTTTTTTGAGCAAAAATCGTTTTTTTGATCTAATGACCAGCAGTCTGGCCAATCGTTTTGAGTTCGACCTTGATCCCCGAGATCAGCTAGAGATGATTCAGGAACATCTACATGTACCGATATTTCCATATCTTCTGTCATCGTTTCTGTTTTGAGCTTTTTATTTGCGGAATCGGCGCCGCTGCCGGTGGTTGAGAAGTAACAGGAAATTTTTTTCATATTTAAACTTGGGGTTGCACTAAATAATATATAAAATAGTTGCACAACACGTAATCGTAACACAAACTGACTAAACAAACGTAAATAACAATATACGCAGATGCTGCCATGCGATAAACGTCAAACTGTCAAAATCATAATACGCAGCATACGTATGAAGCTAGTTACATACGCATGTTTGCTATTTAAACTATACGGTTACTTCACTAACACGGCAACATTCAAAATGGCTTCCACCTGTACCTTATTTTATCATTTTAACGAATTATTATTGTAATTACTTAAGCGCAAATATTTTTTCGTTTAATTGATTTTGAAATAAAACCGTGAAAAAAGGTGCCGGAACGCCGTTCCACCGCGTTAAATGGAAAAAAAAGCCCTGGGTACATCAATAGAGGAATCATAAATTAATGGACCTTGGCCCACGCCTTATTCATCCTTGTATATTATATTATCACACTTAATGTTTTGGAAAATTCATTAACATTGTGCACAAATGCCACTTTTGTTGATTGACACTTCACTTAGTTGATCTCTTTGTTCACGTGAAGTACAATAAAAGTATGTAGCAGCGAAGAACTAGAGACCGAAAATAGTGGAAGGAGCTAGAAGAGGCTTTCATCTAGCAGTGGAATGACCCCGACTGATGTTGATGATGAAATATTATTTTATTCATGTTAATGCCGGGGGTTTCATTTTTAATTTCTTCTGGTGCTTTGTACCTACGTTGAAAGGTTGAAGATCTTTGCTAAAATTAAATTCATCACAAAGCATTAGTATATCTCCAACATCATTCAGGTAGGTATCCATGATGGTAATATAATATTATGTACTTAGAGGAGGTACCTGACCTTTATATTTACATGCACATAAAATTATTAATCTTATTGCCTAATGCAGACCAAGATATACCTACCTACATAATATTTTTTTTTTTTTTTTAGAATTATTAATAACCATATCCTTGCTTTTTCGTACAAGGTGGTTGTTAGTAATTTTGAACAATCACAAACACCCAGGCTTTGAGAAAAACACATAAATGTTTTTGTCATGACCGGGAATCGAACCCAGAAACTCTCGGGTGGAAGGCGAGCGCCTTACCCACTGCACCACGAGAGCCGCCACCTACATAATATTACATGAACAGAAGTTTAAGAACATCTCAATTAAGTTTAAAATGTTTGTAGGTATACAAATTAATGTGAAACAGAAAACATTGGTTATGTTAGGTAGGTACATGGAACATGTAGATATTATCTTGGTTCGCGGTCGGCACTGGGCAAAACCAGTTTATTAGCTCAATATACCTATACATAATGAAGGAAATATATAGTAGGTATATAGGTACATAATATCGTTTTTGTGATTGAGGTCTCTTGAGATCAAAAAACGAACACAACCTAGGTATGTCCTACTGTAAATAACCCGATAGTAAGTAGTATGTAAGGTTTTTGGTCTAAAACCTTACAAAATACCACAATGACGACATGGAGTACCTACTTATCTACCTATATGTATATTGGTATATCTTTAGCCACAATAGAAATGCTATGCTGCATAATGTTAGATGCAATTAAAGACTACCTATCTAACCTAAAAAAAATATTATCAAGATATTATCGACGGATATAAAATGGGTATTTACGTGACCGATACCGAATATGATTGAAGTATTGTAAATGACACCTAATTATAACATTATTGATATGACTGCTCGAAAGTCGAAACCAAAACGTCAAACGATCGCAATAAGTTAGAACTGTCAGTGCACTAACAATCAAAGTTATAAAGTTTCTGTTATTAAAGGCTGTGCATGACGCAAATTAATAATATGATTTTTTTAAATATCGGGACCTTAGATTAAAGTTATTTATTTATAATAGTGTATTCATCCTGTCAAAAAACTTTACATACTTTGGTTAGACAAAGATACCTACATAATATTATTATGACGACCTTCATACCATTTTCAACAATTTCCCTGCCAATTTCATCCCATATCTTATCTTTCTTTCTTATGTTTTGTAGTCACTGTCAGAGAAATCATAAAGGATTGGATATTTCCGGACCAACTCGATCAGCTGCTCAATGTCTTCGCCATTTTGATTTTACTAATTCCCTTAGCGAAATCTGTCCGCCGCGAATAAATTCGCTGTCGACAGAGTTCCCGAAAATCGCAGCGAATATTCGCTGCAAATTCGCACTCAAGACGCAAGGCGGTCGCGCAAGCGTGCTCTGTCCCGTAAGCCAATACGAGCTTGATTGGCGAATATTCGCTTTGGTTTGGGAAGGCTTTTTACTTAAAAGTACGGGTCCAAGAAATAACAGTATTTCGGCAAAAAAAATAAATTAGGTAACTAACTGGACGTTGTCATAATATTCTGTTGAATACTTTGACAACTAATAGGTACCTGCTGATAGTTTGTACACATTGGTAGGTACTAGACATGCGTCGTTCTCGAACGAACGTATCTTTTAAAACTAATCTATAGCCAGCGAACAAATCGGTCCCGTGTCACCTGGCGCTTATGTCGTTCGAGGCGAACGAGATTCGCGAGAGTGCGCGCGCAGTATAGGAAGAAACGTGGTTGCGAAGGATACGCTGCCCGGCGAACGGAATATGTCGTTCGCCTCGAACGAGATACGCGAGAGTGCGCGCGCAGTATAGGAAGAAACGTGGGTGCGAAGGATACGCTGCCCGGCGAACGGAATATGTCGTTCGAGGCGAACGAGATACGCGAGAGTGCGCGCGCAGTATAGGAAGAAACGTGGGTGCGAAAGACACGCTGCCAGGCTAGTACTATACATTTTATTATGGCAACAAAAGACACAATTGACCTAATCTGTCCGAACAAATCCCTATCCGTAATTAACCTATTCGGTCGGAGTCCTCATTAAGTGACTCATTTCCCATATCTAGTAGGTACAGTGACGTTCAGGTCCATTTACCTGGATCACCCAATGTTAAAACTCCAACTTTTTTTGGGTGCATTTGTTTGTGCACGATTTTTTTTCGTTTGTGCACATATAATAACAGAAAAATTCCAATTTCAAATTGGGTGTTCCAGCTAAACGTTTGGTCTCTAATGACTTGATACTTGAACCAATAAATTAGCTTTAAATTTTTTTGTTAAATGCATCTGATTAGGTATATTTATGTTATCTTTGAACACGATTTTTTAAATTTTTATCTCTTATGTTAAACTAGTAATTTGATTTTGAGCGGACGCCAAGTCTTAAAACCAAACATTTTTTTTCCACATTTTTTAATTATACACCTTTGAGTAATTTAATTACATGATTTTTCATGAAGTTTTTATTGCTTTTTCATTTAAATTACGCGAAAAATTCGCATTTTTCCATTTTCACTTAGTAACCCGTCAAAATGTCCCGAACAAAAACAACCGCATCCGTTTGGAACATCCAGTCAAAAGAGTCTCAGCAAAATAGCCAAAACGGTGTAAGGCTCACTAAATATGTCGGCTTATACTAGACTACCTCAAAATTGACAATTTGATTACACAAAAGTGTCGAAATTACAAAATCATTCAACTTTATTAACATTTATCTATTTATTTATGATTTTGAATGAATCAATGTCAGTTCCATAAGGAAAAATGCAGTAAATTATATAATTATACTTACCTACTGTTTTTTAAAATGATCTGTAATAAAAATAAATACCGTTAAGTTATTAGAATACAATTAGGGATGCATACTTTTGAAAAATGCAATATGTTTTTATGCAACGATATTTTCTTCAAAAGATAATATTGGAGTGACATTTATATTTTTCTCTGTTTCTCCAGGTGGTGCAACGTATGCTTGTAATTCTGGTAGGTGTTATGTTAGGAGAGAAGTGTTAGTCACTTCATATTATGCTATTCAGAATCGATATCAAATAAAGTTTTGTAGGTTCTTTAAAAAATTATTGCCTCTGACGGCTTCGACATTTGTTTCACGTAAATGGTTTTCTTTTGAATGTGTGTGTTTACTAGTTATTAAACAACGTACCTACTAACATATCTGTTTACATTTATATTTGAACTCATCACGAGTATGAGTTTTTAAATGACATATTTGTTTAGGTACTACTTTCAAAATAAAATTCATCAAACGCAAATGGTTTTTCTCCTGTTTCGTTTTATGAGCGTTAAGATAATTTTGTGCCGAGCCTCCGTATAAGTAGTCAATTTATTTAAAAGTTTATTCACCATTTTGTATCTTTACATATGTTTGAAGATTACTACGTCGCGAGCATCCAAATGAACATACATTGCATTTATAAGATTTTTCACGAGTATGTTCTATATAATATGTACATATTCATTTCATGTCTTTTAAGACAACAAAGTCGTACGCATTTATATGAATATACATCGAATTTTAAAGGTTTGTCACCAGAATTTGTCATTTGTTAGTTTTTAAGATGACTTAGTTGCGAGCATCTATATGAACAAACATTGCATTTATAAGGTTTTTCACCATCCACCAAAAATGGCCGCGCGGCTTAAGCGTTGGCATATTGCGTCAAGTGTCCCTAGTTCCAATCCTCGGTCCGGCAAGTGCGCATATTATTCGCGAAAATCTATATGAACATACATTGCATTTTTAGATTTTTCATCGGAATGTGTCATTTTGTGTCTTTTAAAACTTTAATTTGCGAGCATCTATATGAACATAAATCGCATTCGTTAGTGTGTTCAGTATTGTCATTCCACATGTTTTAAGACTACTAGGTTTTTTTAAATGACATATTTGATTACATTTCAAAGTCATCACTCATTACACGCAACTCGTTTTTCTCCTGAATTTGTAAGTTTATGAGTTCTTAAACAACGTATTCGATACGATGCTGCCAAAAGTTGGTAAGTTGATAGTTTAGGTATTTTGAGTTTACCACGGATAAGATGTCTATACTTATATACGTTTGCCATATAAAAATATCAAGTTCATCCGATTTTTAAAACATAGTTTCTTTAGCAGCTATTCATTATGTTAAAAATACGTGACTCTTGATCGTTGAATTTACCAACATCAGAAGACTGTAAAGATGTTTACAGTTTTAATTTAGATAAGAATCTAATTAATGAAACGCAGTGGTAAAATCTTTGTAATACTATTATCTAACATTTTTATTATTTTTCAATAGGTAGTTGAGCTAAAATAATAAAGGACTTCCGAAATAAGTTTGTAAATATTATGGTAAAATGGCATAGAAATTACATTATTTTCAACAGAAGGTATATGGAAGAATTGTCAGAAACATATTCAAATAACATGAACTTATTCAATGAAAGAACTTATGAACTTACACATTCAGGAGAAAAACCATTTGCGTGTGATGAATGTGATTTCCAATATAATCAAATATGTAATTTAAACATACCTAGTGAGCTTAAAACATATGAAATGGCAATACTGATAAAAACTTTATAAATGCGATGAAAGTTCATATAGATGCTCGCAAATTACTTGTCTTCTCCTCTCTCCTTGGTTGTATACTCATGGCTGAGGATCTTGACCACTGTTAAATTTTGTTAACCTTTGAGCGACTAAGACTTTCAAGCCTTCTCGATCTTCAGTTTCTCGCAAAGCAGAATAAATGGTGGCCGCAGTAATCGTAAAAAACATCATATGACAAATTCTTTCGAAGAACCTAAATTTAATCAGTGCACATATAGCTGCTCGCAACATAGTAATTTAAAAAGACAAAAGTGATAATAAATAGTATTGAAAAACCTTAAAAATGCAATTATTGTTTATAAAGATGCTCGCAACTTAGAAACATTAAAATCTCTAAAATGAAACATAACGGGGACACCCTCATTAATGCAATTTGTGGTCATATAGATGCTCGCGAATTAATATTTTAGAAGACAAACAAAAGCCATATTCTAATGAAAAACTTTATAAATGTGATGAATGTTCATATAGATGCTCGCAAATTAGTTGTTTTCTCCTCTCTTCTTGGTTGTATACTCATGGCTGAGGATCTTGACCACTTTTAAATTTTGTCATCCTTTGAGCGACCAACACTTTTAAGCCGTCTCGACCTTCCGCTTCTCGCAGAGCGGAATGAATGATGCCAGCAATACTCGTAAAAAACATGAAATAACACATTGTGACGAAAAACCTAAATGTGACCAGTGGACATATAGATGCTCGCTAGTTTAAAAATAAATAAGATGACAAAAAAATGTGTTCAAAAACCTTATAAATGCAATATATGTTCATAAAGATGCTCGCAACCTAGAAACCTTAAATCTATAAAATAAAACATAACGGGGCACACCCTCATAAATGCGATTTGTGCTTATATAGATGCTCGCGAATTAATGTTGTAAAAGTCATACTATGTCACATTCTGATTAAAAATTTTAGAAATTCAATGTATGTTCATATAGATTCTCGCGACGTGGTAGTCTTTAAATACCTACATATTATGACACATATTGTTTTCGAACATGTCCATTACTTATAAGATCTTATAATCCCAAATCCCTTATGGGATCATTTATGAGGGTGTGCCCCGTTATGTTTTATTTTATACATTTTTTTTGCATTTATAAGGTTTTTGAACACTTTTTTTGTCATCTTATGTATTTTTAAACTAGCGAGCATCTATATGTACACTGATCACATTTAGGTTCTTCGTCACAATGTGTTATTTCATGTTTTTTACGAGTAATGATGGCACCATTCATTCTGCTCTGCGAGAAACTGAAGATCGAGAAGGCTTGAAAGTCTTAGTCGCTCAAAGGATAACAAAATTTAACAGTGGTCAAGATCCTCAGCCATGAGTATACAACCAAGAAGGGAATCGAAGACAACTAATTTGCGAGCATCTGTATGAACTTTCATCGCATTTATAAGGTTTTTATCAGAATTGCTATTCCATATGTTTTAACTTTACTGGGTATTTTTAAATTACATATTTGATTATATTGGAAATCACATTCATTACACCCAAATGGTTTTTCTCCTGAATGTGTAAGTTCATAAGTTCTTTCATTGAATAAGTTCATGTTATTTGAATATGTTTCTGATAATTCTTCCATATACCTTTTGTTGAAAATAATGTAATGTCTATGCCATTTTACCATAATATTTACAAACTTATTTCGGAAGTCCTATATTATTTTAGCTTAACTATTGAAAAATAATAAAACTGTTAGGTTATAGTATTACAAAGATTTTACCACTGCGTTTCATTAGTTAGATTCTTATCTAAATTAAAACTGTAAACATCTTTACAGTCTTCTGATGTTGGTAAATTCAACGATCAAGAGTCACGTATTTTTAACATAATGAATAGCTGCTAAAGAAACTATGTTTTAAAAATCGGATGAACTTGATATTTTTATATGGCAAACGTATATAAGAATAGACTTCTTATCCGTGGTAAACTCAAAATACCTAAACTATCAACTTACCAACTTTTGGCAGCATCGTATCGAATACGTTGTTTAAGAACTCATAAACTTACAAATTCAGGAGAAAAACGAGTTGCGTGTAATGAGTGATGACTTTGAAATGTAATCAAATATGTCATTTAAAAAACCTAGTAGTCTTAAAACATGTGGAATGACAATACTGAACACACTAACGAATGCGATTTATGTTCATATAGATGCTCGCAAATTAAAGTTTTAAAAGACACAAAATGACACATTCCGATGAAAAATCTAAAAATGCAATGTATGTTCATATAGATTTTCGCGAATAATATGCGCACTTGCCGGACCGAGGATTGGAACTAGGGACACTTGACGCAATATGCCAACGCTTAAGCCGCGCGGCCATTTTTGGTGGATGGTGAAAAACCTTATAAATGCAATGTTTGTTCATATAGATGCTCGCAACTAAGTCATCTTAAAAACTAACAAATGACAAATTCTGGTGACAAACCTTTAAAATTCGATGTATATTCATATAAATGCGTACGACTTTGTTGTCTTAAAAGACATGAAATGAATATGTACATATTATATAGAACATACTCGTGAAAAATCTTATAAATGCAATGTATGTTCATTTGGATGCTCGCGACGTAGTAATCTTCAAACATATGTAAAGATACAAAATGGTGAATAAACTTTTAAATAAATTGACTACTTATACGGAGGCTCGGCATAAAATTATCTTAACGCTCATAAAACGAAACAGGAGAAAAACCATTTGCGTGTGATGAATTTTATTTTGAAAGTAGTACCTAAACAAATATGTCATTTAAAAACTCATAATCGTGATGAGTTTAAATATAAATGTAAACATACATGTAAGTAGGTACGTTGTTTAAGAACTAATAAACACACACATTCAAAAGAAAACCATTTGCGTGAAACAATTGTCGAAGCCGTCAGAGGCAATAACTTTTTAAAGAACCTACAAAACTTTATTTGATATCGATTCTGAATAGCATAATATGAAGTGACTAACACTTCTCTCCTAACATAACACCTACCAGAACTACAAGCATACGTTGCACCACCTGGAGAAACAGAGAAAAAGAAGATGCAAATATTATTAGGAAGAGTTAAGTGCCTGCAAGTTAACCCCTTTATATAAAAAAAATATAAATGTCATTCCAATATTATCTTTTGAAGAAAATATCGTTGCATAAAAACATACCTATTGCATTTTTCAAAAGTATGCATACCTAATTGTATTCTAATAACTTAACGGTATTTATTTTTATTACAGATCATTTTAAAAAACAGTAGGTAAGTATAATTATATAATTTACTGCATTTTTCCTTATGAAACTGACATTGATCCATTCAAAATCATAAATAAATAGATAAATGTTAAGAAAGTTGAATGATTTTGTAATTTTGACACTTTTGTGTAATCAAATTGTCAATTTTGAAGTAGTCTATTATAAACCGACATATTTAGTGAGCCTTACACCGTTTTGGCTATTTTGCTGAGACTCTTTTGACTGGATGTTCCAAACGGATGCGGTCGTTTTTGTACAGGACATTTTGACGGGGTACTTAGTGAAAATGGAAAAATGCGAATTTTTCGCGTAATTTAAATGGAAAGACAATAAAAATTTCATGAAAAATCATCTCCTATATATTATTATCCTAAGAGATTTTGGAAAATTCACTAACAGCTCATTTAAGCGACATTTTATTGTTATTTTTACATCTTCACTTCGAAATGTGCGCTACCGATTCATCTACCGTTTGAATTGACCACATTTCACAAATTTTCAATGATTTTACAGGTACGTGACGTTTATAACTGATATTTTCTCATATAGCGTATACAATTCGCCATACTTCTTTTAACATACAGCAGAATGACGTCTTCGTCGCTTAAGACCTTCTAATCCTTTATTTGACAAACGGATTCGATTATTTTTATTCAAATATCGTAATGTAGGCATTGGCGCACTTTTTTCCGGTGAAAAAATCATAATCTTGCTACAATTCACTGCGTAAATAAAAATCTGACAGGTGTGTCCGCCACTGTCCGTCATATCATAGATAACGTGATATTCCAAATTTGATTTTTTTAAATACTTCTTTGTGGCTGTTCACCCACTATTTTTGTTATTGAATAATTACCTAGGCTACTAATTTCCATACTAAAAAAGTTGCCATTGCAAACAATGAAAGAAATTAATACGAATTGTTATAGTTATCAAAATGTGTGATATTGTATAATATCTACCTATTTTTTTCGTCCCTATCATCATCAATCTTGACCTATACACTGCTGGATGAAGGCCTCCTCAGCCTTATTCTACTCCTTACTTACACATGAATTGTTATATTTATCAAAATCAGTGATATAATATTATTATCTACCTATCTATATATAATGCCATTATTATCACGAGCCTCAATAAATCCACTGCTGGATGAAGGCCTCTCTACGTTGATTGTATTCTTGACAGTATTTAATTTCTATGAAGGCCTCCGACTTCCTGACTAGCTCAGGCACTTGGAAGTGGAGGTTCATTAATGTGGAGGAACAGGCAGGAATCTCATAGACGTGGAGTAACCAAAAAGTCACGAGACACAAAGTCAACTACATATTCATATCGTCATCATAATCATCATCACCATCATCATCATCAACTAGGATCAATCCACTACTGGATGAAGGGTTCCGCAACCTGATTCTACTACTATCGGTTTAGCGAATTTGTGATATTATACCTATTTCTATCATTCTTATATCATCGACCTGAACCAATCCACTGCTGGATAATGGCCTCCCTAGCCCGGTTTTACTCCTTTCTGTCATATGAATTGCTGTATTTATCAAAATCGGTGATATTATATTTAAAAACATATTCATATCGTCATCATCATCATCAACCAGGTTCCATCCACTGCTTAATAAAGACCTCCCTAGCCTGATTCTACTCCTTTTGTCATATGAATGTATGTATTTATCAAAATCTGTGATATTATATGTATCTACACATTCATATCGTCATCATCATCATCATCATTATCATATACCTGAACCAATCCACTGCTTAATAAAGACCCCCTTAGCCTAATTCTCCTCCTTTCTGTCATATGAATTTCTGTATTTATCAAAATCGGTGATATTATATTTATCTACATATTCATATCGTCATCATCATCATCATCATCGACCTGAACCAATCCACTGTTTAATAAAGACCTCCCTAGCCAGATTCTACTCCTTTCTGTCATATGAATTTCTGTATTTATCAAAATCGGTAATATTATATTTATTTAAATATTCATATCGTCATCATCATCATCAACCAGGATCCATCCACTGCTTAATAAAGACCTCCCTAGCTTGATTCTACTCCTTTTGTCATATGAATGTATGTATTTATCAAAATCTGTGATATTATATGTATCTACACATTCATATCGTCATCATCATCATCATCATTATCATATACCTGAACCAATCCACTGCTTAATAAAGACCCCCTTAGCCTAATTCTCCTCCTTTCTGTCATATGAATTTCTGTATTTATCAAAATCGGTGATATTATATTTATCTACATATTCATATCGTCATCATCATCAACATCATCGACCTGAACCAATCCACTGCTTAATAAAGACCTCCCTAGCCAGATTCTACTCCTTTCTGTCATATGAATTTCTGTATTTATCAAAATCGGTGATATTATATTTATTTACATATTCATATCGTCATCATCATCATCATTGACCTGAACCAATCCACTACTTAAAGACCTCCTTAGCCTGATTCTACTTCTTTCTGTCATATGCATTGCTGTATTTATCAAAATCGGTGATATTATATTTATCTACATATTCATATGGTCATTATCATTTTCATCATCATTGACCTGAACCAATCCACTGCTTAATAAAGACCTCCCTAGCCAGATTCTACTCCTTTCTGTCATATGAATTGCTGTATTTATCAAAATCGGTGATATTATATTTATCTACATATTCATATCGTCATCATCATCATCATCGACCTAAACCAATCCACTGCTTAATAAAGACCTCCCTAGCTTGATTCTACTCCTTTCTGTCATATGAATTGCTGTATTTATCAAAATCGGTGATAATATATTTATTTACATATTCATATCGTCATTATCATCATTATCATCATCATCATCATCGACCTGAAACAATCCACTGCTTAATAAAGACCTCGCTAGCCTGATTCTACTCTTTTCTGTCATATGAATTGCTGTATTTATCAAAATCGGTGATATTATATTTATTTACATATTCATATCGTCATCATCATCATCATCGACCTAAACCAATCCACTACTTAAAGACCTCCTTAGCCTGATTCTACTCCTTTCTGTGATATGAATTTCTGTATTTATCAAAATCGGTGATATTACATTTATCTACATATTCATATCGTCATCATCATCAACCAGGATCAATTCACTGCTGGATGAAGAGTTCCGCAACCTGATTCTACTACTATATTATACCTATTTCTATCGTCTTTATCATCATTGACCTGAACCCATCTATTGCTGGATAAAGGCCTCCAATGCCTGATTCTACTCCTTTCTGTCATTTGAATTGCTGTATTTATCAAAATCGGTGATAATATATTATATCTATTTATATTTCCATTATCATTATGAACCTGAATCAATCCACCGGTGGATGAAGGCCTCTCTAAGTTGTTTGAATTTCTGTCGGTCATATGAATTACTATATTTATCAAAATTGCTGATATTATATTTTCCCATTCATAATATCGTCATTATCATCATCAACCAAGATTAATCCACTGCTGGATGAAGGTTATCCCAACCTAATTCTACTCTTCTTGGTCATATAAACTGCAATATTTTTTTAAATTTGTGACCTACCTACCTACCCATTTATATCGTCATTATCGTCATCAACCTGTATCAATCCACTGCTGGATGAAGGCCTCTTTAAGCTGATTCCACATCTTTAGGTCTTATAAATTCCTATTCTTATCAGATATAATATGTATTACTTCATTATTTATCAACATTTGTCTCGATATGAATGTCCCGCACCGGGAAACTATATTGTTTAAGGTTAATTTTTAAAACAAAATATGATTTTTAAAATATTATTCTGTGGCTCCAAGCATTTATTTTTTATAGACAATGAAACAAAATAATGTTTAAATTTATTTTTTATGCTGCTAACCTTTTTCTATTATGTAAATGGGACCCGAAAGAGATTAATATTCGCGTTATATTGGATCGCTATTTATGATAATCACGATTGAGATGTATAACTATTTATCATATTTAAATGCACATTGTACCTACACATATATTGTATTAAAATTAAAATGACAGTGATAGCAATCGGCGATTGCCAGCTGTTTTGCTAGGCTTAGCAGCCTGAAATGGTGTCAGATGATATTGAGAAGGCCAGACTCCAGAATATACTACGCACATGACTCCAAATTTGTATTTGCAGTGACGACATGCATATCGTAAAACTGACAAATCAGATAAATTTTCAATTGTCTGACGTGAATGAAAATCCATCCCGAAGGGAAAACTATGGCGCCGTCTATACACACTTTACAATTATTATATTAAAATCCAACACCAAGTCACTATGATGAAAAGCTGTCTGCAAGACCTAGCGAGACAGACTGGCGAGAGCCAGCTGGCTCAGCTAGTGTAATTAAATTACTCAAAGGTGTGCATTTAAAAAATGTGGAAAAAAAATGTTTGGTTTTAAAACTTGACGGCCACTCAAAATCTAATTACTAGTTTAATATAAGAGATAAAATTTTTTAAAATCGTGCTTAAAGTTTACATAAATTAACCTAATTGGATGCACTAAACAAAAAAATTTTAAGGCAATTTTAATGGTTCAAGTATCAAGTCACTAAATTTTAAAAAATAATATCTCTCACGATATAATCGATAAAACAAAAAAAGCACGTGCACAAACGTAAGCCAATAATAGACAAATTGATGACTTAATAAAAAGTTAAAAAAAGTTTGTTGGGTGGTTCTACTTAACGTTAATTAAATATTTCATATAGAATAACTCACGCACTATATGAGAAAAAAAATAATAAAGTATAAATAATTGCGCACTAGCTATGCAACAAGAGATTTAACTACTAAATATTTTTTTAAACCCACCCAGTCAGATTTTGCATACAAACTTTAAAATTAAATAGCGCGCTGAATATAGGTGAAAAAGCAAAACAAAATCATGCACTAATGTACACTACCAACGCACAAGTGTTTACAATTTAAATTTAAGGAAAAACACATGTTTAGTGACACAAGTATCCAGCATTTAGCTGGGTCACCCAAATTGAAATGCGAATAACCCCCTTAATGTGCGTGCACAAACGAAAAAAACGCGTGCACAAACGTGCACTAACGATGCACAAACGAATGCACTCGAAAAAAGTTGAAATTTCAACATTGGGTGACCCAACGTTTAGCTGGAACACCCAATTTGAAATTGGAATTTTTCGGTTATTATAGGTGCACAAACGAAAAAAAATCGTGCACAAACGTGCACTAACGATGCACAAACAAATGCACGCAAAAAAAGTTGGAGTTTTAACATTGGGTGTTCCAGGTAAATGGACCTACGTTTGGTCTCTAGTGACTTGATACTTGAAATAATAAATTAGCCTTAAAATTTTTTTGTTAAATGCATCTGATTAGGTATATTTATGATAACTTTGAACACGATTTTTTAAATTTTTATCTCTTATATTAAGCTAGTAATTTGATTTTGAGCGGCCGTCAAGTTTTAAAACCAAACATTTTTTTTCCACATTTTTTAAATACACACCTTTGAGTAATTTAATTACATGATTTTTCATGAAGTTTTTATTGTTTTTTCATTTAAATTACGCGAAAAATTCGCATTTTTCCATTTCCACTAAGTACCCCGTGAAAATATCCCGAACAAAAACGACCGCATCCGTTTGGAACATCCAGTCAAAAGAGTCTATACAAAATAGCCAAAACGGTGTAATGCTCACTAAATATGTCGGTTTATAATAGACTACCTTAAAATTGATATTTTGATTACACTTAAGTGTCAAAATTACAAAAACATTCAACATTCTTAACATTTATCTTTTTATTTATGATTTTGAATAGATCAATGTCAGTTGCATACGGGAAAAGCAGTAATTAATAATTATTCTTAGGTACCTACTGTTTTCTAACAATATGATCCGTAATAAAAATAAATAAGTTATTAGAATAAAATTAGGTATGCATATTTTTGAAAAATGCAATATATCTTTATGCAACGATATTTTCTTCAAAAGATAATATTGGAATGACATTTATATTTATTTTGTATATAGGAGTTACCTTGCAGGCACTTAACTCTTCCTAATAATATTTGCATAGGTATTATGATTTTTTTCTTTTTCTCTGTTTCTCCAGATGGTGCAACGTATGCTTGTAGTTCTGGTAGGTATTATGTTAGGAGAGAAGTGTTAGACAAAAACTTCATATTATGCTCTTCAGAATCGATATCAAATGAAGTTTTGTAGGTACTTTAAAAAGTTATTGCCTCTGATGGCTTCGACAATTGTTTCACGCAAATGGTTTTCTTCTGAATGTGTGAGTTTATGAGTTCTTAAACAACGTACCGACCTACATATCTGTTTACATTTATATTTAAATTCATCACGTTTATGAGTTTTTAAATGACATATTTGTTTACATTTAAAATGAAATAGATCACACGCAAATGGTTTTTCTCCTGTTTCGTTTTATGAACTTTAAGATAATGTTGTGCCGAGGCTTCGTATAGGTAGTCAATTTATTTAAAAGGTTAATCACCATTTTGTATCTTTACATGTGTTTGAAGATTACTCCGTCGCGAGCATCCAAATGAACATACATCGCATTTATAAGATTTTTCACGAGTATGTTTTATATATGTATATATTCATTTCTTCTCTCTTCTTCACACGCATTTATATAAATATATTTTTCATTTATAAGGATTTTCACCAGAATTTTTCATTTTATGGTTTTTAAGATGACCAAGTTGCGAGCATCTATATGAGCATATATTGCATTTATAAGGTTTTTCACCAGTCACCAAAAATGCCAGTGCGGCTTAAGCGTTGGCCTATTGCGTCGAGGATCACAGGTTCGAATCCTGGGTCTGGCAAGTACGCATATTATTCACGAGAATCTGTACATATGCATACATTGCATTTATCAGATTTTTCATCGGAATGTGTCATTGTGTGTCTTTTAAAACTTAAATTTGCGAGCAACTATATGAACACAAATCGCATGTGTAAGGGTGTCCACCAGTATTATCATTCTACATGTTTTAAGACTACAAGGTATTTTTAAATGACAATTTTGATTACATTTCTAATCACAATCATCACACGCAACTGGTTTTTTTTCCTGAATGTGTAAGTTTATGAGTTTTTATACAACGTATTCAATACGCTGCTGCCAAAAGTTAGTTAGTCGATAGTTTAGGTATTTTGAGTTTACAACGGATAAATTGTCTAAACTTATATACGTTTGCTTGAAAAAAAATCCAGATGATACGATTTTTAGAACATAGTTTTTTAGCTATTCATTATGTTAAAAATACGTAACTCTTGATCTTTCAATTTCTCAACATCAAAAGACTGTAAAGATGTTTACAGTATTAATCTAGATAAAAATCTAACCAAATGTCAATAAAACGCGGTATTTAAATCTTTGTAATAATATTAACAATTTTATTATTTTTAATAGTTGAGCTAAAAGTTAGGCCTTCTTCAGAAATAAGTTTGTAAATATTATGTTAAAATGGCAAAGAAATTACGTTATTTTCAACAGAAGGATTATGAAGGAAATATCGGAAACATATAAAAATTACATTAACTTATTCATTGAAAGAACTTATAAACTTACACATTCATGAGAAAAACCATTTGCGTGTGATGAAATGTGATTTCCAATTTAATCAAATATGTCAGTTAAAAATACCTAGTAAGCTTAAAACGTATGGAATGGCAATACTGGTGAAAAAACTTATAAATGCGATGAATGTTCATATAGATGCTCGCAAATAAATTGTCTTCTCTTCCCTTCTTGGTTGTATACTCATGGCTGAGGATCTTGACCACTGTTAAATTTTGTTATCCTTTGAGCGACAAAGACTTTCAAGCCTTCTCGATCTTCAGTTTCTCGCAAAGCATAATAAATGGTGGCCGCAGTAGTCGTAAAAGACATGATATGACAAATTGTTTAGAAGAACCTAAATTTAATCAGTGCACATAATATAGCTGCTCGCAACATAGTAGTTTAAAAAAACAAAAGTGATGATAAATAGTGTTGAAAAACCTTATTAATGCAATTATTGTTTATAAAGATGCTCGCAATCTATAAAATGAAACATAACGGGGGACAATCTCATTAATGCGATTTGTGTACATATAGATGCTCGCGAATTAATATTTTAGAAGACAACTAGGTTAGATTAAAGCTAATGAGAAAAACCTTATAAATGCGATGAATGTTCATATAGATGCTCGCAAATTAGTTGTCTTCTCCTCTCTTCTTGGTTGTATACTCATGGCTGAGGATTCTGACCACTTTAAAATTTTGTCATCCTTTGAGCGACTAAGACTTTCAAGCAAAGCAAAACAAAATCGTGCACTAACGTTTACTACCAACGCACAAGTGTTTACAATTTAAATTTAAGTAAAAACACATGTTTAGTGACACAAGTATCCAGCATTTAGCTGGGTCACCCAAATTGAAATGCGAATAACCCCCTTAATGTGCGTGCACAAACGAAAAAAACACGTGCACAAACTTGCACTAACAATGCACAAGCGAATGCACTGAAAAAAAGTTGAAATTTCAACATTGGGTGACCCAACGCTTAGCTGGAGCACCCAATTTGAAATTAGAATTTTTCGGTTATTATAGGTGCACAAACGAAAAAAAATCGTGCACAAACGTGCACCAACGATGCACAAACAAATGCACGCACGCAAGTTGGAGTTTTAACATTGGGTGTTCCAGGTAAATGGACCTGACTAATATAGTCTTAAAGTGCGAGGATGGTAACCCTAAATTGCTCTGCATCCCATATAAAGTTGTTTACTTGTCAAATATCATAATAATAATCGATATTATGTTATATCTACTGACATATGTAATTTAAATAATGATTATTTAGTTTTACAACCGATTTTTTATTACTATTACTTACTCAAACATTATTTTACCCTCCACATTGCAACTGGCGACATTATTCTGACGTTTCATAATAAATACTTACCAATAATTAAAGATTCTGACACTTGAAATTTAAAAACTTATCAGAATTGTCTATTAATACTTACTTGAAAAATACACGCCTATATTTTATAAGTTACCTATGTAGAACATGAGAAATACATATAATTATATAATTTTAGCCGTTAACTAACGGACACAACAGTAAGCGAGAGAAAAGATGACAATTGTATTAGAGATAATGAGACGAAGATACTTTTACAATTATCTTTGAAAGAAAACCGTTAGATTCGAATTTGTGGAAGAGATTGTTTTATATTTTGTCTCCGGATGGAATTTATATCTGAACTCTTCATGAAGTGTTACACTTTACAAGGCATAATATAGGTACCGATAAGAATGTAACTTTCTCCGACATATTATATAGGTACTTACGTCACAAACAGGGTTATATGATGGAAAATCGGTTAAATAGCATATAAAGGATTAGGAATCTCATATATACGGCCCTAAATCTGTAAGTGGAAAGGGTCACGGCCACTTGCTTCCGCCCAAATAATACGTCACTCCTTAATTAGTATTTAAACTGAACGGACGGTCACTCGGATAATTTTAAATAAGAGTCCAGCCTAGCTGAGAGTTAAGCAGAATTCAACCGAGATTAAAGTTAAGTAACATATTTTAAACAATTTTAGACTATAGTATTATCGTATTAGATAAAAAAAAAAAAACAGTCCAGTCGCCTCTATTCACCGTGGAATGATCGATCTGTCATAATAATATGAACTCTCCAGCTTCAAAATGTTATAGATACCGGTCAATACCGATGAAATACCTTGTCAACTTTACAAATCGATAAGGACTAATCAGGAAACGCAGAATTAAAGAGAACTGAAATACCTAACGAGTGTGGGGTATCAATCTAACAGGCACCTAATCGAACGAGAGTGTCGAAGAATATGGAAAAACCTATTTATTTTATTCAACGAATAAGACACAAGATTTGAGAATGTAACATTCTATATTATATTATATTGAACATAATAATATCTAGGTACATTATATTTTAAAACATTTGCTTGAGAAAAAAAATCATAGATTCACTTTGTATTTTATACAATAGGTACGTATCTAAAAACATTGTAAAGAATAATATTAAATAATTAGGTACTTGTGAATTTGTTATATGATACCATTTATTATTATTAGATACATACATTTATTTTATCGTTATGTTTTTTACAGGTAACTCAAAATGTGGGAACTGAAACACTTTGCTGGTGTGGAGTAACATGCAACCGATCTTGAGTGTAGAAGAATATGGGAAAAACTTTAACACGTGTCGAGATACGCTTGTTATTTGTTCTGACAACTACTGCTCTCGGCTTATTCACTGACGCTCATTCAATATTAGTGTATTTGAACGTTGCAACACACACTATAGCGCGTCTATCATGTGCGGTTCATTTTCGTAGGTCACTTACATTAAAAACTCTGCATCAAAATATAGAGCTTCGGAATTTATTTCCTAATCTCTTTTGTGGTTTTTATTTAAAACATAAATATTATTTTTTCTCTTTGCAGCGCAATCCTTTTTATTTATTTCAAATCAAACTTTAATGTTATAAACATAGGTACTGAAATGACATTCGATATAAATAAAAAACATTTCAAGTTATACACAAATTTATTTTTGAGTGATGTACTTACCTACAATAAATGCAAGTAAAGTGCGAGGTATTATGTTAGTTATAATTATATTAGAAATTTTCATATCAGTATTCAATATTGCATACATAATACATAGGTAATTTAAATCACAATATAATAAAAACGCATATAAAAGTATCTCATAGAAATTGTGCCATACGGCATTTTAGTTTCTTCACGTTTGCGTTGTACATTAATACTTATATATGACAATTAAAATTTTGCGAATTCAGTGGTATATAATATATAAGAGCAATAATTATAATTACTTCTTCTTTCACCCTGAAATGCCCCAGCATTAGAGAGTAGAGACACCACAAAATCGCGCCACTTTCCTCGGTCCATTGCATATGCTCATAATGAAATATTATTAATAATAAAAATGTTGAACATACATAATTTTGAAAAACACTTCTGAGAAAATATATATTATAACCAATAGAAAAAAAAATTTTGAAAAAAGTAAGCCACCCCGGCAGGGATCGAACTCACCATCTCTTGGGCTTACGCCTCGTCCGGGCATTTATCCTTTATGCTACAAGGCGACGTACTAATTGCGACAAATTTTAACCATTGGCCTTTTTAATCCCTGCTCATCAGTGCTCCTCGAAATCAAGCTACAATCGGTTTTTGTTTATTAAATCAAAGTAGGTACCTACTACTTTAATTACTGACCGACGTCACCAATATTTTGATGATGTAACTTACTTGAACTTGCTAATAATTTTTAATTATAGCAAGTTACCTACTTTGATTTAATAAACAAAAACCGATTGCCAAAGTAGCTTGATTTCCAGGAGCACGGACAGGTATTATAAGGCCAATAGTTAAAATTTGCGCAATTAGTACGTCGCCTTGTAGCATAAAAGATAAATGCGCGGACGGGGCGTAAACCTAAGAGATGCAGAGTTCGATTTCCTGCCGGGGTGGCTTACTTTTTTCAAAAAAGATTTTTTCTATTGGTTATTATAAATTTTCTTAGAAGTTTTTTTCAAAATTATGTATGTTCAATAATTAGAATGGTACATTCTTAAAATCTTGTGAATTATTCGTTGAATAAATGAAATAGTTAATTAAAATAAATTTGTTGTATGTAGTTTTGGTGAAACCATACAACAAACTGATAGCTGTTGAGGAATCTTTGGAAGTAAGGGCTCCATCTCTGAAACCTTCAATTTAATTTCACAATACAAGTGCTGATATACCTTGGCCCAAAATATGTTTGTTTATCGACTCTATAATTATTATGTATAGGATCAATACAATAATGAAAAATAAAACATCTGGTAGATCGAGCCTACTAGTTAAGTTTATAAAAAGAGTTCTGATAAACCAGTAGTTATGATCCTAGAACGCGATGCAGAACCGTAGACGTAAAGCTGCTATTCTAACAAGAAAATACGTCACATTTCCTTTCTCTCTTTCACTTGGGCGTTTTAATAAGAATACTTAATGTTTTTCTCACGGAACTTAGGTCGTCGAAATCGGGCAATTAAAGTTAGGCGCGTATCCAAGGGACTTACGCTCCTAAGTATGGTTCTGCACCGCGCTCTTAGTTTGTTTAGAAGGGTACAGCATCTTCAGTCGTATTCTGTGAGATTTTTTTACGATGAAAACTTTGCAAATAGTCACATTTGGACGTGTCAGATTTTTTCGTATGGAATATTACGACTTCACTTTTCTTGCGGTACTTTCTGACTCGTTTGTGAAATCATCAGTCAGGTTGAGGATTATCCCTAATAGCAATGGTTAGGTCGTCATTTTATCAAGAAGAGATTTTTGGCACGTGATACTTGAAGTGGTATCACTATTATGATGTTTCAATGACCAAAAATATTTATTTTGTTATTCGGTTTCATTTCGTGTGTCGTACGACATTTAAATTTTTGAAGCTACGTATCCTGTTAGTTTTTGTTTAGCAATTTTTATCTCAACAAATTGGTAGTTATGTATTATGTTGTATAGGTACTAGATTTGAAACAGGACTCACGATGTGGTTTTTCATCAGTATGTGTCTTTTTATGTCTTTTAAGATCACTATTTGTAATGAACCTTTTAAAACACACATCGCATTGATGTGGTTTTTCACCAGTATGCGTCATCTTATGTGTTTTGAGAGTACTGATTTGAGTAAAGTTTTTTAAACACACATCACATTGATGCGGTTTTTCACCAGTGTGTGTCACTTTATGTCTTTTGAGATCATTATTTACAATGAACTTTTTAAAACACACATTGCATTGATGTGGTTTTTCCCCAGAATGTGTCATTTTATGGATTTTGAGATAACTAATTTGCAGAAATTTTTTAAAACACACATCGCACTGATGTGGTTTTTCACCAATATGTGTCAATTTATGTCGTTTAAGACCTTTATTTGCAATGAACTTTTTAAAACACACATCGCATTGATGTGGTTTTTCACTAGTATGTGTCATTTTATGATTTTTAAGATGACTACTTCGAGAGAATATTTTAAAACATAAATCACATTGATGTGATTTTTTACCAATATGTGTCTTATATAACTTAAGATGCTGAGACTTCGTGCATGAAATATAATGACTATTTAGATGATTTACAGATTCAAACACTCCATAACAATCATTGCAAATAAAGTTACGTGGAAAATGTGTAACTCTTCTCAAGACAATTCGAACTTCCTTTGGCAAGTACGATTTCAGAACTTGAACGTTTTGTTCATCTATAGTTATCTCTGAATGCTGTATTATATTTTCCATTTTATTGGATGCAGGTGTTATGTTGTTAATGGCCAGGCTATTGTTAACTGTATATTTTCTTACGATGTCCAGTGTGTTATGTGTGAAACATTGCCGAGAAGAAATCTAGAAAAAAATAGGATTTGCTTATTCAATTCAATAGTAATAAAATCCACCATATAGCATTCATGCAATGTGTTTTATCAAGTAAATATTATAAGGATTGGTTGTTTTTTTGTTTAAATAGAACTTACGAAACGGTTAACTGTCAAACTAATCTATGACACTGCCCTGAATTGACATTGATGATTACTAATCACTCATATTATTAATCATACTAATCAATGATTAGTATAGACTGGCAAAACAACATGAATAGAGTCACGATTGAACAACGCTAGCAAAACATCCATTTTGACTTGAATGGGCTTAAAAAACTATCTTTATAATTTTATTGAACATACCTGATCTAATGGCCTGTATTGTGGATCAGAGGAACATTGGGGATTCTGATTATCGGTTTGGCGGATTGCGTTGTTAATAAATTCTACGTTGATGACGACTGCCTCTTCGTAATTCTCAGATTTTATATAAGTCAGACCGATTTCACGATTCTGAAAATAACAACATTATTAATATTATGTAACGGTAAAACAGCTCTTTCTTCTTCTATCAGTGGCCGCCAATATATGACTGCATTTGAACAAATGAATGTAATCTCAACGAGCGATAGTCCGGCCCATGGCCCCTACAAGGGGGGGGGGGGCTGACAGGGCTCTAGCCTGGAGCCCGTGCTCAAGAGGGGCCCGGCGTGGCAAGTCAACCAAATAAGTGAGACAAACACACATCACAAATTTTCTCTAATAGCAAAATAAAGTCGCCTGCGGCGCTATTTTCCTTTGATAATGTTATTATTTCAAAGTATGTGGTTCAACGATGCAATTTTTAATTGTATATCGATGCCCAACAACTCCATAATTTAAATGGATGCAATAAAATATAAAAAAAACACTAAATATATTAATTTTACCGCGTACACCATTACACCATTTGGGATACGCTACTGTAGAGCGTCCATGGAGGTATTAAGGTAAGTAGAGAGCATCCCATTGCCTTTATACTTAGCGATAGGTAGGGGGCCCGCCAAAGATCTTAGCCTGGGGGCCTGCTTCAGGATGTGGGGGCCATGGTCCGGCCCAATTCATCTCACCAGTTTAGCAGGATCACATCGCATAGGTACTTTTGTTTGTCTCAGGAAAAATACGTTTTTAGTCTTGACGCATGATGTCCAACATGCACCTTACAGTTTTACGTTGAAGCTACTCGTAATGTTTGAGTATTTCGTTACACTAACGCACACATTAGTACACTTTACGGTACATTCGGCGCTTATGGTCAAAGCACCATGAGATTACACCTAAAGCAATATTATTTGAAGGATGACGAAGCATTTCCATGGGGTGGTGTCAATTCCCAAATATTTGAATACATTCTCCAAGACTCAAAGAACAAAATCGGAATGGTGGACTCTCAATAATAAATGTGCAAATCATATTCACTGTTATCATTGTTTGAAGAGGTCCATTTAATGGAGAAAAATTTAGTTTTCTCGCCACTGCACTCTTGCATTTTTTGTTACATATTATACCATATACCCAGATAGTCTGTACTTTGATTTCAGCGACAGAAATCTTAGCTTGTAGCTAAAATCAAGCAGTGATATTCACCTCAAGCAGTCTCATGTCACATTGGTTTTTAACTTCCGGTTTCGAGCAAATCGCGTGAACTGGTACCTAGTTACTGTTTTTTTTTTTTTTTTTTTTTGTGATTTTACCGAGGCTTTGACTGCGACTCGCTGTCATATCGCCTCTTCTCTTCTAGAAGGGGATCCGTCGATCAGGTCCTCACTCCTATTCTGTTAAATAACTTTACAATTTTGCCTAGCTCTTCCGTCTTACCCACCGCCAGGACACCCTTCAATTCGTCGACATTCTCATAGATATCTGCAATTCGCAGCTGTACTCTGTGAACTTCATATTTGGGGCATTGCAGTGCTATATGTACAATGTCCTCTAAAACATGACATTCATCGCAGAGCTGCGATTCGCTTCTTCCCATGAGGACATCAAATCTTTTGCCCATGGTGTGCCCTGTTCTTAGCCTCAGTATTAACTTAAGCTCATTCCTCGTCAAAGAAGACTCTACAAACCAGGGCACCTCTCGTGGTGTTGGTAGAATCGACTTACTCCATTTCCCCTTTTCTAATGATGCCCTATGGTGAAAATCTATCCACATACTATGGCACATTTTCTTTATAGCCTCATTCCAGTCCAGGTTTTCTGGTATCCACTGATATGGTACCCCTGAATGGCCGGCTACCTTTGCCAGCTCATCTGCCCTTTCATTTCCCTCAATGCCCATGTGCGATGGGATCCATTGAAGGCATAGATCTCCTCCTCTATTTTTCTTGGCGTCGATCTGGTCAAGGATGTGGTATGCTATGGTTTTACTGTTATGTGAGCGAGTTGCTGCGGCAAGATGTTGTAAAGCGCTTTTGGAGTCTGTTAAAATGACAGCGGATTGCGCCGAGAAATCATCGCTTAAAGTGTATTTAATTGCTTCGTTTATCGCGATGAGTTCCGCCGTCATTATTGGTATTGCTGGGTTTAGCTTCCAGCTCTTGTTTATACCTACTTCTGGTATCACAAGAGCTGCTCCTGCTCTATTCTGATCTTTGAATCCATCTGTATAAAGGTGGCTCCATCCTACGTACCTCTCTGTCAGCATTTTTTCGACACGCTCTCTTCCTTTATCGGATACTATGCTCCGTTTTGGTTTGTCTATTCCTTTGACCTCTAGTTGGATAACAGAGCTGAGGTCGTAGGTACCAACTGGCCTCCTCAGCGAATACATACCTAGGCATTTTGTATTTAATACCTCCCAACTTTCTGTGGCTTTTAGGATTCCTACCAGTAGAGGGAGCTTTCTTTTCTCATAGTATGTATTGCTTTCAACAAGCTCGTATAGGAGTTTCACCTTTGCCAATATGGGGTTATCTATTATAGATTTCCACTTCATCCATGTCTTGGTAGCCAGTGCCCATCTCCTGACATTCAGTGGAGGTACGCTGAGTTCCGCTTGGAGCACGTGAATGGGTGTTGTCCTGATAAAGCCTCCACATATTCTTAATGCTTTGGACTGGATGCGGTCTAGCCTCACCGAATTAGTTTCGGCAGCGGAGTGGTAAAACATGCTCCCGTAATCTAATCGGCTTCTAATGAGTGCCGTGTATAACCTTCTCATATGAATGGGGTGTACGCCCCACCCACCTCCCGCCAGTACTTTGAGTATGTTCAGAGGTTGTGTCAGGCTATTCGCGCAATGACTAATATGATGCTTCCACGTTAGTCTATAGTCCAGGTTCATACCTAAAAATTTATAAGTGTCTACTCTTTCTATTATAGTGCCGTCGATTTTTATGTTAAGCTGGTTTTGTCTCTTGCCTCTGGCAAAAAGAACCACCTTAGTTTTGCTGGGAGCTATTTTGAGGCCTCGCGTTTCCAATAATAATTTCATTTCGTCAAGACTCTTCTGCATTAACCTTTGACATTCATCTACTCTTTTTCCCGAACAAAAAAGTGCGAAATCATCTGCATATTGTACAATGTTGACCCTCGTCATTAACTTTAATATGTCAGTTGTAAGAATGTTGAATAGTAATGGGGATAAGGGGTCTCCTTGCGGAAGGCCTCTTGAGCATACCGTACTCTTCTTTTCATTATTAATGCACATGGTGATTTTTCTTTCATTTAAATACTGCTTAAGATATTTAGTGATCTTCCCACCGATTCCCCATTCATTCAACACCCTTGACACTTCTTTCACATGCACATTATTATACGCATCCTGGATGTCCAGGAATGTTGTCAGGGTTACTTCGTTTTTGACCTGTGCTGCATTGATGTCTAGTACTAGGTTGCCTATGTTCTCCAGAGTCGACTTTTGCCTTCTGAATCCCGTAGTATTGTGATGAAATAGTTGTTTTTTCTCTGCAAACCATTCGATTCTTCTTGCAATCATCTGGTTGAACGTTTTGCACATGCATGATATGAGTGCAATTGGTCTGACTGACGACACTAGGGTAGGGTCTCGCCCTGGTTTTAAGATTGGGATAATCATCGTTTCCTTCCATTGCCTAGGGACTTTGCCGGTTTCCATGATTAAGTTGAATATCTCCACTAGTTTATTTTTTCCGATCTCTGGCAGCTGAGCGATCATGGAATATGAAACTTCGTCCATGCCGGGGGCAGTGTCTTTATTTTTGGTTACTGATCTTAGTTCCGCCACTGTAAGAATTTCATTCATTGTATCATTAGGATTATATGTTTCCTGTTCTGCGATTTCTTCCTTCGTTTCGTCACTTTTACTTGCTAGTTGTTGAAGGAGGAGTGACGCCATGCTTTCATCCAGTTGATTTTTGAATTTGTTTCCCGATTTGCCCTTCATCCAACTCATTTTTCTCCACATTTCTGAGTAGGAAGTTTCCGAGTTGACGGAGTCACAAAATGTTTTCCAACTTTCTCTTTTGGCTTTTAGGATTACTTTTCGAGTCGTGGCTTGCTTTTTCTTTAGTTCTAGGTAGTTTTCTGTGGAACTGATTTTTTTGAAGCGAGTATAGGCAAGCCTTCTCTCAGCGATTGCCTTTGATACTTCGGAGTTCCACCATGGTTTTGGTCTAAAGTTTGGGTGACTGCATACTTTGAGTCTCGGAATGCTTGAATTTGCCCCATTATTCAATATTGCCTCCAATTTATCATACTCTACTTGTGCATCTCTGGTAGGTTCTGTAAGTCTGTCTATGTCATTTGAGATTATTTCTCGATATTGTTCCCAGTTTGCTTTAGGGTAATTTCTTCTTGGGTTGATTTCTGTTTGGCATTGATTTTCCACAAACTCGATGATAATGGGTAAGTGGTCACTGCCCATCGTATCGGAGTCTATTTTCCAATCGGTTTCCAGTACCAGCTCGTTGGAGATAAATGTTATATCCGGTGCCGCTCCTCTCTGATTTGGAGGGGCGACCCTAGTACTTTGTCCATTGTTAATCGCTACTAAGTCAGAGTCAAGGCATACGTCAGCGACATCCTCTCCTCTTGCGTCTCGAAGTATATGATCCCACATTGGGTGGTGTGCATTGAAATCCCCACCCATAATTGATCCCTCTCCCATTTGATCGAAGAGCCTGCTCCATGCGTTTTTCCGAATGGTAACATTGGGTTTACAATATATTGCTGTCACTGTTTTTAGTTTTTGTGTCCCTCTGATTTCGACTTGACATGCCTCCAGTTCAGTTGGAAGGCCTTGTAGGGTCTTTTCTTTAGACGCCAGTGTTTTATGCACCAGAATCGCTATTCCTCCGTAACCATCCCCTCTGTCTTTTCTATACATTGTGTAATCATTGAATTTCAGATAGTCTAATTCAGACCTCAGCCAAGTCTCTGAGATTAATGCTATTGAAATTTTTTGTCTTATTAAGTAGAGTTCTATATCATCCTTTTTTTGCTTCATACTTCTGGCATTCCATTGTAAAATCCTAATTTGTTTTTTACTATCCATTTTGCTCCAGAACCTCTCCTAGAATTTCCTTTAAGTGTCCTTCTTTGAATTGTTTGCATACCCAGTCCACTGCTTTAATTATTAGTTGTTTAATGATCTGCTGCCAGTCTCCCCCTTTCAGCAAGACTTTCATAATTTCTCCCATCGCGTTAACCTCTGTCTTCTCCTTTGAATTTTTCTTATGTTTTGTAGGCTTTACGCTACTACCTGTAGCTATTATTGTTGAGCCTGAAGCTTCTACCACCGCTTCTTCTTTCTTTTTGATTTCCTTAGTTTTTTGAATTGTTTCGCTTTCATCTCTTCCTACGATTTTTTTTTGTTTTAATATGTCAGCATAGCTATTATTCAACATATTTTTTTTTGCTTCCTTGAAAGGTATGTTCATTTTTTTCATTGCTTCTTTGCAATTCTTTTCCTCTTGCCACTTTGGGCATTTTTGGCTGTTTGCCGCGTGGTTACCTTTGCAATTGATGCACGTAATTTCCTCATTTTTTTCGCAGGTTTTGTGGTTTTCACCACACTTAGGGCACGTTTCTACTGTACGTCCGCAATTGTTCGCGATATGCCCATATCGCCAGCATTTGTAGCATTGCATAACCCTGAATACATACGGTTCTACAGCAAAAGAGACTCCATATATGTAAATTGTTCTCGGCAATATTTTCTCCCCAAATTTAATACTGACTGACGAGGTCTTTGTCAGCTCTCCTGTATCACCTTTTCTTGTCAACCTCTTAAGGTTGATTACTTTTGCATCACTTTTGATTTCCATTTGCAGTTCTTGGAGGTCCATATCAATATCGACTTTTCTTATTACTCCATAAGAGCAGGAGTCATTCTCTTTGGTCACAAAACCGAGATCTTTGAGTTCTCCAGCTTGTTTCACTTTATCTGCTTCTTTTTCGTCTTCTACTTGGATGTACGTCTTTAAATTTTTATTGTAAATTTTCTGTACTTTTACTCCTGCCTTATGCAGCATCTGCGCTATTTTTAACTTTAATGGAATTTTACTTCCCGTCGCTATCATGACGATGTTTTGGTTACCCTTTGGAGTGACCCCAGAGTCTCTTCTGGGTTTTTTTCCAGAGGTCACCGTCTGCCATTCTTCTTCTTTTTCTCCAACCACTTCCTCTTCATCATCGTTTCTTTTCTTCTTCGATTTTTTGGTTTCATTCACTTCCATTGTGGTGTTTTCCATTTTATTGTTTTTGCCGTTCACGCGGTCTTGGAATTCGCGCAACAGTGTGAACAAAAAACAGTGTGGACAACCCCTGGCTTCACAGCGTTTGACGCACTCCCCGCACAAAGTGCACTATCCGTGCAACAATAAATATTTTTCACTTTTTCTCAAGCACTGGCACTGATTGTCAAAATCACATGGGACCACACATGTTGAGTTTATTGTCAAATTCATTTACAAACAATATTATTTTTGTTGTATCCCGTATTTATAACCGTTCGCGAGTAACCAGGCGAATAGTGACATGAATACGCAAGCGAAGTTGTACAACCTCACTCCACCGCTGTTGGCTTCCGACTCCCTAGTTACTGTTATACTGCAGATATCAAAGTTATTTCCAGCAAAATAAACCAAACTGAACGAAATAAATCATACCGAACGTTGGTTCTTGGACCATTCGGCAGACAATTTTGCTATCGCGATTTCTTTTTTTTGCCAATAGGTACTTAAAATCAATTCAAAAAATTATTTGTCTCTAAAACAACAACATATTTATTGAAATGTAAACTGTTATAGAATTTTAACCGACTTGAGATTGTCGTATTTATTTATTTTAAATGTATAAAATAATAAATAATAATGCTTCATGAACTGAGTTAATTAATTAGGTTAAAACGACACCGGTTCTTTAAAATTAATTTTTTCCAAAGCTTTTTCTAATCGCCCATTAGTTTGATTGTTTTCATGTCGACTTGATGTGACCTGCACATAAATTGATAACATCGATAGCTGGTACATAATGTGTACCTACAAATATTATATCTACTTACAATTATTGGCCTGTAATCTGAATACGAACATCCCGCTAGGTATAAATAGGTAAAAATATATATTATGTATAATAATTATATTTAACATGAATTAGTAGATAATCTAGGTAAACTAATCTACATCACAGATGCAGGGTATCGTAGCTGTCAAATTATATTATAAACAAGTACTTAATTTTTTGAAACAAAGTTTAATATCATCGCAAGTTCCTACATAGTTTGTAAAAAAAAAAAGCAACACTTTATAATATTAAAATAAGCATTGTTATTCGCAATCTAAAGTGATTGTAAAAGAGTTTAGTTTCCAAAAACTAACCTCGAAACTGCTACTTGAAACGTCCGCATTTTCTTGCGTTACATGAGTGCGAGTGTCCGGGTTGTTTGCATGGCTAGTCTGTGTGTCAAACAAACGCTTGCTTTCTGTATCGGAGTGTGCTCCATCACATTCTTGCTTTACATCCATGTTAAGGGTAAATATTTCAAGAGCAACGTGACAGTGCTCGGCCGTAGTGATTTGGCGGGCGCGGCGCGACGGCGTCTTGCGGAACTCAAACGTATAACCGTGTGTATTATGCCCCAAAAAAGACACTGTCTACGAACATTTTACACACGGTTATATGTTTGAGTTTCGCAAGACGCCGCCGCGCCGCCCCCATGCGACCACTACGTTCTTGCACACAAACAGGATCCATTCAAGGTAATGTTAGAAAAGTCTTGCCACAATACTGAGAAGTATTTTCAGTAGAAACTATCGTAAATACAAACTAGACACGGTGAAACATGAATGGAGATATCATAGTGGATTTTTGGGTTTCCAATGTGTGTCCTTCTTCCTTCTTTCCTCGACGCTTCGGGCTCGTAGCAGAGGCCATTATCAAGAAATTATCTATTAATGTCATATCTAAACGTCGAGGAAAGAAGGAAGGACACCACGGTGGAAACCCAAAAATCTACTACGATAAAAAAACAACCGTGAATGCCTCAAATATTATATGTATGCAGATATGTATTGTTCTCAAAACAAAACAATGGAGCGAAAATTATCGTCAGGATTTGATCGGCGTGCCAAAATAAGCCGATTTTTTTTTAATTTGTGGCGCGTGCCATTCTCTTTTAGGCCCACACATGATATAATATAACAAAATCATATTCATTGAAAAGTCCATTGGTACCTTACTTTGTGTTTATATAAAAAAATGATACACATAAAATGTAAGGAAATTTAAAAACATTTATTAACATACTAATTTGTGTTTATGTTTTTTATGTGTAATTATGTTTTTGCGAGACTTTTTATATCAGGCTGATAAGTATATCGTTCTAACAGCGGCGGCCTTTACACGCACATTCTTTACCGCGTGCTCAGGATCGTACGCGCCAGAACCCCGGTATTGAGCGTGTCAGATGTCTGCTGCTGAAATTTACATCTCAACTACCTATATCCACCGCGATAGAACAACGTTTTGTCTGCAACGTTTTGTCTCCAACGTCTGAAGGCATATTGCGCGTTCATTACCGCGTGATCCTGGAAGTCGTTGGAGCGTACGACAATTCAATGGTTTTAGCAGGAGTGTGTGATTTTATTGTCGAGTGAACTAGTTTAGCTTTATTTTTATACACGAAAGCATCTGTACAGGCTTGATTTGTACATTATAATGGATATACAAAGAAGAAATCTAGCTGTAGCTTGTGCAGTCGCAAGTGTAAGGTTAAGTCAAAATAACAAAAAACGAAAAATCTGGGTTAAAGATTGACAGAGTTTTGGTCACCTACCCTTGGTTCGTGAATTAGGAACGTCAAAACTATCCCGATGATTTTAACAATTATTTAGGAATAAACAGTTCATCATTATTTGATCTATTACTAAAGTGAAAATCAAAAGCAGATCGTAATACCACAATGATGGCTCATATTATACTTCATCTCTTCGTCGACTTTCCTCTACTTTTTGACTCTTTCCGAAAAGAACCACAGGCTGTGAATTTTTTTTACTAGGTATATTAAATGTTTAATATAATTATAATTTTACAGTGACACCTGTAAATAAAAAAAACAATATCGATGTTGTCAGCACACTTTCCCCACTGCAGAAAACTGCATGTTTTTAAATAAAATTTTATTTACACAACAAATTTAATGCAACATCGTATAGTTAAGGATTAAATAAACTTCAAAGAAACCCTTCTATATCAATATAATATTATAATATACACTTATAATTCGTCTCTGTGCTGGCAGAACACACTAACTGGAGAATACTAGTTGAAGTTGTTAAACTGTTTGAAATAGTCTATCATGTGAGTTTATGAAGGAATCGTAAAAAGGATGACTTTAAAATAAAGACTGTTTATTTATAAAGAAGGTTTCCAGACGGTAAAGTTTGAAAGAAGGAACATTTTGGTAAAACTAACTCAATATGTCATTTTTTCGAATTAGTGTCTTCTGCCAGAACAGTGACGAATTATATTATATATATATATATATCTATGTTGTGATGTGAAACCCGGTCATTTTTGCATCTTTGCCAATTGCACTATTTTAACCTCGTTTAGGTGATTTTAAACATCAATTTTGCTGTCCGATAAGTCTCCGTTTCAGTAGAGCTGTCAGTTAAACTGACGTGTATTCCGTTTTTAGAGTTCCCAGTTCAATTGACATGTAAATTACTGTGTATTACCGTATTATACATAGTATTTTTCTAATTTCGATTAAAATATTATTATTTTATTATTATTTCTTCAAATATAGGTTGGTACTGTATTATACCAACCAATATAATATGTTTAGAAAGTTATTATAAAGATAATAGTCATTTTTGGTCGATAAAAAATACGTAAATATAATATATCGCTGCTCCCTAACTGCGCATCTATTCTATACACAAGACTACTTTCGGCCCCTACGGCAGCTATCTAGGGTAGGTTTGTATCGAAACATTAGCATTTATTGTAACAATTACAATAAGTTTTCAGTCAAAAATGTCTATCTGGCTCTAAAATTTATCACAGCCAAAAGAGGTGCTGTAAAAATTACAAGTGACGTATAGTAATTATTCCAATAAGTGTTAATATTTCGATACAAACCAACCCTAGATAGCTGTTGTAGTAACTAAGCTGATCGTCTAATGCACCGCCTTTTAATACTGAACGGAAACCTCGACTAAACGGACAACAGAACTAACTTCTAAAATGATCTTTTTTAATATCTTTAGGCGTAGGTATGATACAATTTGTCTTAAAAAAAACTAACCTCAATAATACTGTTGGCGTTATCTGTGCGTTCTTGCTTTATGTAGATATCGCCATCCGTTGCGTCTGCGTTCTCTATGGGTACATCAAACCAATGCTGCTGCTCTGCATCTGATTGGAATTCGTCTGGTTCGCGCTTTACATCCATTCTGCGTAAGTATTTATCAGCTCGAGGACAAAGACGTTCTTATGACTTTCAACTGAAAACTGTCATCGTAGCTTAGTGTTGCTATCTCTCTACGTGGAACAGTGTTGCCATCTTTTTATATTATTTGTATTTCGGCAAAAATTATAGTTAGCTACAATCTTATCTGTAGAATGGGTGGAATTTCGAAATAATTAGAGTCGGTACTTTGCATCAATTTCTTGTACCTACAAAATTAGGTATAGAAATTTTAGTGCTTACCTACCTACTTTTGCGTATTTTTTCCGATATCAAAAATATAGTATTTTTGGCATACTGAACGATGGAATCCACCTGAATTTAACATCACCGCGAGTCAAGCACGCATTTACAATAATAATTATAAGTACATAGGTACAATAATATTGCAAAATTTCAATTACTTCCAAGTTTTCGAATACGAAACACCACTCACTCGTTCATAGTAAATTTGTTACGCTGCACGCATCAATTTTCGCTACCTACGCTAACCTCGCCATTTTCTCATAGTAGAAAAATAATAATTGTAATATTGTAGCGGCGTGACTTCGAAAAGAGACTCATAGATGGCGTGGCCCATTTACTGGATGCCGCAAGCACTATGTAGACAATTTAGGATTGAACTATATTTATATAGCACCGTGACTTCGAAAAGACACCCATATTATGGCGCTGCCTTATGACTTGACGCCGCAACCACTATGTAGACAGATTAAGATTTAACTCTATTTTGACTTCGTTATTGATATCTCTCACAGTCTTACAGCCATATCAAAATGACGAATGGAAATAACCGCTTTGACTTCAGATCATTACACCAGTCAATTCTTGACTGAACATGGTGGCTTCGCTGGCAGGCTCTTTGGGCTTGGTCTTGTTACTCGTTCAACAAGTCCATGCGGCGGGGAAATACAGAATGCAAACCACCTCTGGAAATGTCCTAAAATGTGTACAGAAAGGGAAGAGCTGCTCAAGTCAGTTCAACCAGCAGTTGGGCCCATCGGAACGTCCGACCCGGTCCCCACAAGGGCCAATTGTCTTGCATTTAAAAAAAATTGTGGCGTCGTACTGCAGGCGAGAAGATCTCTCCACATAATTAGCTTCGTTTTTTGTTAGGTTTTGTTTATATGATATATTATTTAATTCATTTTCCCCTTCATGGTTCCCATTTCATGGTTCCTTGTGCCTTTTTTTTCCAGGCACTTTGCATTCAAGTCAAATCAGTAAACTCAGTCAGAGCACACTTAGAGCGTGGCGACGTTACTCTTGGGTATGAGCTGCTCCTGAAACATTACCAGGGGTAAACAACTGTACAAATGATTCACATCAAATAAATGAGTCGCTTAGAATCATAACTCACATATTCCAAAAATCGAGTTTTGAGATAATCGCAAAAAACCACCAGAGCACTATTTTTAGTAATTAGAAGAAAAGTATTGAACACACTTGGATATTAATGAGTGAGTGAGTCGATTGACATTATTTTATATATATATATATATATAATACTCCTAAGGTTACGGGAAGCATTTAAAAATTTTATAATGTGAGTTTTGACACCGACTTTGTGAATATGTGAGTTATGACCCCAAGGTGTTGGAACAATGTGAGTTTTGATTCCAAGCTACATAAATATTAACACATGTACATTGTAGATGCTTCACACTTTTTATACAAATTCGGCCACGCTTTCGTTCGTGTTTCTTGTGTACAAACTCATACCTACTTATTTAAAAATACCGATCCTCTTTGTCACGGTGCGGGGGTGCAGGACGGCAGAACAGAATAAATAGTGACGATTATACATTAGGTACCTATTAAAAGATGTTTTTCAAAATGTATCTCTATATTATTCAGATCGTGAATTGAGCGTAGTTATGCACAAAGCAGACAAGCCACAATTTAAAAAAAAACGAGTTATTGTGATTTCCATAATCTCACACGTTTGTTTTACGTTCTGCACAAATCAGCTAAGCTGCTGTCATACAAACATCTCATATAAATGCGTTTTAAAGATTTTGCAAATCGCAGAATATTATATTTTCGATTTGCATAAAGCAACCAAGCTGCAGTCATACAAAAATGTCATATAAATGCGTTCTAAAAATATACAATATTCGTTCTGCAAAAAGCAGCCAAATGATAATATTATGTACTTAAGTAAATTTTTAAAATCGTGACTCTAAGTTGTGTTTTTCTACATTCAATTAATAAACATTATTTTCTCAATTACATTAAATGTTTTTCATTTTATTATATACTAGCTGAAGTACCCGGCTTCGCACAGGGTCGCTTCGTGGGTATATTTATCGTAGATATTTAAAAAAATAAGGGGTAATTGTTTTTTTTATAATACATATCTGTGTTATACAATATGGCAATATGAAAATAATTCTAATAGGAGTAAATGTCAAACAAAAGACCACTAAATTAAAATCGAATCCTAAATATGCAAACGTTATTAATGTTATTAATATGTATAAAAAAAATCAAAATTGCATTGAACAAACAAACAATAAACGTTGTATTTTATATAATACTAATTTAGAAACCTTCGCAGGTGTGCGCACAACAACTGACAAAAGTTTCATCGCAATCGGACGAATGTTATAGGAACGCATACGAATAGAAGAAGAAGATGATTTTCTAATTCAGAAATCTTCGTGGGCATGCGCACAACAACTCATAAAAGTTTCATTGCGAGTAGAAGAAGATAAAATAGAAGAAGAAGGAGATGGTTATTCTAATTCAGAAACCTTTGCGGGTTTTGGCACAATTATTGACGAAAGTTTTATTGCAATCAGATGAATGGAATAGAAACGCATACGAATAAAAGAAAATAGAATGATGGACAACAAATGACAAAAGTTTCATTGCAATCGGATGAATGGTATAGGAACGCATACGAATAGTAGAAGAAGATGATTTTCTAATTCAGAAATCTTCGGGGGCATGCGCATGACAACTCACCTAAGTTTCATTGCAATCGGATGAATGGTATAGAAACGCATACGAATAGAAGAAGATAGTTGTACTAATTCAAAAACCTTCGCGAGCGTGCGCACAACAACTGGTCAAAATTTCATCACAATCGGATGAATGGCATGAGAACGCATACAAATAAAAGAAGAAAAAGATGGTTGTACTAATTCAGAAACCTTTGAGGGCGTGCGCACAACAACTAGTGAAAATTTGATCGCATACAAATAGAAGAAGATAGAATAGAAGAAAAAGAAAATAGTTGTGTCAATTCAGAAACCTTTGCGGCGTGAGCACAACACTAATGATCAAAATTTCATTGCAATCGGATGAATGGTATAGGAACGCATAGAAATAGAAGAAGATAGAATAGAAGAAGAAGATGGTTGTACTAATTCAGAAACCTTCGCGGGTGTTGGCACAATCACTGACGAAAATTTTATTGCAATCGGATGAATGGAATAGGAACGCATACGAATAGAAGAATATAGAATAGAAGAAGAAGAAGAAGAAGATGGTTGTACTATTTCAGAAACCTTTGCGGGTGTTAACACAACAACTGACGAAGGTTTCATGGCAATCGGATGACTGGTATAGGAACCATACGAATAAAAGAAAATAGAATGAAGAAGAAGCAGAAAATGATGATTTTTCTAATTCAGAAACCTTCATGGGTGTGCATACAACCACTTACCAAAATTTCATTGCAATCGGATGAATGGTATAGGAACCATTCGAATAGAAAAATATAGAATAGACGAAGAAGAAGAAGAAGATGATGATTTTTCTAATTCAGAAACCTTTATGGGTGTGCATACAACCACTTACCAAAATTTCATCGCAATCGGATGAATGGTATAGGGACGCATACGGGACAGACAGACAGACAGACAGACATACAGACAGACAGACATTCATTTTTATATATAAGTATACCCTATACTCTTTGCGCAAGTGCAAGCAATAAGTTGACAAAGTTTTATCGCAATCGGATGAACGGTATGGCTGCGCATTAAATACGAACAAACAAACACACAAACACACAAATATTAATTTTTATATATTACTAGCTGAAGTACCCGGCTTCGCACAGGGTCGCTTCGTGGTTATATTTATCTTAGATATTTGAAAAATAATAAGAGGTAATTATTTTTTTTAATATTTAAATATCTGTGTAATACAATATGGCAATATGAAAATAATTCTAGTAAGAGTAAAGGTCAAACATAAGAACACTAAATTAAAATCGAATCCAAAATATCGACACCTCCTACATAGAGTATTGTAACTTCAAAATCGCAACTTTACAGGAGAGCGGTTTAAAGATACAAAAGCTTGGTGTAAGTCGACCTTTTGAATGTTTTGCACCAAATTTGGGATGTCAATTGTAAATTATGAATAGATTTGTTTTGCATTAAAGGATATCTAATATTTTCTGTGGTTAATCATAAAATGCAGTTACAATATTATAGTGCGGAAAAGAATTTGATCCAAATATTGTATAAACCACATACAATAGTTTACGGCGGAACCTCTTACATGCATTTAGTTGTATGTGATACTTATCATAAATTACGTCGTCATGGTTTTGGTGAAATATATTGTATATGTTAGATACAATCCTTCACCTAGGATTTTTTGCGTATTTAAAATCATAATTCGGTAATAACAATAATTAAAAGTTATGGTATGGGTCGTCAGATAGGTAGGTTGGAAAAAATACTCTATATAAAATTGCTTTTATTGTCATTTAATAAAACATTAAATAAATTTAAGACTTTCATGACATGATAAAAATTAAACATACAGAAAAAAACAGAGAAGAAATAATTTCAATCAAAAATCCAATTCAAGGAAGTATGTAAATATTGAAATAAAATTAAAAGCAAAAAAAAAAATTACAATCACTTAAAACCAACGTTTTTTGTTAAATAATATATCAAATATCAAAGGAAAATCAGACAAGAGAATAACAATGGGTGATTAAGTGGAAGGGTGCACTTCAGGTTAAAATATAAGTGAAACTGAAAAAGAAATCATTCTGCAACTATATTTTTAGTTTGGAATTAGTTTTCAATTATATGATGCGAAAAAAGAAGCATGCACAATTTAAAACATACAACCGAAAAGAGATTTTTTACACTGACATATTAATTAGTAAGCTGATTTTATTTTCATCCTACAAAAACACAATTTGCTATAGGTGTTCGTATTTACAAATAATAAAATCAATCTTTCTCAGAAACTGCTGATGGAATTTCAGTGGTAGGTATTAACAGGTATAAAATTACTGAAAAACTCAAGATAACGCTCAGGAATGATTCCATTGCTGCACATATGCAGTAAATCATCTGTCTTAGCTTTTGGAATTGGCAATATTTGTGAATAAAGAACTTTTACCTTCGTTGCGTGTGCTATGTGTTACTTTTCACGACCATGGTCGAGTAGACAGTGCTGGACAAGTCGCACTTGTAATTAATCTTAAACGGATCATTGTGATTTACATTAATTTGTATTAGTCCATATATGATAATTTAATAGAGCTCTGAAATCAAACATACTACGTGATTGATCTCTACCACATCCTCAGGTTTTCCTTCTTATGTTGTCCATCCAACTAAACAGTACCATTCTGGAGGTGCAAAAATTTTTTTGTTTGTCGAACATCTTTCAATCAGGGCTTGAACGCAGTCCTCTTCATTTTGGGTACGTCCCCTTTCCAAAAATGTGTGCTTTACATTAACATTGTATTTATGGACCAAATACAGTCATGTTAAAGTCATAAACAATGCGATTTCTGTTCTGGCCTATATTGTTAGAGCAAAACCTGAATTCTTTTGCTTATAGACCACAATAAGTAAGCAACTTGAGTCCTCATTTGCACCTCGTTTGCCTTCAGCTTCCTGCTATATGTATCATGTAGCTACCTTTTGTGTAAATTGAAAAACTGTGAAATTTCAAACTGATAATTTACGTTTATAATAAAATGTACTTACTCAAATTTCCGTGAAGGGCATTCAAAATTCGCAGATACAATTTTGCCGTGTAATGATTGAACATCATTTTTATCAAATAATCTTAACTGACGAGCAAGGTTCTTGCCATAAACTGGGAGTTGCTCCGTGGATGCTACTCAGACTTGTAAGTTTTTGAAAATGTGACATTGGTCACACTGGTCCTTTTTAGGGACATAGTGACACAACACAATTAAAAATTTTCATTGATTATAAATAATAATTGATACTGCCTTTCTGTTTGAGCTTTATGTGTGTATATTATGGGCTCATACCATTCATTATATAGTTTAAATAAATGGGTAAAATCCAGGTCGCCATCTAAGTAAAGTTTGCTTGATCGCTGTCGAACATAATCTGATTCGACCGGTTGGATGGACTTAACATGGTCGGAAACACTGGTATTCATATCTTCAGTTAATACAACATTGCAATTTTTGTGTCGATTTCGTTGATCAGGTGTTAAAACGGCGGTTTCATTATCCACCTTGTCCAAAGCTGTGAATACGAATTGGTCACAAATAGAGAATGTAGCTAGAAACTTTTTTTGCAGACCTTAACCAGCTCCATGTTATTTTCATTTTGATATTTCGTCAGATGATATTTAATGGTAAAACTTCGCCGCGACTGAGTTTCAGTAAAAACTCTGCGTTGCTTTTCATTTATCGCTAATTTAGCAACATATTACCACTTTTATTTCGATCACCCAAAACCTTAACCATTATAATTGAGGTTTTAAAAAAATATGATTATAAAGCATTATAAATCTCATAGTTTATGATAACAGTACCTCTTGAGGTGATTTTTCACAAAAATAGCTCTATATTTTATAATAAATCCAATTACTTTTACTGTTAATCTTTTCGAGAGAATGTAGTCTGTTTGTATCAGCAACGCTGGCACTAGTCTCATCATCGTCACAAATAATGTCTAAAAGTTCCATTATCATATTTTAATCAGCACCTGAAGGCAGTGATGACTCTGTAAAAAGCAAAACAACTAAATAAACATGAATTTATAAAAGTTATCACGCGTATAATGTTGCAACTAAAATTGTATGTCACCGTATAATATGATAAGTACTACATACAATTTATTTTACTAAAATAAGCACGACGTAAATTATTATAAGTGATAGATACAATATTTTTTTTCAATTTTTTCCGACGTAATATATGGTAAATATTACATACAATAATAGTTACAAGTAAAGAAACGACGTAGACAATGGTAAGTATAACTTACGATACTTTTTGTTGTCATACGAGAAAAAGATTAAAAATATTAACTTACCTTGAATCATAAAGTCACAGTTTCCCTGGGTAGAATTTATTTCGTCCATTGTTGTTTTACTATTATTATCCGTTTCTATAATATTATACGCTGTACTATTAATTGTCCCATCTGGCCTAATCACACATTTTTGTGCACGCATAGATTTTCTATCAATTTTTGTATTCTTGACACTAAAGTCCTGTAGGGGCGGATATATTGCGCAATATTTATTGACATTGTCTAGATCTCTTTATTATGGTATTTAATATTTACCAAACCATACAAAAATACAATATAACCGAAAGTTCACAGTGGTAGCGGTGTGTCACCTCCCGTCCGAAGTGAAGTATCGTAATTAGCAGTAGCAATACACCCGCGCGGCAAGATCTCCGCGCGTTTCCCGCGTATAGTATTGCTAAATACGTTACCATACTTCACGTCGGAAAAATTTCAAGAAATTTGAGATACAATAATATGCAATGCTTGAAAATCGCACTTATAATACGAATTTTGAAATTCTGTAAATTGCATCATATGTAATACATACTATGGATACGAAAAATGAAAAAAAGTGAAAAACGTCATTTTGTTAGTTACAATAGTATACGTAGGTGGTGTCGATATGAAAACGTTATTAATGTTATTAATATGTAGTAAAAAAAAAATCAAAATTGGATGGGACAAACAAACTACAAACTTTGTATGTTATATAATAATAATTTAGAAACCTTCGTAGGTGTGCGCACACAACTGACAAAAGTTTCATCGCAATCGGATGAATGGTATAGGAACGCATACGAATAGTAGAAGAAGATGATTTTCTAATTCAGAAATCTTCGTGGGCATGCGCATGACAACTCACCAAAGTTTCATTGCAATCGGATTAATGGTATAGGAACGCATACGCGTAGAAGAAGAAGAAGATTGTTGTACTAATTGAAAAACCTTCGCGGGCGTGCGCACAACAACTGGTTAAAATTTCATCACAATCGGATGAATGGCATAAGAACGCATACAAATAGAAGAAGAAAAAGATGGTTGTACTAATTCAGAAACCTTTGCGGGCGTGTGCACAACAACTGGTCAAAATGTCATCACAATCGGATGAATGGCATAAGAATGCATACAAATAGAAGAAGAAAAAGATGGTTGTACTAATTCAGAAACCTTTGCGGGCGTGTGCACAACAACTGGTCAAAATTTCATCACAATCGGATGAATGGCATAAGAATGCATACAAATAGAAGAAGAAAAAGATGATTGTACTAATTCAGAAACCTTTGCAGGCAAGGGCACAACACTTGATCAAAATGTCATTGCAATCGGATGAATGGTATAGGAATGTATACGAATAGAAGTAGAAGATGATTTTCTAATTCAGAAATCTTCGTGGGCATGCGCACGACAACTCACCAAAGTTTCATTGCAATCGGATGAATGGTGTAGGTAGGCATTCGAATAGAAGAAGAAGACGGTTGTACTAATTTAGAAACCTTCGCGGGCTTGCGCACAACAACTGGTCAAAATTTCATCGCAATTGGATGAATGGTATAAGAACGCATACGAATAGAAGAAGATAGAATAGAAGAAAAAGAAGATGAAAATGGTTGTATCAATTCAGAAACCTTTGCGGGCGTGAACACAATACTTAATCAAATTTTCATTGCAATCGGATGAATGGTATAGGAACGCATACGAATAGAAGTAGAAGATGATTTTCTAATTCAGAAATCTTTGTGGGCATGCGCACGACAACTCACCAAAGTTTCATTGCAATCGGATGAATGGTGTAGGTACGCATTCGAATAGAAGAAGAAAATGATGGTTGTACTAATTCAGAAACCTTCGCAGGCGTGCGCACGACAACTCACCAAAGTTTCATTGCAATCGGATGAATAGTATAGGAACGCATACGAATAGAAGAAGATAGAATAGAATAAGAAGATGGTTGTACTAATTCAGAAACCTTCGCGGGTGTTGGCACAATTACTGACGAAATTTTTATTGCAATCGGATGAATGGAATAGAAACGCATACGAATAGAAGAATATAGAATAGAAGAAGAAGAAGAAGAAGAAGAAGAAGATAGTTGTACTAATTCAAAACCATTGTGGGTGTTACCACAACAACTGACGAAGGTTTCATCGGAATCGGATGAATGGTGTAGGGACCATACGAATAAAAGAAGATAGAATGAAGAAGAAGAAGAAGAAGATGGTTGTACTAATTCAGAAACCTTCGCGGGTGTTGGCACAATTACTGACGAAAATTTTATTACAATCGGATGAATGCAATAGGAACGCATACGAATAGAAAAATATAGAATAGAAGAAGAAGAAGATGGTTGTACTAATTCAAAAACCATTGCGGGTGTTACCACAAAAACTGACGAAGGTTTCATTGCAATCGGATGAATGGTATAGGGACCATACGAATAAAAGAAGATAGAATGAAGAAGAAGAAGAAAGAGAAGAAGAAGAAGATGGTTGTACTATTTTAGAAACCTTTGCGGGTGTTAACACAACAACTGACGAAGGTTTCATCGCAATCGGATGAATGGTATACGAACCATACGAATAAATGAAGATAGAATGAAGAAGAAGAAGAAAATGATGATTTTTCTAATTCAGAAACCTTCATGGGTGTGCATACAACCACTTACCAAAATTTCATTGCAATCGGATGAATGGTATAGGAACCATTCGAATAGAAAAATATAGAATAGAAGAAGAAGAAGAAAAAGATGATGATTTTTCTAATTTAGAAACCTTTATGGGTGTGCATACATCCACTTACCAAAATTTCATCGCAATCGGATGAATGGTATAGGAACGCATACGGGACAGACAGACAGACAGACAGACAGACATACAGACAGACAGACATTCATTTTTATATATTAGTATAGCTTATACTCTTCGCGCAAGTGCAAGCAATAAGTTTACAAAGTTTTATCGCAATCGGATGAACGGTATGGCTGCGCATTCAATACGAACAAACAAACACACAAACACACAAATATTAATTTTTATATATTAGATATAGATAATATAATATACAGATTTTTCATATAAAAAATAGTGCCAGGCAGCTAAATATTAATGTATAATTTACAAGTTTTTCGAATTATTTTCAGAATTTTGAAATTCCCATAATAATTTTGTAACTTAGAAGGTTATTTTTAAAAAAAATAATCAAAAATAAAGACGTTTCTTACAAAAATAAGAGATGGCTGCATTCTGCAGAATGCACATTCTAAAAAAAATCATTTTACTCAAAACACCTGGACTGCTAAAACACCAAAATTTCATAGATAATATGCTTTTATCTCTTCAAAAGTTATACAAAATCATATATTATTATATAGGTATATAATATCTATCATTCAAAAAGTATACACAGTATACAGAGGCTTTGCTGATGTAGAAACACAATTTACATAAAAGTGCTTCTATCTCTGTTTGAGGTTTGTGTGGCTCGGCTGCTTTGTGCATAACTACGCTCAATTATTATATTACCTAATATGGCGTTTTAGTAAGAGATAGGAACTTACCTACCTATTAACCGTACACTGCATGACATTTTCTTTTTGAAAGATAAAAATATATGTGTTGTGAATTGTGGTAAAAACCATGGGAAAAAAAATATTACTTTTTGTATTTTTTTATTCAAATAAATAATATGATGCCAAATAATGGCATCTGCATGTGATAGGATGAAGTACAGTTTTTAATTCGTCCTCTACTTGTCATTCAATGCTCATTTTCAGAAATTCATTCTGGAAAAGAATTTAGAAATTGAGAACCAAATCATTACCTATTGTGGCAACACTTTTTTAACACTTAAATCGATCCTGTCTGTCACGTAACACGTGGCTTCTAGAATATATACCCTTAAAATGGATGTAAAGCAAAAATGTGATGGAGAACACTCCGATATAGAAGGCAAGCATTTGCTTGACACGCTGAATAGCCATTGCAACAACTCAGACCCTCGCATTCATGTAACGCAAGAGAATGCGGACGTTTCAAGTTGCAATTTCGAGGTTAGTTTTTGGAAACTAAAATATTTTATAATAATATTAGATTGAGAATAACTATGATTGTTTTAATTGTATAAATTTATTATTTATAATTTTAATTGTGTTAACAAAATGTAATAATGCTTCTTTCAGTACCTTAATATGGCGGACCTCTCTAATATAAAATCTAAGACAGATGATCAACCAGCTGTCATCAAGCGCGAGATTATTGAAGATATATCACACCCATTATATGATGATGAATACCCTCAACCGGGTTGTTCGAATTCAGATTACAGGCCAATACATCAGGTACGTTCAATTGTACGTAGGTATATGTGCCGTTTTCTTCCCTTGATGCCGTATTATATTGAAGGTTTGATGTAGTAATGCATCTTTGAAACTTTATAAGGAACTATTATATTATAATTCGGTCAAAATTGTTTCATTTATTGATTGCGGAGTAGATTCGACCTATCGGCGATTGCTAAAACAGATATTTTGAGATAGTATTGAGTAGGTATATAAATCTTTTGTTAAATCACGTAAGTATATTTTAATATGATGATTTATACATCACAATCATTCGAATGTAAAGAAATAATTAATGCGATTATATAAAATTGCGATCAATTGTATGGTGAATAAAATTAATCGCCCGTGAGCCCTTTTTCGGTAGGTAATACAAGGTAAGCCTATTGTCTATTAAAAACTACTTGCAGCCATAAAATACCATAAACGGAAGAAATATCTGACCAATAATTCTATTTTCAAAACTTTTTGAAACAAATTAATGTTGTAAGCCTCAAATTTTACTAAATTCCAGCGTTCCACTGCTCTGCTCATGCGTTATAAGCAAACCGGAATAGTTTTAGATTTAACGTTTAGTTCACTGTGCCAGAAAACTTCAAACCATTTTCATACCGTTAAACCACTTCTCACGATCTGTCAAAGTAATAACTGTCTAGACAGGACCTAACCTAAAAATGATAGTCATTTATTATATTTCGTACCTATGTCATATTCTCTACATAATATTGCGTTACCTATGAACATTATAATATTGTTATGATTAAGAAAAATTGAGATTCTGCATTTATATATCGTAAGATGTTCATATTAATCTTTTAGACATGTACACAGTAGGAGTTCAGTAGAATTAGGAAGGTATATTATAGCGTAGTAACCGATACCTATTATTCATTAGTAACCATATGCGAACAGTAAACCGATTTAGGTCGTATTGTCCCATGATTCCACCTAAATTTTCTATGCATAGAGTTCAATTCGATATCATCACTTGTTTGGTTTTTAGTGAGAGGTGGTGGGGGTCGCTACTCGACCGAGAAATTACACTGACTCGACTAAATGATTTTACTTAAGTATTCGACTCAATTTATTTTCTGTTCGTATACGTTTAGTTACTAAATTACTCGCCTCTCGACTAAACTACTCGCCTGATCCGAACCTTTCGAATTGGATACCGTTCGAAGCAAGATACTGTTGCGTTTTGCTTCTTGATTGCGCACCTCTTCGTTCAAAATATGCCCTGCAGGTGTTGAGTCTTTACGATTGAATAGGCACTATAATTGAAGTAGGGAGTAAAATTATGTTAACGCGCGTGTTTGAACATGTACCGTTTAAAAAAAAAAAAAAATTCAGTTAGGTACATGTTCAAACACGCGCGTTAACATGATCTTACTCCCTACTTCAATTTTAGTTTGTGATTTTATGCCCACGGCCGTATGTTGTAGCTTAACCACTGGGGGATGACAAAAGAATTGGCGTATTTAAAAAAAAGCACTACCTTATTCTTAGGTCAATAATTATTATTATAAAGCAATCATTATTCGTAGGATGTTTATCACACTTGAATGGTCAAAAACATAGATTATAATTAGTATCTTTAGAATTATCTTCAAATGTGTTAATCTTGCCCATTTTTTTAGTAATAAAATGCCTAATTCCTTTAAAATTTGGGATCACAGAGATTATCAATATAATTTTTTATCGTAAATATTTTACTAAAATTATCTCGTCATAAATTATACTAATGGGTTTATAAATGCGTTTAAAAATTAATAAATGTAAAAAATCTTAACACCACTGCACAGTTATGTACTGAAATATGACTATATTCTAAAACGTTAGAGCGAGAGGTTTAAAATAATACTATGTTATGTAATAAAAATACTTTATGCAGTCATCAAATGTTTAAAATAGATATAAAAGATAATAAGGCTTCAAAATTATGTAAATAGATTATCTACAACGTTTAAGGTATGTCCAGGATCATGCTTTGAAAATAGAACAAAAGCTCCATTTTGATATACGCTGAGCATGTCCCCCCTTAAGGGAATTATATTTTTCGTTAAGCGTTTAACTTTAGCCTGCAAATTTAAAATTTTAGAAGCACGCTCACCAAGCAGCAGATCCTTTTTTATTATCGACTTCCTCAGTCTTACCTTCCTGGGTTTATCAAAGACATAATCCAAGTCCGATGACAATATTAATTCATCTTCTGCATGAGTAGGATGAATTTCGTCATTGAGTCCAGACTCCATGCGAATGACTGAATCACTGTGGTGTGCAACTGTCTCTCCCTGATTGACAGAATATGATGTTCCGGCATCAATGCTGAATAAATTCTGAAAAAAATACATTAGTTTTAATTATAAAGCTGAATGATCATGTCTATGAATGGAAATACGTTATTTTTAAGATTTCGGCTTCATGTATGAACAACAAAATAATATGCATATTAGCAAAACTTTACATTCTTTATGTTTTAAATTAAATTTCTCATAAATTCTAATCACTTTCTCATACAATGACTTCGATACTGCTTTGTCCAAAAATTGCCCTTCTAGGTGGTCATAGTGCAGAAACTTTGCATTCTTTATGTTGGTTGATTTTTTATATTATTAGTATAAATGTTTTGATTGATTTATGTTTGTATTTTATTTCTTGATAGACTGCGCTCGTAAACCGCGACATGGATTGTATGATAGCACCTGATATCTTTGAGAGACAATCTGCACAGTCGTTTGGTGAAATTGAAGTGCAAGAAATGGACATCAAAAAGGAAATAGCGCTTTCTTCTGCGAAACAAGTCCGTCTGAGGTTGAACAGAGCTTCATTTTTCGCTAGAAATTTTGTTTGCAACGTGTGTTGTATTTTTTTTTCATCCGCGCACATTTTGAAGTACCATAGACGTATGCACGATGCGCCGCTGACTTTCGATGAAGTGGCTTTTCCATGCCCACAAGCCGTCGACCAAAGCAGTCACTTGTATGAAAAGTTTGATGCGTCGACGTTTGCAAGTGATTCACAGGTAACTCATATAATAAACATGCTCATTTGATTATTGTTGTTAAGTATGAATAATGTATTATATATTTTCATCTGATACGTATCTTATACTATACTAAACTCATATATATATATTTTTTTATGTAATACAAAATGGGTATCATCCAGCGGCAAATGGTGTACATAGGCTGCTAATATGCTCACAAAACTTCTTCGTTCTTATCTACGTTTTTGTTTTTATTGTACTAAGACTAAAATAATTTACTGATGATTAAAATTGAACAAATTGGTTTGGTATAGGCCAGGCTTAATGCATTTTAAAAAACTAACCCAGCCATCTGTAATATGTAGTCCTAATTGAACTAAAACAAACAAGTATGACCGCAAGAGCACACTATTGTCTCGGGATTGCCCATAACATTGGAATGTCGTTCGGTGATTATACATTCACCTGCCAAATTAAGTCATACATTGGCGACCAATTATTGAAAAAAGAGCTCTGGGGGACCCTTCAGGCTAATCGTAATGATGATACTGTTACATAATATTTATAATGTTATTTTCAGAAGTGTGACAATGGTCTGATGAATATTAAGTATGAGAATAATGATGAGGGAGTCATCATCAAAGAAGAATTTGTTGAGAATGCAATCCACCAAATTGATGATGAATTAACCCAACCTGGGTACTCTAATCTACAATACATGTCATTATACCAGGTATGTTTAATAACGAAATTTGTTTTTTTAAGTCAGATAGAATTTTAAATTGTAAAAAATGCACAAAATAAATTTTAATATTGTTTTTTTGAAAATTCGATACATTTATGGCTTTACGAATTTAAAAATGATTTCGGGCATGTGGCCACCACAGTTATTCTCGATTAATAAAATTATGGTTGTCCAATTTGGACAACTTTATTAGAGTACTAATGGCCGTATAGTACTGGAAATTGGCTTGTTGGCAAAATTTGGCTTCCAATGCGTTAAATGCTGCAGGTTTATAAGCATATACCAGTGACTCCACAAAGCTTCACAGGTAATAATCCAGAGATATCAAATCGCACTTTACAAACGACATAGTATCAGAACTATATTAGTGAACATTGGAACATAAGTATATTTTATTGATAGTATTGCTTTGAATATATTAACATTCCTATTCATTTTGTAGATTTCTACCCAGAAATGTTTTGCAGTACGTAAGAGTAAACCATTGGATATCGTTAAAAAAGATACGGTGGATAATGACCCGAGTAACAACAAACTAGCACATGCAATCAATAAAAACAGAAAAATGATGTTGCAGCATTCGGAAATAACCATCGATGAACAGAACATAAAACATGAATTTAAGAAATTATACTTGCCAAAGGAGGTTCAAATTAAGTTGAGAAGAGTTACATATTTTCCACGTAACTTTATTTGTAATAATTGTTGTGTAGTGTTTGAAACTGTCAAACATCTGAATCATCACTACGTTTCGTGCATAAAGTCTCAGCATCTTAAGTCATACATAACGCATATTGGTGAAAAATCAATCCAATGCGATGTGTGTTTTAAAAAATTCATCACAAAAAGTGAACTCAAAAAACATAAAATGAACCATACTAGTGAAAAACCACATCATTGCGATGTATGTTTAAAAAAATTTCTACAAATTGGTCATTTAAAAACACATAAAATGACACACACTGGTGAAAAACCACTTCAGTGCGATGTGTGTTTTAAGAAGTTCATCGTAAACAGTGATCTCAAAAGACATAAAATGACGCATACTGGTGAAAGACCACATCAATGCGAAGTGTGTTTGAAAAAGTTCACTGCAAATATACATCTCAAAATACATAAAATGACACATACTGGTGAAAAACCACATCAATGCGATGTGTGTTTTAAAAAGTTTACCCAAAATAGTGATCTCAAATTACATAAAATGACACATACGAGTGAAAAACCACATCAATGCGATGTGTGTTTTAAAAAGTTTTGCAAAAAGGGTGTTCTCAAATTACATAAAATGACACATACGGGTGAAAAACCACATCAATGCGATGTGTGTTTTAAAAAGTTCATTAAAAAGGGTGTTCTCAAAAGACATAAAATGACACATACGGGTGAAAAACCACATCAATGCGGTGTGTGTTTAAAAAAATTTCTGCAAATTGGTCATTTAAAAACACATAAAATGACACACACTGGTGAAAAACCACTTCAGTGCGATGTGTGTTTTAAGAAGTTCATCGCAAATAGTGATCTCAAAAGACATAAAATGACGCATACTGGTAAAAGACCACATCAATGCGATGTGTGTTTTAAAAAATTTCTCCAAATTGGTGTTTTAAAGACACATCAAATGACACATACTGGTGAAAAACCACATCAATGCGATATGTGCTTTAAAAAATTTCTGCATATTGGTGCTCTCAAAAGACATAAAATGACGCACACTGGTGAAAAACCACATCAATGCGATGTGTGTTTTAAAAAGTTCATCGCAAATAGTGATTTTAAAATTCATAAAATGACACATACTGGTGATAAACCTCATAAATGCAAGGTATGCCCATATAGATGCTCGCGACTTAGTAGTCTTGAATACCATGAAATGACACACACAGGTGAAAAACCTAATAAATGCAAGGTATGCCCATATAGATGCTCACATCTTAGTAATCTTAAAAAACATGAAATGACACACACAGGTGAAAAACCTCATAAATGCATGGTATGCCCATATAGATGCTCGCGACTTAGTGAGCTTAAAAAACATGAAATGACACACATGTGAAAAACCTCATGAATGCAAGACATGCCCATATAGATGCTCGCAACTTAGTGATCTTAAAAACCATGAAATGACACACACGTGAAAAACATCATAAATGCATAGTATGCCCATATAGATGCTCGCGACTTATTGGTCTTAAAAATCATGAAATGACACACACAGGTGAAAAACCTCATAAATGCAAGACATGCTCATATAGAAGCTCGCATTAACGCATGGTATGCCCATATAGATGCTCGCGTCTCAGTGGTCTTAAAAATCATGAAATAATACAAAGGTAGGTGAAAAACCTCATAAATGCAAGGTATGCCTATATTTCTTTCGACCATGCCCGATCCTAATAGGATCATATGGGCCTCCACAGAGTGGAGGTTTGTATTGACAGATTTTTGCTTTTACGAGAAATGGATATCACTTGTTCAACCTATTAGGTCCATACTCTGACTCATACACAAATTGAAAAACAATATGTGTACTAGCCAGACCCAGGATTTGAACCTGGGACCCTCGACTCTATAGGCCGGCATTTAAGCCACTCGGCCATATAAATGCTCGCAATTCAATAATCTTAAAAGACATGAAATCACACATGCTGGTAAATAATGTTATAAATTCACCGTATGCCCATATAGATGCTCACAACTTAGTACACTCTAAATACATAAATAAAGACGTATACTGGTAAAGACCTTTTCACTGCAAGAAATGCCCATGTAGCAAAGAGATTGAAGACTGGGGAGGGAACATGCCATCATTTACGTACGAAAAACTACGACACGGACAAAAGACAGTTGATATTACTGAAAGCTGCTAGCTTTACAATCGTGTCGTAAAAAAACATGGCGGGTGCCGGATAATGAGTGTTGTATTATTATATGTTATTCGGCTAAAAAAGTTTGTATTAATGGAAGAATACAAAGGAGTAACAGCATTTCGGAACAATGTATTCATACTATTAATTTATACATTGATAGTTATTCCTAAAAGATCTTTTATAATAACAATTCACCACTTTTACAATAAACGTCAAAAATGGTTGTCTATTGTGAAAAATACCCAGAGCCGTACTCAAAATATTCGATGTGTTTTTCAAAGTAAAAACTGTTAGTGATAGTTTATGACATTCATTATTTACATAGATTTATATTTCATTTCAGAGTTAAATATATTTTTAAGAATAGTTAAAACAAAAAATGTATTTATATGAAGTAGGTATTGCCATCAAATATATCCTCCCCCCCCAAAGGATGCCCCAAATCACGCGTCAAGACTCTATTCCAAATTAACAATATAATCAAAGACCCCACTAGTATACCCCGACTAAAGGTTTGGCTTTCCTGACTTACAACATAGTAATATTATGGCAAAACGCATTATACCTGAACGGTCGAGGCCGATGACATTTTACAAACCCTAAGTAAAATGTACGGTCAGCCAGCCGAAGACCTTCCCTTTCCCCTCTCCGCGCCATCTCATACCGCCCTTAGATTTTTGATTTAGATAATGGTTGCCCAGTGCAGATTCTCCGGCGATAGTAGAAAGTACCTCGTGTCACGCTTCGGCGTGTCCACGCGGCCTTCCTCATTCCTCAACACAAAAGTGCAGGCCGCACGTGTTCTTAGTTCTTTTTATTAATTCTGTGAACCCCTTTTACCATTATTACGTTAATAGTGATCCATTTAACTACCCTTGAAACGAATCACGCGTCCGAAAAAAGTGTTTTGGCGCCAACACCGCCGGTGTGGTCCTCAAGTATAACGCCCGTGCCGTGTCTAATTTAAGATCTCGACGTAACCTCTATTAAAAAATTATCAATTTTCATCCCAATGTAATTACATCCCATGTTTGTATGATCTGTAAATAAAAAAAAATAGTTCCGCGGGGAACTGTCGAAATTAAAAAGTTTCTGTGTTGTAATTTATCTTCCCCAACCTGACGTGGTGCTGGATCAGGACATCTACCAAGATACACGTGAGTCTTTATCCCCCGTATCAGTATCTAATGAAGTATTTATATTGTAACAATTTAATGTTATAATTTTTTTAATAATAATATTATAATATGCAAAATATTGTATGTAATTATCTATATAATCAAATTTTCAACATACCTGTATTTTGTGTTTAATAGGTTTATATAAACAAGTTATTTTATAAACAATATGTCAAAAACGAACCCATGTTATATTTTTATTTCATAAAATATTTTCTAAATACACATGTGAAAATAGGTACCTAGGTAATATAATAAACCTTTTTTGATTTGTAATTCGGTCTCTGTGTAATTATTTGTGTTTTTTATTTTACAGTTTTAGCTAAACAATAATACTATGTTATTTTATATAGAACAATACGTAAAAAGCAAGACCATATTTTTTATACCAAGATTTACCCATTTGCTATTAACTGATTTGTGTTTAATTTTTCAAAATATTGTGTTTTTTGTGTTATTAAAAATAAAATACTTCCATTTGCATTATTCTTTCTTACCCTAAATCCTAATAAAGTTTTTCTTGCGGGAACTTTTTATAATGAAAATACGTTTATCATAAATTGGTTGTAAGCTGAAACGTTGTTAAAAAAAATACTCAGTGGGGCGTTTTTATGACCAAGTATGGCCCATTTGCAGCAAAGTGTACCTAATTTCAGAGAGATACAACTTTGTCTCACAAAACGAGTACGCACTGTCATTTGTGTGCTACCTCTGTGGGAGGAGTTCAATCTCTTTGCCATGTAGTTATTTGTGAAGATGATTACATATCCCTAGTAATTTTATTTGCAGCATTTAAAATGCAGTTTTTGGTTGCGGAAATGATGGAAGAAGTCTCATAATGTTTCACACGTGCGTAATTGCTGATCAATGTCAAGACAATGTTTTCTCGCGCAAAGCCAATAAAAGGATACACACCGGTTAGAAACCATATAAATGTCATGTATGCTTTAAGAGTTTCTCGCATCATGCTCATCTTAAAGTAGGTACGTAAAATGGCACATTCTGGTGAAAAACCTTATAAATGCAATGTATGTTCATATAAAATCTCGCAAGTTAACATGCTATATTTTTCTCGACCCTGTCCGATTATAATATTGGCCTCCACAAAGTGGAGGTAGTATTAACATATTTAGTTTTTACCAGAAATGGATGTCAGCCGGGATTCAAACCTGAGACCAACGACGCTACATCGTCGCTATAGAATTGGTTTCCCGAATATCCGTTTTTGTCGAAATCGAATTCTTAATACAGAATGTTTTTTTGTATCTAATTGGACGAGAACCATCCCTTTCTTTAAATTACTTTGTAATGGTAATGAATACATCATTCATATGCTGTAAAAATAACAATTTAAATATCTCCATGTATTTAAATATAGGATTATGAAATTTGTTTTTCGTCTCCTGAACATTTGGTCTATTCGGGAAACCAATCCTACAGCGACGACATGTCAACGCTTATGCCGCGGCCATAGTATATGATATACATATATTCATAATATGGACGTCCTAAGCTTAAGATTCATACCGTGAATACCTTTATTTATGTATGTTAAGAATGCTTAAATGCTATATTGACTAGCTATATAGATACTGCATATTGTATATTAATTTAGTGAATATTTGCATGAAGTTATTGGTTTGTCGGACGGCGCCTCGAATTACCTTTATATTGCCATCTGATTTAAACCTACTGATTTTGCCGCCCTTGTATGAAGTTGCCTCTGACTATTAATTGTAATAAAATCGACGTTGTTTTTTTTTTGATGTGACATTGTTAGTTGTTTTGGAATTTCCTACCGGAATAAATTAACACTACGTGTTGGTTCCTGCCAAAAATATCGTACATCTGTAGAATTAAAAAATGTACTTTTATGTAAACCTGAATTGCTATTTTAAAATCATTAGAAGTTGGAAATTAGCCACACCAATTTATCGGATCGTGCATGTATATTTTCATAATTACCCACTTAAAAAAATATGCTGACACGTAAATTAGGATTATTTTAGTTTTATGTTCTTTCATTTTATTTAGAAATTTGATAAAAAAATATAACTAGATATATTATTGTTTGGTTTGTATTAAGATTTGCTCATAAATATGATAAAATATACTTTTGTTTACATACTGATCATTGCTGTTTTCTACGTACTTCACCATGTCATTGATTACCCAGTGTTAGGTTAGGTGAGGTTAGGTTAGGTTAGGTTTTTTTTTTATATGGGAGTTGCATTTATTATTGACCTTGCTTATTATGTACAAGGTTTGTAGATCTTCAATTGGAGTTTTCTTTATTTATTAGTCTTTTTTCTACTATATAGTGTTGGGATTAGGAGGGATATACTACTGTGGGTCTTAACAGGAACTTCTCCGCATTTGCTCTTGTGAAGAGGAAACCACAGAAAACTCTTAAGGAGAAGACGGACTGTTGACAGAAATCACCAGGCCTTCCGTTTCACTTGAAGAGTGTTCGGCATTTTGTGTCCTGGCTTCGTTTATTTTGCCAATATCCTGCACTATTTTAATCATGTATGATACTACCTTTCGTGATAGTTCCTTGTGAACTATCACGGATCCGATGTCGCATAGGTCTTCATCTAGACTCCTGCATCGCGCCTCCAGCTGCTGTCTTTGGAAGCTGAAAATGGGGCAATGCATAAAAAGATGAGGGACATCTTGAGGGGTCATATCATCACACGGGCAGCTGTCGATCTCGGAGAGCTTAAATCGATGCAGGTAGCTCATGAACCCACCGTGACCCGTGAGGAATTGTGTGAGTTCAAAGCCAACTTCCTGCATTCTCCTGAAATCAAAGGCATGGAAAATTGTTGGGAAAAATATTTTAGTAATATTTCCTGTCGTTTCTTTCAAATATCGATCATTCCAGAGTTGAAGAGTCCTGCTTTTTATTTTCCTTTTGGCAAAACTGAGCAGAAACTTGGCAAAATCTGGGGCCGTCTTTTTAAGAGTAGCCTCTAGAGCCTTTTCGTCCGCTTTTTCATTTCCTAGGATTCCGCAGTGACTCCTTATCCAGCCGATGTGCACGTTCTGTTTTATGCATCGTAGTTCCTGGATATCAGTTTTAATGTCCATGACAATAGGATTGACCGAATTTCGGTCCGTTATTGCATGGACGCCTGATTTGCAGTCTGTCAAGATCGTTATTTGTTTCCACCTGTTTGGTGATTTCTTCAGAACGTAGCTCAAAGCTTCTCGGATCGCCAGGAGTTCCGCCTGAAACACTGAGCAGATGTCGTCGAGTTTGATCTTTCTCGACGGCAACTCTCTCACGCCATCGTAAGGTACAAATGCTGCACCCACTTTGCCGTTCAAGAGACTGCCATCAGTGAAGATTCTCAGCTCATTCTGCGTTGCCTCAGGCAGAGTCTGATCATAGTATCCATGGTCAATCCGGTTGCGTTCCGAGGGATGAGGGAGTGAGAAAAAGTCTCCGGTTCCCTGGTAGATTCTGTCTTGCGGCAAGTCCTGCAGGGTGAGAGTCTTCTTTACCTCATATGCTTCTGCAAGCTGCTTGATCCTCAGTTCAAGTGGCATGAAGCCGCTCAAGACCTGAGCAGAAACTAGAGAGATCGTTCTGTATCCTTTGCAGGATCTGATGGCAATTTGTCTTTGAATGGAGTTCAGCTTCTTACGGTTGACTTTTTTCTTTACCGCGTCCGCCCACACGCTGGAAGCGTACGTTATCAGAGGCTCGACAGCACCTAAATATATTTGCTGCATAACCCCCGGCGACGCACCCCATGTGGGTTTGGCGGCCCTGATCAATTTGTTCGTGATGCTTGCAGCCTTTTTACAAATGTTGTCGACATGTTTGGACCAGTTAAGGTGGCGATATATTGTGAGACCGAGAACCTTAAAGTGATCCACGTAATTTAGTTGAACTCCGTTCATGTAAATGTTTGGTTGTCGGTCCTTTTTTCTGGTAATATACATCGCGTTGGTTTTGTCTTCTGCAAAGTGTAGTTTGGCTTTTGAGCCCCATGATGTGATGAATTTCAACGCTTTGTCAGTCATATTTTCAAGCTCTGTCGTATTGTTGGCTGTAGCAATCAATAGCAGGTCATCCGCAACTGCTCTCAGTTCAGCTCCAGGGCCCAAGTCCTCCTGAAGTACATCATCTAAGATGTAATTCCAAAAGCTCGGTCCGCAAGATGATCCCTGAACGCATCCTTTGGTCGTAACCTTCTGGAGCGTGGCATCAAAATGTGACAGTATGACTTTCCTTTGTTGATGATAGCTCTTCACTAGCGTAAACAAGTTCCGAGGGCACTTCTTGCTTCTCAGCTGGCACATTAGAAATGGCCACCACGCATTATCAAAGGATCCTCTGATGTCGAGCGAGATTGCTATGATCATCTTTTTGTCTTGCAGCGCAGTCCTGATTTCGTTGACTGAAGCGTTCAGAGCGTCTTCTGTTGATTTCTGGGGCGTAAAACCATATTGCTTGTGACTCAACTTACCTGTTCGATGAAAATGCCAGTTTATCCGATTTATCATCAGCTTTTCCAGTACTTTTCCAAATACTGAAATGAGGCCGATCGATCTGTAGGACTTGATGTCTTGAAGGTCGTCTTTTCCCGGCTTGGGAATGACAACAACCCTCGCTATTTTCCATTGAGCTAGAAAATGGCTCACTCTGAGACATGCGTTATACATACCCAATACTAATGACCTATCCACGTTGAAGAAATGAAGGCAAATGTCGGCGGAGAAGTGATCTTCTCCGGGTGCCTTATGTGGACTTATGTTTGATACTATATCCTCGATCTCTTCTTCAGTGAATATCGGGTCGTTTGGGGTGTAGGGTAGAATTTCCGCCATACGTCTGATGTTAATCTGTTCGTTGGTTTCATTTTGTATGGTGTCGTCCGGGAAAAACTTCTCCAATAGCCGCTGAGCGGATTCTTCAGCCGAAGCTAAATACTCGTCGCCATCTTTGAGCGTCGCTGGTGGAGTGGTCTTTCTTCGGTTTACCAGAACTCTGTGAATTGCGGACCAAGCGGTTTCTCTCGTCTGTGATGCGCAGTAATTTTTCCAAGACTCGATTTTGGTTTTCGCAATTGCATCTTTATAAGTTTGTTTAGCTTCAAGATATTCCGGAAGCGTTTTGGTTTCTCTTTGGAGTCTTCCTGAATTCTGAAGTCTGTGCTTACATTTGATTGCGTCTTTCTTGAGCTTATCGAGTTCAGCGTTCCACCAAGGACAGGGCTGTCTTTTGAAAGGTTTCCTGATTGGTATACTTGCTTTGCACGATTCTCCCAAGATGTCCATCAATGTGTTTATTTTCTTTTCCAACACAAGCGAGTTGCTCACTTCAGAAAAATAGTTTTCAGAAGCGTTAATATCCGTCAGTTTATTTTTAATATCTTTCGAAAATTTTTCCCAGTTCGCTTTTTTTGTATTATAAAGGGCAGTTTTCGGATCTGTGGGATTCCAAATCTTTGTGGAAATTTCAAAAGAAATAGGATTATGGTCGCTGAGTTGGTTATCATTTGATTCTACTCTCCACCTGTGAACAGTGTCCAGAAAACTTGTAGAGCAGAATGTCATGTCTATAATGCTTGTGATGTGACGGTTGTCACGATAGGTTTCGAAGGTGGGTCGATTTCCTTCATTGAGAATGTTCAGATTGAGTTCTGAAAGGAAATCTGCGACTTCTTCGCCCCTTCTATCGGTCTTCGCGCTCCCCCACCACACATTTTTTGCGTTTAGGTCACTCCCTATGAGGATTGGAACATCTCCAAGCAGTGTGAGTTTTCCCAATGTTGGGGCAATGTCAGCGTTTGGCTCCACGTATATAGATCCAATAACAAGAGGTCCAGCTTCTGTGGTAATTCTTACAAGTGTGGTATTTGAGTCACTGAATTTGCTCAGCATTATGCCATTTATCGTGGATTTGCAGACAATTATTGCCGCTTTGCAGACCCGCTCCTTGGAAGTCACTGATTGATAAACAGTGACCCCCGGAGCATTAATTCTGCCGGTATTGCCAGTGTAAGGTTCCTGTAGCAGCAATATATCCGCGCCCGTCTTATTGGCTAGTGCTTCTTCTTGTGCCGCTTTGCAGCGGCCCAAATTCCACTGAATTACTTTTGTGGTGCCTGTAGTATTTAATTGGGTCCCGGTGGTATTTGGAACGATGGAGTTAGCCATGGTTGACTCTTTCCATGGTTCGCATCATCATTTTAATCCGATAAGGACAATTCTTGTCGTTGGCTCTGTGTTTTGACACCTCGGTCTTACCTTTGGCCATTTTAATGCAATTCCAGCAGCGGTGTTCGTCTTCCTGCTCCTTCTTCGTGCAAGATATGGATTTGTGCTCGCCAGCGCAGTGTTACCAACGATATTTGCTCTCCATGCACCTGGCTAATGAATGTCCAAATCCCATGCACTTGTAACATTGCATGATGGGGCAGCTGTCCTCTACCTGCACTCGCTGATATCCGATACTTATCCTTCCCTGGCTGACCATGGCTTCTCGGACGTCGCTGTTGACGGTTAAGACGGCATTTCTTAGGCGGTCGCTGCTTCTGTTCCGGAAAGTCCTTTGTAGTTTAATGGCTTCTTTGTCCTGGCCGACGGCTTCAAAAATAGAATCATTCTGCTGGAGAATATACTCTACAATCTCATCATCTTTGGTTTCTTTTTCGATTCCTTTGAGAACGACGGTTGGCGCTAGCCGTTTGCCTTCCTTAGCGACCAAGTTTCCTTTGGTCAGCCTTGGAAGAGCGGCTCTGATTCTGTCAGCGTCGTTGGAGGTCGGGCATTTGATGATTACTTTGTTGTCCTTGGCGGCTATGAGTCCGCTGACTCCAACTTTCAGTTCAGAGGGCCTAAAATCTTGCCTTAAGGCTGCTTTAATGTCGGAGGTAGTTTTGGTTTTATCAGCTGCACTGACGATTACAGCATGGGAAGAACCCGTCGCTGCCACCGAAGCATAGCTGAATGAGGTAGGTCCGGCTGTTGAGGGAGGGTTGATCATAGCGCTCTTTTGGATTAGCGCTATTTTCTCCTTCAGGAACGTGGTTTCCTGTGACTGGCATTTTTTTGTCAACCCGGCGGCCAGGTCGATGATGTTCGTGAATATGGACATCAATCCTTCTCTGGTCTCTTTCGTGATATTCCCCTTTAAGGGGTCTACCATGCACAGGCCTTTAGTTGATAAATTAATAACCTGTAAAGAAAGAGAGCCTACAGTGTTAGTTTTAAACGACGCGGATTCAGGCTGAGAAACAAGCTGTGTCGGAGTAACGTCCTGGATCGGTTGTGTCGTCTGGGTGTGAGCGGTCTTCTTAGCAGCCATCTCAGGAGATGACGAAGTGAGATCCTTCTCCACCGTCTTCCTTGTCTGCCTGGTAGTGAACTTTGTTGTAGACTTGGCTGGTTTCGTTGTTCCAGTTGAGGTGAGAATGGTGACGGGCTTGGATGGTGGCTTGGGTTGGACCTCGGAAGTTCCGCTCTTCTTCTCCGTTCCCACGATCGCTGCGCGCAAAGTTCTCCCAGTCTATGTCAGGTTCGGGCTAGATCGTGATCTCTCTGAGGGCCTGGCATCGTCGCCAGACGGCGTCGACGGCGGCGACCTCAGCACATTGGGCATGTCTAAGGAAGGGGAATTGATGGAAGTTCAACTCCCCTTCGTGAAAGTGAACGTCGTCAACGAACTTCGGTCAATCGAGTGCGTGAGACTGTTGAACTGAATCTGTCTGACTCCGGATGATCCGCACCAGTCTTAAACTGTACCGGACAACCAAACTCAGAAGAAAGGTCGTGCGCAACGGAGCCGGTATGCACCAACGCCGAATCACCGAACAAGGGACTGGTTACCCTTCGGACGGGACCCAACTGCTAGCGCTGTCACTCCCTTTTGCAGCCCACTAAGCCGTGTCAGCGACCAGTTGACCGCAATCGGGGCAAACCTCTCCAGTCACGCGGGTGATATGGATTGACACCCAAGTCGCTGCCCTGGGTAAGGAATACTCAGAGAGCGGAAGGGATGGAATATGAATCGTCTGCAAATCAAAGGGCCGATGATGAAGGATGACGTGCACTCAATGACAAGCTTCGAGACTCAATGCGAATCAATCCGACCCAAGAAACAGGTCGAGATGCTGCCGAAGTTGAATAATGCTCTACGGTCTACGCAGTCGTAACCAGAGATATCAACGCTCGGTCAAGCGTCAAGCTCGAAGGAGATCTCAATGCGCGGGATAAATCCGAAAGCAACCCGAAGGAAGTTTTCCAAGAATTTTCCGGATTTCACTGGATTTTTCCGAGCTTTTCCGACATTGTAGGTGCTCGGACTTCGGAAAGAATTTTTCCAGAATTTTCCGCCTACTCAATCTGCTGGGACCAGTCCGCGAGGAGGAGATTGAGAATCCGGCAAGAGACTCTTCGACGCACGGACAAGTTTTCGAAAAAAAAACTTAATCTTGAAGGCCAAAGGATTTTCCGGGAGTTTTCCGGATTTCACTGGATTTTTCCGAGCTTTTCCGACATTGTAGGTGTTCAAACTTTGACACGAGTTTTCCGGGGTTTCCAGCACAATCACCGGGAGCACGTCCGTTCACTGTCAATGTTAAACTAAGACTAATGCCTTGTTCGGACTGTGCCAGTGATTTAGTGAAGTAGCGAGTGATTTGGTAAAAAACCGTGTCTGAACAGACAAATTTAGTCGGGTAGTTTAGTAAAATGGTCAGTCAATCCGATCCATTTTATTCTATTATTTTGGGCGAGTAGCGATCCCCACCACCTCTCACTATAATATACTAAACAAGCCACAAAACAGGTCTGAACAGGCGAGTGCATTAGTTGTCGACTGCCGTAGGAATGGCACAGCGTTGAAACAAAGATTACTACTCGAAAAAATATAACTTATATTACTATACTTCAATGCGACAAAAAGTCGCGAACGTGTGTTGATAGATCCGTAGATAAATGGCGATATTTCACAGAAAGCTTGTTGTTATTGAGGTTAGGTAAATAGGTACACATTATCTTTTAATTATTATATATATTATATTATTATATATAATTGTTATATTCATTTATTATTCCGTTTAGGTACATTGTACACTCAGTATGAAGGATATTATGTCATGTCGGAAGGTAATGTGGATAATTTGTTGATTAAAACTTTGATAAATATTGGAAATATTTCACAGAAAACTTGTTGTTATTGAAAGTAGGTAAAGACGTAGGTAGGTAGGTACACATTATCCTAGTGTTCATTAGAATAATTATAATTTCGGCTCTATGTTACGACCGTACTCCCTGGATAAACGTCAGATTTTTTTCTTCTACACTTGAAAGTATCTAAATGCCATTTTTTGAGCATAGACAACCATGGCTATCCAGCTATTATAATCGTAGACAATAAAAATAACCGCTATTATAAGCGAAGACAATAATTACGTTCACAGAGAACAGTGAAATATTAATTAACTTAATACCTAATTAACAATACAATTATTATTACGTTGGCTACAATACTTGTCGTTTATTTCTGTAATTGGGGCCCAAATCATGTCGCTGAAATGGATAGATGATATCCTCACTATGGGCTTATCTCTCCAAGAATGTAAGATACCTAATATCTCCTTTTATACAGATAACCAACTCGCCCTTCCGTTCAAAGACTGGACTCAAGTTGAAGACCTCTATTTATGCGAATAGTCCCACAGACTAATGTTTTTCACCAGCCAACCCGACACTACTGTAAACTGCCCAGGTGCTGGAGTTTATTCTGCTGTTGACCACGATTCAGTCACACGAGCACTAGGTACGCCTTGCATGTCATCGCCTACCACGAACGACCTCACCCACTTCTTCTTCCACACCGGTCACTCCCTTGACCTCCTTTGTGTCCGAGATGGACCAGGAAGTGGGTCCTCGGGCGTGTCGACACCCGAGTCCATACGAATGCGTAATCCTGCTCTGACCATCTGTTCCAAAGGCCTCCATTTCAGCGTGAAAACAGGCTGGAATCAAAACAATATTCCACTTTAGTAAACTGAATTTAATCCTCGGGAAACACGGGCATTGTCAAAACGTTCGATTAACTTAATATAAATTATATTTGGTGATTAAATTATTACCTTGTGACGTATCTATTAGTTTATAATAGACTACCTTAAAATTGATATTTTGATTACACAAAAGTGTCAAAATTACAAAAACATTCAACATTCTTAACATTTATTTTTTTATTTATGATTTTGAATATATCAATGTCAGTTGCATACGGGAAAAGCAGTAATTAATAATTATTCTTAGGTACCTACTGTTTTTTAATAATATGATCCGCAATAAAAATAAATAAGTTATTAGAATACAATTAGGTATGCATATTTTTGAAAAATGCAATATATTTTTATGCAACGATATTTTCTTCAAAAGATAATATTGGAATGACATTTATATTTATTTTGTATATAGGAGTTACCTTGCAGGCACTTAACTCTTCCTAATAATATTTGCATAGGTATTATGATTTTTTTCTTTTTCTCTGTTTCTCCAGATGGTGCAACGTATTCTTGTAGTTCTGGTAGGTATTATGTTAGGAGAGAAGTGTTAGACAAAAACTTCATATTATGCTCTTCAGAATCGATATCAAATGAAGTTTTGTAGGTAAGTTATTGCCTCTGACGGCTTCGACAATTGTTTCACGCAAATGGTTTTCTTCTGAATGTGTGAGTTTATGAGTTCTTAAACGTACCGACCTACATATCTGTTTACATTTATATTTAAATTCATCACGTTTATGAGTTTTTAAATGACATATTTGTTTACATTTAAAATGAAATAGATCACACGCAAATGGTTTTTCTCCTGTTTCGTTTTATGAACTTTAAGATAATGTTGTGCCGAGGCTCCGTATAGGTAGTCAATTTATTTAAAAGGTTATTTACCATTAAGTATCTTTACATGTGTTTGAAGATTACTCCGTCGCGAGCATCCAAATGAACATACATTGCATTTATAAGATTTTTAACGAGTATGTTCTATATATGTATATATTCATTTCATGTGTTTTAAGACAACTAAGTCGCACGCATTTATATGAATATACATCGCATTTTAAAGGTTTTTCACCAGAATTGGTCATTTGTTTGTTTTTAAGATGACTAAGTTGCGAGCATCTATATGAGCATACATTGCATTTATAAGGTTTTTCACCAGTCACCAAAAATGCCGGCGCAGCTTAAGAGTTGGCCTATTGCGTCGAGGGTCTCAGGTTCTAATCCTCGGTCTAGCAAGTACGCATATTATTCGCGAGAATCTATATGAACATACATTGCATTTATTAGATTTTCTTCAGAATGCGTCATTGTGTCTTTTTAAAATTTAATTCGCGAGCATCTATATGAACACAAATCGCATTTGTGAGGGTGTGCACCAGTATTAATTGTCATTCAACATATTTTAAGACTACAAGGTGTTTTAAATGACATATTTGATTACATTTCAAATCACAATAATCATACGCAACTGGTTTTTCTACTGAATGTGTAAGTTTATGAGTTCTTAAACAACGTATTCAATACATTGCTGCCAAAAGTTGGTAAGTCGATAGTTTAGGTATTTTGAGCTTACCACGGATAAGATGTCTATACTTATATACGTTTGCTAGAAAAAAAAATCAAGATCATCCGATTTTTAGAACATTGTATTTTTAGCTATTAATTATGTTGATAAAAATACGTAACTCTTGATTTTTCAATTTCCCAACATCAAAAGACTGTGGAGATGTTTACAGTATATAGAATAAAGTAATTACATTATTTACAACAGAAGGTATATCGAAGAAATATCAGAAACATTATCAAATTACATAAACTTATTCAATGAAAGAACTTAAAGTTCTAATGTGTAAGTTCATAATATGAACTTACACATTCAGGAGAAGACCCATTTGCGTGTGATGAATGTGATTTCCAATATAATCAAATATGTAATTTAAAAATACCTAGTAAGCTTAAAACATATTATGGAATGGCAATACTGATAAAAAAACCTTATAAATGCGATTAATGTTCATATAGATGCTCGCAAATTAGTTGTCTTCTCCTCTCTTCCATCAATAAACGTACAATATCATAGATAAATTATTTCTCTTACCTTATTGAATCCCGTTCACGAGAATTCTCTCTCACTCTAGAGATGGTTGGATTGATAGTTATTAACTGAAATTGGTACTCATAATCCGGCATTGTATACTTATTATTATTCTGCCGATATGTTGCCATTTTTGACAGCTTGCAATACTGTTCAATATTGATAGGTTGGCCCATAGACTAAGGTTGGCCTCCGCCACGACATGAAGTTATCGGCAGAATATTATAATATGTACTATGTATCCCTTCGCCGGCAACGGCCGATTATTATCGATTGATCGTTTCAATAATAATATATAGTAATATTTTGTTTTTATGTCGAAGCGTAATGAAATATGCAAGTTCCTATTTCTTTCGAGCGTTGATTATATTTTGGCTTTTATTTCTTTTTAAATAAAGCTACGTCTTTTTCAACCTTGTAAATGGCTAATTTTGAAACAATAATAATTAATGTCGTCCACGAAAGCCGACGATAAGCGCGGTTGCAATGCAGATACGTTTCATAAAACACTTATTTACATATTCCAAAGTTTTTTCGTCGGCCTTCAAGACAAGTAATAAGATAGTAGTTATAATATATTAAGTTGTAGTCTACCCCTAGGTTGAAAGCATATCCGAGAAAATTAAGATTTAAAAAAGTTACGAGGTTAGTTTGGTATATTATGTAATATGAAAACACGCTTCATGAATATTTATGATAGGTATATTATGCCGAAAGGTAAGTTTTAAGTAGGAAAAGTGGCATTTTAATGATAACCAGTGACGTTTAATTTCAATCAGTGTGAGCCGTTTTATCGAGGCTATTTGACCGGGCCATTTGTTTGTGGAGGCGAAATGTTTTTGGGGCTCATAAACTGGAGCCTGTTTTATTTATTATACATTTAATTAAATGAATACAAATACGGAATACTGACTATGGATAAATATTATTATCTTATAAAAACAAAGCCATTCAATGGCTCATTTCATCTCACTCATATTTTTTATTTTATTGATTAAATTTGTGTCGGAATAATCTGAAATAATAACAATATCGCTTAGTTAACACGGCTAAATTTTATATAAAAAATATAGTTATCATAACGTTATTTTGAAAAATGATCCTTATTTTCGCATACTTACCTACCTATTTAGAGCGTTTTTATACGAAGGTTTAAGCACGAGTGTCTTTGTGTCAAAGGTTACTTTATAATTATTTAAATTTTATGAAATGCATTGGCGAACTCTAATATGCTATACTGATTTTTGTATTCTATTTTTCATTGTAAAAGATTTTTATATATGTACTTATAATAGCGGTTTACCCATATAATAGCAATTTTACAATGATTGTCTATGCTCAAAAAGTGTCACTTAGATGCTTTCAAATATTGAAAAAAAAATCTGACGTTTATCCAGGGAGTACGGTCGTAACATAGAGCCATAATTTCTAATTATAATTTTATAATTATTAAAATACAAACATAATTGTATTTTATAGTCAGTAAGGACAATGGAGCATACAATCAGGGGCGGATCAAGTCAAGCGGAGGCCCTGAGCGGTAAAAATTTCGGGGCCCCAAATTCAAGTTAGAAAAAAAGTTTTATACGTAGAAACACTCATTAATCTATTAACATAAAATATAACAAAGGTAATAGAAATAAAATAAAAAAAACATGTTTTAAATAAATTTTCGTCTTGCAAATTCGTCAATTATTTTGGCAGTGTCAATTCGGTTTAAAAGTTCTTGCTCTATATATACAAAATTAAATCTTTTTCTTACATAGTACTTCTCAAATAATTTTTTGCACGCTTTAAAACAGAAACGATCTTTCACCTGATGCATTAGATAAGGGGATTGTTAAAAAAACATTTCTACATTTGGGAATGTGTAAGACATTTCTTTGGCGGTTCGATAGATGTCTGGTGTGGTTTTAATATTGTGCATAAAGTACCTATTTATTACCCAAACAAACTACAAAAAAACATAGGTAAGTATACAAAAATGTATGCAACCACAAAAATATAATAGGTAGGTATCCTATGTAAATTAGTATTCATCAATAGGAATTTGGAGCATAAATCGATTTAATTCAACAACGCCAATTTTGCATAGTATCATTTGAATTATTTTTGAAGTTACGACAGACGGCAGCACTCTCGTGTCGCGCGAATGGTGTCCGTTTTGAAATATCCGTCGCTCTGTTCATTTTGACGCGTCACTCACTAATGAACTGTGTTCGGACACTTTTCAGTTACTAATTCACTAAATCACTCGCCACTCTACTATATCACTCGCCCAGTCCGTACCGGCCTTAAAAGTAGGTATTTAATAAAAAAAAAATCGGTATGTAAATAAGTCGATAGGTAATAGTAAAAAACAGATTAAGCAAATTGTCACAAAAATATTTGACACTTTAAAATGTACACATAACCTCACTTTCGGCAATGCCGAACACGTGGTTAACACACAAAACTTAATATCCTAGGAATCCCTCAGGATATTTTAAAGATAACACTCACACATATATATTACACTTGTATTTTCACTTTACGGTAAAAAGAATTTGTAAAAACAACGTATTTTTCGAGATATGGATTTTTTAATGAAGAGAAGGCAAACATGCGTATGGTTCCCTGCAAGATAAAAAAAGCAACTGGGTTAGGTTAGGTTTTTTTTTTTTAATTGGTTTATTGAATTCATTGCTTTTTCGTACAAGGGTTATTACTTAAGTATTACATTTTTCATACTTCATTTACATAATTTGCAGTTAAGCACAATATTGTAAACATAAAGAAAATATAAAGGATATTAAAATATGTGTTAAAGTAAAGAGTTAAAAAAAAAAAAGTATAGAGATATTATATAAAATATTAAAGTATAAAATATAAAAGAAAAGAAAAGCATATATAAAAATTTGTGTTAAAGTATTGAGATAAAAATACAGAGATATATAAAATATAAATAATAATAAAAATGTGTTAATTAATGATATAAAAAGTACAGAAATAAATTTAGTTAATATAACATCGTAAAATAATAGTATAAATTATATTGATATGAGACTGTGAGTGTGTGTTACTTCTGTTTTGTGTTTTGTTTGTGTTTATGTCCTTCCGTTTATTTTTTTTATTTTTTTGATGGCTTTTGTTAGGTATTCAGTGAATAGTTTTCGTGTTGTTTTGTTGTTGAGTATTTTGTCTGGTTTTGATAAGTCTATTGTGATGTTTAGCTGGTAGCACTGTACCCCGAGGGTCCACCTTTCTTTCTCAAGTATAGGACAATCGGCCAATATGTGTTTGACTGTCTCAGTATGTATGAATATTTTTGTTGTCAATCCAGTGGTGGATCAGTGTATCTTTTGTTCCATAGATGTGTGGTGTCATCTTCTAATTTCCTCTTTGCGAACGTGAGAGGGAATTTTGTGTAAGTGGTGGGTCTTTTGTCTGTCGTGGCTTGTTTTGCGTATTTGTCTGCCTCTTCGTTTCCGGCTATGCCAATGTGACTCCTTATCCAGATGAACCTGGGGGTGATGTTTATGTTTCTCAGGTGTGAGCATAATGTCAGGCTGGCTCTTACGAGTGGGTGTGTTGATGAAGGGTTTTGGAGAGCTACAAGACTGGATTGGCTGTCAGAGTATATGATCACCTCGGTGGGGTGATGATTATTAAAATTAAACAGTGTCCAATCGAGGGATTCTCTGATGGCTAGCATTTCTGCCTGAAAAACAGAGCAGTAGCTTTCAAGCCTTAACTTTCGTTTTGTAATAAATGCTCCACCTTTGTAAACGACAAAGGCTGCCCCTACTTTTTCATCGATGCGGCTGCCGTCTGTGTAGATCTCCAAACCCGTTGCGTTGTATTCAGTGAGTGCGCTGTGGTCGGTGGTTTGTGTGTGTTCTATGTTTTCAAGGTGTCTGGTGCCTGGGTGAGGTAATTATGTGTAGTGTATTTTGTTTTCATATGTTCTGTCAGTTGGAAGGTGTCCTGTACCCTTTGCAGATCGAAATTGCAAAGGGACGTTGTGTTGTGTTTAGTTTTTTTTTGTATGGATTTTTTGTGTGTGGCGTTGCTCCAAATAGATGCTGCGTAAGTGATTGTGGGCTCGATTGCTCCCAAGTATATAATTCTGAGCACCTCTGGGGAGGCTCCCCACGTTGCTCGTGCAGCCCTCATGAATCGCTTGCCAATTTGTGTAGCTTTTTTACATATGTATTCGGTGTGTTTTGACCAGTTAAGGTGTCTGTCTAGAACCACTTCCAGTATTTTGAATGAGTCAACAAGATCTTTCTTTTGTCCTTTCCATGTAATGTTCGGTGGTTGTATGGTGCGTTTTGACATGAACATAATGTGTGTTTTTGTGTCAGAAAATGTGAGTTTAGTGCTATTTCCCCATTCAAGTGTCCTTTTTAGTATGTCGTTGGTTGTTGTTTCAAGTGTTTGTATGTCATCAGCAGCGATCGTGATTAGTACGTCGTCTGCGAATGCTTGTATGTGTGCGTTGTTTGGAATGTTTATTGTGAGAAGATCGTTTATGGCAATGTTCCAGAGGGTTGGTCCGCAGGTTGAGCCTTGTATGCAGCCTGCTGTCTGTTTCCTAACGACCTCCTCTCCTGCGTATTTGAGCGTAACTTGTCTGTCCTGTAAGTAGCTTCGTATGAGTTTGTAAATGTTGAGTGGTGTGGATTTTTGTGCGAGAGAATGTTTGATGTGGGGCCACCAAGCGTTGTCAAACGCTCCTTGGATGTCCAAGGAGATGGCCACGATTAGTTTTTTTGAATTTAAGTGACCTTTGATTGTGTTGATGGCCGTGTGTAGCGCGTGTTCTGTCGATGTCTGTGGTGTGAAGCCGTATTGATGTTCGCTGATTTCTTTGTTTTGTGTAAGGTGCCAAAAAGTTCATTGTATGAGTAGAATTTCTAAAACTTTTCCAAATACTGGTAGTAGTCCTATTGGTCTGTAGCTGTTTGTGTCTTTAGTGTCTTTTGCAGGTTTTGGTATTGGCTTTATGATGGCGTGTTTCCAAGTGGTTGGAAAGTGGGAGATGTTGAGGCATTGGTTGTATAGTGCGTGAATTTATTCTGGGAACGTGTTAATGAAGTGTGTGCAAATGTCTGCTGTCAAGTGGTCGTGTCCTGGTGCCTTTTTCGAGCTCATGTTGTGAACGATTGTTTTGATTTCGTGAAGGGTAAATTGAGGGTCGTCTTCAGTGTTAGGAAAAATGTGTTCGGAAGAATTTCTAGTCATGCTCTGTGTTTGTGTGTCGGAATTGGGATCGTCATCGGGGAAAAACTTTTTTGTGAAGGCTTCAGCCGAGTCACGTGCTGTGATGTGTTGGTGTCCGTTTGTGCTGAGAGTAGTAGGTGGGTCTCTTGGGTTGGTGATTTTGATGGTTTTGTGTAGTGATGACCATGCTGTTTGCGAAGTTTGGTTGCCGTAGAAAGTTTTTATGCTTTTGATCTTTGCTTCATCAATGGATCTTTTGTATGTGTCTCTTTGTGTGATGTACGAGTTGAGTTTTTCCAGACGTGTGATGTGGCTGGCATTTTGTAGTTTTCGCTTAGCTGCAAGTGTTGCTCGTTTGATCTCTGTCAGTTGGTTGGTCCACCAGATTGGTTTTTTCCTTGTTGAGTGTTGTGTTCTTTGAGGGAGTGATTGGTTGCATGCGTTTTTAATGGCAGCTGTCATGTTGTCTGTGATAATGTGTAGTTCGTGTGGGTGATTGGCGGAGTGAATTGAGTGTAAGTTAATGTTTAGTTCTGTCATGTGGAACCGAAATGCATCTTCCACTTCAGTCCAGTTTGTGTTTTCGTTGATAATGTATTTGTATGTTGATTCTGAGTGTGTGTATGGCTGAGACATTTCAGTGTAAGTGAAGATTATGGGTTCGTGGTCAGATATAGGATTGTGTTGTGGTTGCACTGTCCAGTTGATGATTTTATCGGTTGTTTTCGGTGTTGAAACTGTAATGTCAATGAATGAAGTGATGTGGGTTTGCCCCCGCCATGTGTTGTATGTAGGTGTGTGTCCCTCATCTATTATATCCCAACCGCAGCTAGCTATACAGGTTGATAACTCTTCTCCTCTTTTATCATTTTTAGAGCTGCCCCACCAGTGACTTTTTGCATTCACATCGCCTCCAATGATGACCTCGGTTCCAGTGCTGGCAAGTTGGACTATTTTGTCTGTCGTTTGGGAAAGTGTGGCTGATGGAGAAATGTAGATAGAACCGATAATGAGTGTGGATTTTTCAGAAGTCAATGTGACGAAGGCATGATGGGTGTCAGAGATGTCGTTTCTGAATGTGACTTTTAGCTTGGAATTGGTAGTGGCGATAACGGCTTTGCATGGGTTGTCACTGCTACCTGTAGTTTGATATATTTTGAAATTTCTTGGAGCTGTGAGAACGCCTGTTGCACCAACATATGGTTCTTGTAGTAGTAATATGTCATATTCTGATGCGTTGCTGAATAGATGGTCTGTGGCATTTCGACATCTCTGGAGGTTTTGTTGACAGAATTTTATGTCTATTGTATGGTGGGTGTTGCTGTTATGTCTATCCTTGTTATGGCTATCCTTATCATCCATAGTTGGTTTTTTGTTTAGTAAGTTCTGTCATTTTATGGTGGAGTGGACAGCTTTTGCTTGTTGCTTTGTGGTTGAAGATCTTCTTGTTGCTTGTAAAGCAGTTCCAACATTTCTGTGAGTTGAGATCGTCCTTCTTCGAGCATTCATTTGACTTATGTTCCCCGGCACAGTGCATGCACCTGTTTATGCTGTCGCAGCACTTTTCTGCCTTGTGGCCATATTCCTGGCACTTATAGCATTGCAATGGCGTGCAATTGTCTTCGACGTGTACTCGTTCTGTAAAAGGATTGTCTTGATTATATCGTTGTCTTTAGTATCTTTATTTACTCCCTTAAGTACGATGACCGTAGACAATTTTTGGCCTTCGCTTGCCTTAAGTAAGCCGTTAGTAGCATCTGGGATTGTTTTGAGTAGTTTTTCTGCGTCTTTCCGAGTTTCGCAGTTGATGACAACGCTACTGTTTTTGGTAGCGTACATGTTGCTTACTGAGATTTTGAGATTGGATGGATTAATATTTTTCATGATTGATCATTTGATGAATTCAGAAGAATCCTTCCCATTTATGAATTTGACGATTACAGCGTACGTGCGATCGATGGTGGTGGGTGGAATGTGGTTCGGTATTTTTTTAATTATGTCTGAGTATTTTGAAAGGGACTTAGGTTCAGCATTTATTTAGTCTACACGTTCGTTTATTTTAACGATTTGACTTTCAATTCTTTGTAGCGTAGCAACGATGACGGGGTCTTGTTTGATCTTTTGTTTGTCACCAGCAGTTTGTGTGTCCGAATTCAAAATTGCCTCCGAAATTTAAGTGATCGCTTTTATAATTTCAGGTGATTTAGTTTTTTTTGATATAAACTGACATAATCGTATTATTTTATCATCACGTGATTCATTATGATCATCTTTGTCCTTTGAATTCAATGGCGAAATAGGCAAAGTCTCTTTACCTGCGTTTTTGCTTGGCGAACGCTGTGTGCGCATTGAACGATCAAAGGGGCTCGCGGACTCCATAATGTGTTTTTTTTCCTAATATTTGGGTTGCGCCTAATATAAAAATACTAGGAAAATAGTGACAACGTTTCAAACTTTACAGCACTGTTATTGTGTTGTTACACCACGGTGGCAAAAAAATTCACTACCACAAACGTATTGTGTAGGTTTCTTATAAATCTTAAACTTTGCTTGCTCATTAAAGACTTTTTTCTCACTTAGAAAAGTATTTTTGTGACACTTCGTAGACGCGTGCAATCAGTACAATAGTGCAGACACAACTGGTTAGGTTAGGTTAGGTTCGGTTTTTTTTTTTTTTATATGGGAGTTGCATTTATTATTGACCTTGCTTATTATGTACAAGGTTTGTAGATCTTCAATTGGAGTTTTCTTTATTTATTAGTCTATAGTGTTTACTATATAGTGTTGGGATCAGGAGTGATATACTACTGTAGGTCTTAACAGGAACTTCTCCGCATTTGCTCTTGTGAAGAGGAAACCACAGAAAACTCTTCAGGAGAAGACGGACTGTTGACAGAAATCACCAGGCTTTCCGTTTCACTTGAAGAGTGGTCGGCATTTTGTGTCCTGGCTTCGTTTATTTTGCCAATATCCTGCACTATTTTAATCATGTATGATACTACCTTTCGTGATAGTTCCTTGTGAACTATCACGGATCCGATGTCGCATAGGTCCTCATCTAGACTCCTGCATCGCGCCTCCAGCTGCTGTCTTTGGAAGCTGAAAATGGGGCAATGCATAAAAAGATGAGGGACATCTTGAGGGGTCATATCATCACACGGGCAGCTGTCGATCTCGGAGAGCTTAAATCGATGCAGGTAGCTCATGAAACCACCGTGACCCGTGAGGAATTGTGTGAGTTCAAAGCCAACTTCCTGCATTCTCCTGAAATCAAAGGCATGGAAAATTGTTGGGAAAAACATTTTAGTAATATTTCCTGTCGTTTCTTTCAAATATCGATCATTCCAGAGTTGAAGAGTCCTGCTTTTTATTTTCCTTTTGGCAAAAGTGAGCGAAACTTGGCAAAATCTGGGGCCGTCTTTTTAAGAGTAGCCTCTCGAGCCTTTTCGTCCGCTTTTTCATTTCCTAGGATTCCGCACTGACTCCTTATCTAGAGGATGTGCACGTTCTGTTTTCTGCATCGTAGTTCCTGGATATCAGTTTTAATGTCCATGACAATAGGATTGACCGAATTTCGGTCCGATATTGCATGGACGCCTGATTTGCAGTCTGTCAAGATCGTTACTTGTTTCCATCTGTTTGGTGATTTCTTCAGAACGTAGCTCAAAGCTTCTCGGATCGCCAGGAGTTCCGCCTGAAACACTGAGCAGATGTCGTCGAGTTTGATCTTTCTCGACGGCAACTCTCTCACGCCATCGTAAGGTACAAATGCTGCACCCACTTTGCCGTTCAAGAGACTGCCATCAGTGAAGATTCTCAGCTCATTCTGCGTTGCCTCAGGCAGAGTCTGATCATAGTATCCATGGTCAATCCGGTTGCGTTCCGAGGGATGAGGGAGTGAGAAAAAGTCTCCGGTTCCCTGGTAGACTCTGTCTTGCGGCAAGTCCTGCAGGGTGAGAGTCTTCTTTACCTCATATGATTCTGCAAGCTGCTTGATCCTCAGGTCAAGTGGCATGAAGCCGCTCAAGACCTGAGCAGAAACTAGAGAGATCGTTCTGTATCCTTTGCAAGATCTGATGGCAATTTTTGTCTTTGAATGGAGTTCAGTTTCTTACGGTTGACTTTTTTCTTTACCGCGTCCGCCCACACGCTGGAAGCGTACGTTATCAGAGGCTCGACAGCGCCTAAATATATTTGCTGCATAACCCCCGGCGACGCACCCCATGTGGGTTTGGCGGCTCTGATCAATTTGTTCGTGATGCTTGCGGCCTTTTTACAAATGTTGTCGACGTGTTTGGACCAGTTAAGGTGGCGATCTATGGTGAGACCGAAAACCTTAAAGTGATCCACGTATTTTAGTTGAACTCCGTTCATGTAAATGTTTGGTTGTCGGTCCTTTTTTCTGGTAATATACATCGCGTTGGTTTTGTCTACTGCAAAGTGTAGTTTGGCTTTTGAGCCCCATGATGTGATGAATTTCAACGCTTTGTCAGTCATATTTTCAAGCTCTGTCGTATTGTTGGCTGTAGCAATCAATAGCAGGTCATCCGCAAATGCTCTCAGTTCAGCTCCAGGGCCCAAGTCCTCCTGAAGTACATCATCTAAGATGTAATTCCAAAAGCTCGGTCCGCAAGATGATCCCTGAACGCATCCTTTGGTCGTAACCTTCTGGAGCGTGGCATCAAAATGTGACAGTATGACTTTCCTTTGTTGATGATAGCTCTTCACTAGCGTAAAAAAGTTCCGAGGGCACTTCTTGCTTCTCAGCTGGCACATTAGAAATGGCCACCAAGCATTATCAAAGGCTCCTCTGATGTCGAACGAGATTGCTATGATCGGTTAGGTTGGGTTGGGTTGGGTTGGGTTGGGTTGGGTTGGGTTGGGTTGGGTTGGGTTGGGTTGGGTTGGGTTGGGTTGGGTTGGGTTAGGTTAGGTTAGGTTAGGTTAGTGACATGACCCGGCTCGCGGCTAGCTCTTAAATGTGGCCGGGCTGTCACTAAGGATGCAGAGGATGAACTGGGGAGGTGTGGACCTCCTTTTTAGTAATACAACTTTCGATTCCCCAAATAAAACTCTCAGTTGGTGTGGTACCGAATTTGTTCAGGTTCTAGTTCATGGTTTCACAATTAAATTATCTGTCATTGTTCTCGTAATTAAGGCTCATTAAAGTGTCATTAACTATTTATTTGTTCGCTATAGAATCTCTCTGAAATCTTTCACGAGTTTCGAAAAGTCACACCTAACTCAGGGAACGTATACATAGATGTTCTTTGAATATTTTTATTTCATAAAATGTTTTCTCGTAAGAAAAATTATAATTTGTTCTTTAGTCACATAGTATTGGGTTTATAAAAAAAAATAGAATTTATTTTGTTGTTGTTTACAAATTTGTTTACAAAATTTATTTATGTTTACAACTTGTTTACAGAAGGTTTGTTTATGTTTACAAACTTGTTCACAATTGTTTTGTTGATATATATAGCCGTCTAATATAATAACATAACTAAATATTATAAGTAATAATATAAGAATATTATAAATATGTTTAACTACGGCACTGGCTGTCAGTCAATGCTAAATACTAATTAATACTAATTACAGTTAAATGTTCACTTGAGTGTCCGGCGTGACATCAGTGTATAATCGAAGGTCTATTGTAACGGTCGTAAAAATCAATGTAATCTTTTACTCTGTATATTATTATTCATGATGATAATAATAAAGTTAATCATATGAAGAAAACCATGTTCATAATTTAACATCCTCTAAACGATCCATTATCCCAACATGGTAGCAGAACGCGGTTTAAATATAAAACTAGTGCAACGTGGTTTAAAAACGTAAAACCAGTGCTCCGTAAATTGTACCGCGGGTTCCCGGTGACAATAATAAAAGTGCGATCACAGCGGATCAGAAAACAGACCGCTTGGTTAAGTGAAACGCAGTGGCGGCGTAAGGCTGCAAAATAATTCAATAAAAAAGAAAAATAAATAAATAATAAATAAAATTATTATTACGAAAATGGCAAATCTAACGAAGATCACAGAGGTAAATATACCAATCTTCGAAGGAAGGAATTACAATAGCTGGAAATACAGATTGCTGAACATTCTAGAATACAACGAGTGTCAAGCGCCAGCAATCCGAACAATGGAAACAACAGAAAAATATGCGGAATGGAAAAAACTAGATTTAAAAGCCAAAACCATTCTAATTAGTGCAGTTTCAGATAGCCAATTAGAATTTATCAAGAACTGCGACACGACATTGACAATGCTGAAAAAACTAGATGAAATACACTCAACGAAATCAACGCCGATGCAGATAATCTGCAGGTCAAAAATCGAGGAAATTAAAATGAAAAACTATGCAACTGTCGATGATTTCTTCTTAGACTTCCAGAAAACCTGCAATGAATATGTAAATGCAGGTGGTACTCTTCAACAAGAAGAGCAGATAAGATATTTAATAAAGGCACTACCGTTAAGCTATAGTGCGATAGGTGATTTCATTGACATAGTTCCGGCGGAAAAACAAACAATGGAATATGTCAAATCGAAAATCAAGGAAAAAAGCCTAACAAACACGGAAAATCCACAAAAGACGAATGTAAGCACATTCAATACAAAAACAAAAACAAAAGCCCTGTGCTATATATGCAATAAGCAAGGACACAAGCAGCAACAGTGTTGGTTCGCAAATCAAACCGACAATCTACAGCAGGGATATGGGCCCAGCACCAGAAACAGCGGCAATACACCACAACAGCCGACGAACAAAAACAATAACGAGAAATTTGGATATCAGAGAGGCAGAGGCACAAGATACCAGCGAGGCGGCAGCCGAGGCAGAGGCATCCAGCAGCAGCAACAACAACTAAACTTGAACACGTGGGCTCTTCAAGTAAATCATCATAAACTCAGTGCAAACAGTGAAGAAACAAGTGAGAGTGAAATAAAGTGGCTACTCGATAGCGGGTGCACAGATCACCTAGTGAAAAGCGATAAGTTCTATTCAAGTTGCGTTGAGCTTAAAGAGCCAATCGACGTAAACCTACCCGACGGCAAAAAGTTGCGAGCAACAAAAGTGGGAAATATTGTAAGTTACTTTAAAAACCATAACAATGTTGAGCTAGTAGAACTAAAAAACGTCTATTTAGTAGAAGGTTTAAAGAAAAATCTGTTAAGTTTTTCAAAAATAACACAAAATTGCACAATAGTAGCGCGCGATTCAAACGCCAAAATCTTTGATAAAAAAACCAGAAACCTTATAGCAGTGGCTAATAAAATAAATGATTTATACTACATGACTAGCTTTGTAAAAATTCCTAAAGATTCAAGCAAGATTAGTACATACAATGATTATCCAAATGAAGCCTTCACAAATACAACGAGATTAACAAAAAAGGAAAAGTGGCATCGTGCGTTAGGCCATGTAAACTTTAGATATCTAGAAAAAATAGTAAAATATAAGTTACTTGATGGACTACCAGACCATCTTGAAAAACAAGAAATGAAATGCGCGACATGTATTGAAAGTAAAATGGCAAATTTACCTTTTGAAAATCATCGCGCGAAAACAACAGCAATAAACGAAATAATACACACCGATCTAAACGGTCCGCACAATATTGTGGGCTATAAAGGTGAAAAATACTTTTTGACTGTCATAGACGATTACAGCAAATGTGCAAAAATTTATTGTATAAAAAATAAATCAGAAACGGCCGAGTGTCTCAAAAATCACATTAACTTTGTAGAGAATCAATTCGGGAAATCAATAAAAAGATTGCAATGCGATAAGGGGACCGAATATTTAAATCGAGAAATATACGAATTTGCAAACAAAAAGGGAATCGAAATTTTACCATGTCCGACAAACGTACACGAACTCAATGGAGTCGCTGAACGTTATAACAGATCAGCAATGGACATAGCAAGATGTTTAATTAAAGAGGCGCGCATAAGTAAAATTTATTGGCCCGAGGCAATAAATACAGTTGCCTATTTAAAAAATCGAACTATCGCAAATACGTGCGAGAATAAAACGCCTTATGAAATATTTTTCGGGGTTAAGCCGAAAGCCAAACATTTAAAAATTTATGGCTCAAGAGTTTTTGTCCGAATTCCGGAAATAAACAGAAAAAAATGGGACGATAAGTCACAAATCGGAGTACTCGTAGGATATACACATTTCGGGTACCGAGTTTTGGTTAAAAATAAGGTGATCGAGGCAAGACATGTGCAGGTTATCGAAAAAGGTACAAGACTAATATGCCTAGAAAATCAGACTAATGAAAACACTTTCGACGGAAGTAACGAATCACAAAACCGTGTAAACATTGATCTAAATGAGCAGGGCTCGGAGATCGAATTAAGCGAAAGTGAAAATGAGCGTGAAAATGATAATGATAATGAAGTATTTGTTGAAAATGAACAGGCGAGCGAATCGGTCAAAGTTAAAACTAGACGAGTATCCGCACGCGAAAAAAAGACAGTCGAGCGTTACGGAAATCCTATAGCTCACTGTATATACGTTAATTACATAAACGCAAATGCGCCAAGTACATATGAGGAAGCTTTAACCTCAAAAGACTCTGACCATTGGCGAGCGGCGATGGATTCAGAAATTAACTGTCTAAATAAAAACAAAACATGGTGTCTAGTCGATAAGCCGACTGATAAGAAAATAATCGATGTTAAATGGATATTTAAAAGAAAGAGCGATGATACATATAAAGCGCGTCTAGTAGTACGCGGCTTTCAACAAAGTGAACACTTGGAAAACGTTTATTCCCCGGTGGGAAAAATGTTAACTTTTAAAATTCTTGTGAGTTATTGCACAACGAATAATCTCTTCATTGACCAGATGGACGTTGAGACCGCATTTCTCAATGGACCAGTTAAAAGCGAAGTTTATATTTACCAGCCAAAAGGCTATCAAAAAGAAAAAAATAAAGTCTGCAAACTAGAGAAAGCGTTATATGGTTTGCGAGAAAGTCCACTTGCGTGGTACGAAACATTCGATGAATATGTAAAAAAATTAGATTTCAAGAGAAGCGAATACGATAATTGTCTTTATGTAAAAACCGAAAATAAGGAATCAATATATCTCCTGGTATTCGTAGACGATCTGTTGATCTGTGGGAAAGACAAATTAAAAATTGACTTAATTAAGAAAAGTTTAATGAAAAGATTTACGATGAAAGACCTTAAAGAGGTTAAAAGTTATATAGGCATCGATATAGATTACAATAAAGATCAAAACAACATGAAGCTAAGCCAGACAAAATATATCGAATCATTAGCCTCTAAATATCAGTTAGAAAATTCTAAACTATACGAAACTCCAATGGAGACAAACCTAAAAATCGAACTTTTATACATAAGCTCAGGCACTAGACCTGATATCGCGTACAGCGTTAATTACTTAAGCCGTTTTCAAAACTGCTACGACAAAACCCATTACAAGTATGCGATGCGAATTCTAAAATACTTATTAAAGACCAAAGATCTAAAATTAAGATATGGCAAAAACGAAAAGAACGATAAAATAGATTGTTACGTCGACTCGGACTATGCGGGCGACAATATAGACAGAAAATCGACGAGCGGTTACGCAATTCGACTAAACGGAAATTTAATTTTTTGGAAGTCAAAAAAACAAAATGTGGTTACAAAATGCTCCACTTTCGCGGAATATATAGCACTGTCAGAAGCAGTCACAGAAATTTTATTTGTGAGAAATATATGTAACGAAAGTTTTGATTTAAAAATAAATACACCAATCAAAATTCACGAGGACAATAGCGGAGCGGTCGCTATTGCAAAGTTTGGAAATTTTACAAAAAACTCCAAACACATTGAAATTCAATTTCATTATGTAAACGAACATTACCAAAACAAGACGATTGACATAGTAAAAGTTGATTCAAAAAATAATATAGCGGACATCTTTACCAAAGCATTGGATAAAACGAGCTTCCTGGAAAATCGTCAAAGACTGAAGTTAATCTAATGTACAAGTACAAAAGTAATTAAACGGCTAAGAGGCGTGTTGATATATATAGCCGTCTAATATAATAACATAACTAAATATTATAAGTAATAATATAAGAATATTATAAATATGTTTAACTACGGCACTGGCTGTCAGTCAATGCTAAATACTAATTAATACTAATTACAGTTAAATGTTCACTTGAGTGTCCGGCGTGACATCAGTGTATAATCGAAGGTCTATTGTAACGGTCGTAAAAATCAATGTAATCTTTTACTCTGTATATTATTATTCATGATGATAATAATAAAGTTAATCATATGAAGAAAACCATGTTCATAATTTAACATCCTCTAAACGATCCATTATCCCAACATGTTTATTTATATTGACAAATTTCAAGGTCGCGCGTTGTTTTGTGTTTTACGCTGCGATACTTTATTCTATTATTTACCTAGGACGCAATTGAGATTTATTATTGTTTATTGGCAGAAACCCATTTATACCATGGTCTCAAGTTTTTCTAATAGTTACTTTTAAAATTGTTATTATAGTTAGCGAGTTATAGTATTACTAAAGTCTATAATTAATAATTACGAGTCTATAACATAGGTACGTGTTTACAATATTTTTATAATGATAGTTCGCCTTTATCTTGTTTCAATAAAATTAGTGTTAAAATTCGTTGCTCATAATTATACAGTACATGAATTTATAAATGCTAAATTTTCTCTTTCAATTTCCATACATTTCTATTACTCATATAAAAATTATTCAAGCATGTACTTGTCAAATTTTACGTAAACAATTTCTCTCATAATTTATTTTCTAAGTTTAATGAACAGTATCCTGTAATCTATATTTCAAATAGATCGTGGTCAAAATATTTGACGCGTATATTTCGAGGCCTGTGATCACAGTGTTCCAATTACACTTGAGCACTCTCGATTTTCTGAAACGAAACTTTTACGTAAAATTTTTATGACATTTACAAAAAAGGTTAACAATAATACATTTACTTTCTACTACTAAACGATTACGCTACTTGTTACCTGTTCATGGTCTTTTTCGACCAATTTCATTTCTGCTCCTTCCATAGTTTAGAACCATGGGACTTATATATCCTGTTTGTACTTTGTCGTGAGGTTGTCGCACGGCTATTGAGAAGTAGAATTGACTATAAGGCTAGATTTGTATAGTTATGTCGTTAAACCATACTCTGCCACAAACACTAACTGAAGGTCGGCGTTTTTGTTCGTGTCATTAGGTTAGGTTAGGTTAGGTTAGGTTAGGTTCCCTCCTGTGTCTGTCACCTTGTCGTGGTAGGAGGGCTTACGCTGCCATGGTAGCAAACTAAGAACAGACAACGTCTTTAATCCAAGATAAAGTGGGAGGAATCGTGCTGATGGATGAGTGGCCTGTAGACGTCAAATAACGGGTCGTAAACGATCCCTCAGGGGAACCTGCCACCCCCCCTGAGTATTAGGGCTTATCCGGCCACGCGGGGCTCTGGTCGGATGGACTTCCTTTCCCTAGCTACTCGTGGGACACACTATGGAGAACATCACAACAATTAAAAAAGGAAAAAATGATTTGTGGGAGACCGTGAGCATGCTTGAAGAGCAAGTAGAGGCTCTGATGAAGCTAATAAAGACGAAGACGAATGTCCACATCCCCATTAAGGAAGGGATTCAGGGACTCACCGATACGGTCCGCCTATTGGTTGAGTTTAAAAAAACCGGCGACAAAGCGGAGGCAACTGAGAGGAGGCATAATAAATGCACCCAAACCGGAACGGCTCCAAAGAGCTCAAAGAAGGAAGAGTGGCACGAAATTGTTGCCAAGAAAAAAAAAAAAAGAAGAAGAACATTGAGGTGCCGAACGAGACACTTAAAGACAGGAGCAACAAAAACGCTGCCCTAAACACTCCGAAGCTGCCCAGTCACGCAAAATCTCGACCCCACCCGGGACCCCGAAATGAGGCTATAGAGATTAAGAACGAGGGGAAGGCTTCGTATGCAGAGACTTTGCGTCGCATCCGAGGCGAAGTCGTGCTTCCAAACGTCGAAGTCTCTGCCATCCGGAAGACAAAAGCTGGAGACCTGCTCCTTCAAATGAAACGCGGGACGCAGCAGACGGAGGAACTGGTCAGCTCCATCATTAAGGTGCTGGGAGACGGTGCTAAAGTGCGAAAGCTGACCCCTAGTATCGTTGTAGAAATCCGCGATATTGATGGCGCAACAGATCCAAAGGAAGTCATGGCTGCGCTGGAGACCGCATCTCCAAGGCTTGCGCATGCGTTTCAAATTATATCACTGAAGCCTGCCTTCAGTGGAACCCAGCTGGCGATTGTGAAGCTACCGAGGGATGCATCCGCAGGGATCCTCAAGGCAGGAAAAATCCGCATAGGATGGGTTAACTGCAGAGTCAGACCTCGAGCCCATTTACCAAGGTGCTACAGGTGCCATGGACTCGGGCACATTGCAAATGATTGTAAAAGTCCAGAAGACAGAAGCAAAGAGTGCAACCGTTGCGGGCAGGAAGGCCACAAAGCTGCCTTCTGCCAAAATAGTGCGCATTGAAGGACTTGCGCTAGCCTCAAAAAGAGCCATGAGCACCAAACCGGGAGCCGAAAATGCGTGGCATTTGTAACTGCTCTGAAGATGAAGACGAAACAAAAATGATCCGCTTCCTCCAGATTAACCTGAATGGATGCCAGGCTGCCCAGGATCTGATGGCCCAAGTAGCAGAAGAGCGACGAGCGGATCTCGTGATTATCTCCGAGCAGTACCGCAATGCTCTTAACCGGTGGTACTCTGGAGGCGCAGGCTCGAGGTCTGCTATCTACGCACCGTCTGCCCAACTGCGCGTAACTGCCTTCGGTACTGACAGTGGAGGCATCTGGACATGGGTGGAACTTCAGGCCCTCAGAATATACAGCTGCTACTTCTCCCCCAACTCTTCTATTGCAGAGTTCACGAGCGATCTCAATCGTCTCGAAGACGATGTGAAAACATCATCCCTACCTGTGATTCTCGCTGGAGATTTCAACGCGAAAGCTCCAGAATGGAGTTCTTCTAAAACAGATAGAAGAGGAGTCTTGCTCTCTGAGTTGGCGTCTCATCTGCATCTACATGTAGCAAATGTAGGAAGCAGCCTCACCTTTGTTCGGGGCGGCAGTGGCTCAGTCATCGATGTCACGTTCGCAGACGAAGAAGTCGTGGGAGGAATAAGAAACTGGCAGGTCCTCGAGACATACTCCCACAGTGACCAACGCTACATCAGCTTCGAAGCGGGGGCACACGCCACCAGACCACAGCCGTATCCCGCCAACTCTGGCTGGGGGGTCCGAAAGCTCAACTTGACAGCTCTTGATGAGGCCGTTGCTGAGGGAAGGAAAGCAGTGATGGACACAATTGATGGTGGTGCTGGAACTGAGGATGCTGTTCGCTCCCTAAACAGACTCTTGAAACAAAGCTGCGATGCCTCAATGGTAAGACGAAGCCAAAAAAACCAGCGAAGGCCAGTCTACTGGTGGACCGACACTATTGCTGACCTCCGTCGCGAGTGCCTTTACTGTAGACGCCGAGCACAGCGAAAGCCCAGAAACAACGACTACCAACAAATTTATCAGGACACAAGGAAAGCGCTTCGGAACGCCATCAAAGAAAGCAAGGCAAGATGCTGGGCTGAGCTCTGCACTTCGGTCAACGAAGATCCCTGGGGAATGCCATACAAAATTGTGAGGAAGAAGCTCCGGACGGCAGTTGCAGATCCCTACCTGGAGATTCCAGCTAATCTGGAGTCAGTTATAAATGGCCTGTTCCCACACCACCCTGCAAGAGAGCAAGTTCACTTGCAGACGACGATGAACGAAACCGTCTCACCATTCTCCGAGGCAGAACTGCTAGCAGCAGCTGAGCGCATCAAGACCGCAAAAGCGCCAGGACCAGACTGTGTCCCAAATGCGGTCATTAAAAGGATCGCACAGACCGATCCTGCACTGTTGCTGGCAGTTTTTAACACGTGCTTGCTCGAGGGAACCTTTGCTTCACCCTGGAAGAGGCAAAAACTTGTTCTTATACCGAAAAGCAAAGCGACGCCCAGCGGCCCTTCTTCGTATAGGCCACTTTGTATGCTGGATGGAGCCCGAAAGCTTCTCGAAAGATTGATCCTGCAGCGCCTCCAGAATTCACTGGAAAATGACGAGAAAGGGCTATCGAACAGCCAGTATGGATTCCGGCCTGGGCGTTCCACCATCGATGCGATAGTACAAGTCGTCTCAACGATTCGTCTTGCCTGGCAGGGAAGCGTGAAGGCCAGCAAGCACGCTCTGCTGGTCACGCTCGACGTCAAAAACGCCTTTAACACGGCGAACTGGGAAAAAACCCTCAGGTCCCTAGTTGAAATTGACGTCCCAGCAAATCTCATAAGAATAATTGAGAGCTACTTCTCCGAGAGAGTTCTTGAATACGAATGCAGTGGCAAGAAGTGCCAGCGAAGTGTATCGGCGGGTGTTCCACAGGGCTCAGTTCTTGGGCCAGCCCTGTGGAATGCAATGTACGATGGCCTGCTGAAGGTGAACATGCCCGAAGAAGCGCGCCTGGTGGCCTTCGCTGACGATGTGGCAATCCTCGTCACAGCCAAGAGGACAGAATCCCTACGTCTCGCCGGAGAAGAAGCCATCAGGCGGGTTAAGGGATGGCTGGACAGCAACGGGTTGCAGCTTGCAGTCCACAAAACGGAAGCCGTTTTCTTCACCAGGCGAAGGAAACTGTTGCCACCCAAACTTGAAGTCGACAACTTTGTGGTGCCGTTTTCCAGGTCACTGCGGTACCTCGGAGTGCAGATCGACGACAAGTTGCGGTTCACCGAGCACGTTGAAAAGGCGGCCTCAAAAGCGACCGCCATAGCAGAAGACCTTGCCAGGCTGATGCCCAACACCGGTGGACCAAAACATAAAAGACGGAAGCTCTACTCCGAGGTGGTCCACTCTGTCCTACTGTACGGCGCCCCAATATGGGCCGACGCCACCAAAAAAGAACGGACAAAACTCACCCTGGCAAGGGTGCAAAGACGAAGCGCACTGAGAGTCGCCTCAGCATACCGCACGGTCTCGGGAGATGCCATACTGGTGCTGACTGCCATCCCGCCCATTGACCTGCTCGCTGCCGAAAGGCAGGCAGTGTACAATGGGCAGAAAAGAGTCGATGCCAGGGAACTGACGATGCAAAAATGGCAAGAAAAGTGGGACGCTTCCGCAAAAGGCCGGTGGACGCATCGGCTCATTGGTGAGCTCATGGCTTGGTGCCAGCGGAAACACGGCGAGCTGTGTTACCACCTTACGCAGCTACTCACAGGGCACGGTTGCTTTGGAAGTTATCTTCACAAAATAGGGAAAGAAGTGACCTGCGAGTGCCACCACTGCGGAAGCATTAAAGATGACGCCGAACACAGCCGAACAGCGAACAGCCGAACAGTCTTAAAAGCAAAGTCGGCGAGGAAGCAATGACGCTGACAAAAATGGTTCCTTCCATGCTGGAAAACACTGCATCATGGTCGGCGTGGGTGGAGTTTGCATCGTCAGTGATGCAGAGCAAGGAAGAGGAGGAAAGATCCCGGCGAGGGGAGAAAGAGTAGCGGCATAATATAATGCAAGGTCATAGCTGCCCTCCTGAAGCAATGCATAAAAGCGGATTCCGGGAGGGCAGCTGGGAAGAGGAGGGGGGTTTTAGTGGGTAAGAATCCCACACTACTACCAGTCAGTCGCCGCTGACTGCTGGTGGTGTCTTAAGAAGATTTCCCCCCGCCACAAAAAAAAAAAAAAAAAAAAAAGGTTAGGTTAGGTTAGGTTAGGTTTTTTTTTTTTTTTTTTTATATGGGAGTTGCATTTATTATTGACCTTGCTTATTATGTACAAGGTTTGTAGATCTTCAATTGGAGTTTTCTTTATTTATTAGTCTTTTTTTCTACTATATAGTGTTGGGATCAGGAGGGATATACTACTGTGGGTCTTAACAGGAACTTCTCCGCATTTGCTCTTGTGAAGAGGAAACCACAGAAAACTCTTTAGGAGAAGACGGACTGTTGACAGAAATCACCAGGCCTTCCGTTTCACTTGAAGAGTGTTCGGCATTTTGTGTCCTGGCTTTGTTTATTTTGCCAATATCCTGCACTATTTTGATCATGTATGATACTACCTTTCGTGAAAGTTCCTTGTGAACTATCACGGATCCGATGTCGCATAGGTCCTCATCTAGACTCCTGCATCGCGCCTCCAGCTGCTGTCTTTGGAAGCTAAAAATGGGGCAATGCATAAAAAGATGAGGGACATCTTGAGGAGTCATATCATCACACGGGCAGCTGTCGATCTCGGAGAGCTTAAATCGATGCAGGTAGCTCATGAACCCACCGTAACCCGTGAGGAATTGTGTGAGTTCAAAGCCAACTTTCTGCATTTTCCTGAAATCAAAGGCATGGAAAATTGTTGGGAAAAACATTTTAGTAAAATTTCCTGTCGTTTCTTTCAAATATCGATCATTCCAGAGTTGAAGAGTCCTGCTTTTTATTTTCCTTTTGGCAAAACTGAGCGGAAACTTGGCAAAATCTGGGGCCGTCTTTTTAAGAGTAGCCTCTCGAGCCTTTTCGTCCGCTTTTTCATTTCCTAGGATTCCGCAGTGACTCCTTATCCAGCCGATGTGCACGTTCTGTTTTCTGCATCGTAGTTCCTGGATATCAGTTTTAATGTCCATGACAATAGGATTGACCGAATTTCGGTCCGTTATTGCATGGACGCCTGATTTGCAGTCTGTCAAGATCGTTATTTGCTTCCATCTGTTTGGTGATTTCTTCAGAACGTAGCTCAAAGCTTCTCGGATCGCCAGGAGTTCCACCTGAAACACTGAGCAGATGTCGTCGAGTTTGATCTTTCTCGACGGCAACTCTCTCACGCCATCGTAAGGTACAAATGCTGCACCCACTTTGCCGTTCAAGAGACTGCCATCAGTGAAGATTCTCAGCTCATTCTGCGTTGCCTCAGGCAGAGTCTGATCATAGTATCCATGGTCAATCCGGTTGCGTTCCGAGGGATGAGGGAGTGAGAAAAAGTCTCCGGTTCCCTGGTAGACTCTGTCTTGCGGCAAGTCCTGCAGGGTGAGAGTCTTCTTTACCTCATATGCTTCTGCAAGCTGCTTGATCCTCAGGTCAAGTGGCATGAAGCCGCTCAAGACCTGAGCAGAAACTAGAGAGATCGTTCTGTATCCTTTGCAGGATCTGATGGCAATTTGTCTTTAAATGGAGTTCAGTTTCTTACGGTTGACTTTTTTCTTTACCGCGTCCGCCCACACGCTGGAAGCGTACGTTATCAGAGGCTCGACAGCACCTAAATATATTTGCTGCATAACCCCCGGCGACGCACCCCATGTGGGTTTGGCGGCTCTGATCAATTTGTTCGTGATGCTTGCAGCCTTTTTACAAATGTTGTCGACATGCTTGGACCAGTTAAGGTGGCGATCTATTGTGAGACCGAGAACCTTAAAGTGATCCACGTATTTTAGTTGAACTCCGTTCATGTAAATGTTTGGTTGTCGGTCCTTTTTTCTGGTAATGAACATCGCGTTGGTTTTGTCTTCTGCAAAGTGTAGTTTGGCTTTTGAGCAACATGATGTGATGATTTTCAATGCCTTGTCAGTCATATTTTCAAGCTCTGTCGTATTGTTGGCTGTAGCAATCAATAGCAGGTCATCCGCAAATGCTCTCAGTTCAGCTCCAGGGCCCAAGTCCTCCTGAAGTACATCATCTAAGATGTAATTCCAAAAGCTCGGTCCGCAAGATGATCCCTGAACGCATCCTTTGGTCGTAACCTTCTGGAGCGTGGCATCAAAATGTGACAGTATGACTTTCCTTTGTTGATGATAGCTCTTCACTAGCGTAAACAAGTTCCGAGGGCACTTCTTGCTTCTCAGCTGGCACATTAGAAATGGCCACCAAGCATTATCAAAGGCTCCTCTGATGTCGAGCGAGATTGCTATGATCATCTTCTTGTCTTGCAGAGCAGTCCTGATTTCGTTGACTGAAGCGTTCAGAGCGTCTTCTGTTGATTTCTGGGGCGTAAAACCATATTGCTTGTGACTCAACTTACCTGTTCGATGAAAATGCCAGTTTATCCGATTTATCATCAGCTTTTCCAGTACTTTTCCAAATACTGAAATGAGGCCGATCGGTCTGTAGGACTTGATGTCTTGAAGGTCGTCTTTTCCCGGCTTGGGAATGACAACAACCGTCGCTATTTTCCATTGAGCTGGAAAGTGGCTCACTCTGAGACATGCGTTATACATACCCAATACTAATGACCTATCCACGTTGAAGAAATGAAGGCAAATGTCGGCGGTGAAATCTTCTCCGGGTGCCTTATGTAGACTTATGTTTGATACTATATCCTCGATCTCTTCTTCAGTGAATATCGGGTCGTTTGGGGTGTAGGGTAGAATTTCCGCCATACGTCTGATGTTAATCTGTTCGTTGGTTTCATTTTGTATGGTGTCGTCCGGGAAAAACTTCTCCAATAGCCGCTGAGCGGATTCTTCAGCCGAAGCTAAATAGTCGTCGCCATCTTTGAGCGTCGCTGGTAGAGTAGTCTTTTTTCGGTTTACCAGAACTCTGTGAATTGCAGACCAAGCGGTTTCTCTTGTCTGTGACGCGCAGTAATTTTTCCAAGACTCGATTTTGGTTTTCGCAATTGCATCTTTATAAGTTTGTTTCGCTTCAAGATATTCCGGAAGCGTTATGGTCTCTCTTCGGAGTCTTCCTGAATTCTGAAGTCTGTGCTTACATTTGATTGCTTCTTTCTTGAGCTTATCGAGTTCAGCGTTCCACCAAGGACAGGGCTGTCTTTTGAAAGGTTTCCTGATTGGTATACTTGCTTTGCACGATTCTCCCAAGATGTCCATCAATGTGTTTATTTTCTTTTCCAACACAAGCGAGTTGCTCACTTCAGAAAAATAGTTTTCAGAAGCGTTAATATCCGTCAGTTCATTTTTAATATCTTTCGAAAATTTTTCCCAGTTCGCTTTTTTGTATTATAAAGGGCAGTTTTCGGATCTGTGGGATTCCAAATCTTTGTGGAAATTTCGAAAGAAATAGGATTATGGTCGCTGAGTTGGTTATCATTTGATTCTACTCTCCACCTGTGAACGGTGTCCAGAAAACTTGAAGAGCAGAATGTCATGTCTATAACGCTTGTGATGTGACGGTTGTCACGATAGGTTTCGAAGGTGGGTCGATTTCCTTCATTAAGAATGTTCAGATTGAGTTCTGAAAGGAAATCTGCGACTTCTTCGCCCCTTCTATCGGTCTTCACGCTCCCCCACCACACATTTTTTGCGTTTAGGTCACTCCCTATGAGGATTGGAACATCTCCAAGCAGTGTGAGTTTTCCCAATGTTGGGGCAATGTCAGCGTTTGGCTCCACGTACATAGATCCAATAACAAGAGGTCCAGCTTCTGTGGTAATTCTTACAAGTGTGGTATTTGAGTCACTGAATTTGCTCAGCATTATGCCATTTATCGTGGATTTGCAGATAATTATTGCCGCTTTGCAGACCCGCTCCTTGGAAGTCACTGATTGATAAACAGTGACCCCCGGAGCATTAATTCTGCCGGTATTGCCAGTGTAAGGTTCCTGTAGCAGCAATATATCCGCGCCCCTCTTATTGACTAGTGCTTCTTCTTGTGCCGCTTTGCAGCGGCCCAAATTCCACTGAATTACTTTTGTGGTGCCTGTAGTATTTAATTGGGTCCCGGTGGTATTTGGAACGATGGAGTTAGCCATAGTTGACTCTTTCCATGGTTCGCATCATCATTTTAATCCGATAAGGACAATTCTTGTCGTTGGCTCTGTGTTTTGACACCTCGGTCTTACCTTTGGCCATTTTAATACAATTCCAGCAGTGGTGTTCTTCTTCTTGATCCTTCTTCGTGCAAGACATGGATTTGTGCTCGCCAGCGCAGTGTAAACAACGATCTTTGCTCTCCATGCACCTGGCTAATGAATGTCCAAATCCCATGCACTTGTAACATTGCATAATGGGGCAGCTGTCCTCTACCTGCACTCGTTGGTATCCGATACTTATCCTTCCCTGGCTTATCATGGCTTCTCGGACGTCGCTGTTGACGGTTAAGACGGCATTTCGTAGGCGGTCGCTGTTTCTGTTCCGGAAAGTCCTTTGTAGTTTAATGGCTTCTTTGTCCTGGCCGACGGCTTCAAAAATTGAATCATTTTGCTGGAGAATAAATTCTACGATCTCATCATCTTTGGTTTCTTTTTCGATTCCTTTGAGAACGACGGTTGGCGCTAGCCGTTTGCCTTCCTTAGCGACCAAGTTTCCTTTGGTCAGCCTTGGAAGAGCGGCTCTGATTCTGTCGGCGTCGTTGGAGGTCGGGCATTTGATGATTACTTTGTTGTCCTTGGCGGCTATGAGTCCGCTGTATCCAACTTTCAGTTCAGAGGGCCTCAAATCTTGCCTTAAGGCTGCTTTATTATGGGAGGTTGTTTTGGTTTTATCAGCTGCACTGACAATTACAGCATGGGAAGAACCCGACGCTGCCACCGAAGCATAGCTGAATGAGGTAGGTCCGGCTGTTGAGGGAGGGTTGATCATAGCGCTCTTTTGGATTAGCGCTATTTTCTCCTTCAGGAACGTCGTTTCCTGTGATTGGCATTTTTTTGTTAACTCGGCGGCCAGGTCGATGATATCCGTGAATATGGACATCAATCCTTCTCTGGTCTCTTTCGTGATATTCCCCTTTAAGGGGTCTACCATGCGCAGGCCTTTAGTTGATAAATTAATAACCTGTAAAGAAAGAGAGTCTACAGTGTTAGTTTTTAACGACGCGGATTCAGGCTGGGAAACAAGCTGTGTCGGGGTAACGTCCTGGATCGGTTGTGTCGTCTGGGTGTGAGCGGTCTTCTTAGCAGCCATCTCAGGAGATGCCGAAGTGAGATCCTTCTCCACCGCCTTCCTTGTCTGCCTGGTAGTGATCTTTGTTGTAGACTTGGCTGGTTTTGTTGTTTCAGTTGAGGTGGGAATAGTGACGGGCTTGGATGGTGGCTTGGGTTGGACGTCTAAAGTTCCGATCTTCTTCTCCGTTCCCACGATCGCTGCGCGCAAAGTCCTCCCAGTCTCAGTCAGGTTCGGGCTCGATCGTGATCTCTCTGAGGGCCTGGCATCGTCGCCAGACGGCGTCAACGGCGGCGACCTCAGCACATTGGGCATGTCTAAGGAAGGGGAATTGATGGAAGTTCAACTCCTCTTCGTCAAAGTGAACGTCGTCAACGAACTTCGGTCAACCGAGTGCGTGAGACTGTTGAACTGAGTCTGTCTGACTCCGGATGATCCGCACCAGTCTTAAACTGTAGCGGACAACCAGACTCAGAAGAAAGGTCGTGCGCAGCGGAGCCGGTATGCACCAACGCCGAATCACCGAACAAGGGACTGGTTACCCTTCGGACGGGACCCAACTGCTAGCGCTGTCTGTCCCTTTTGCAGCCCACTAAGCCGTGTCAGCGACCAGTTGACCGCAATCGGGGTAAGACCTCTCCAGTCGCGCGGGTGATATGGATTGACACCCGAGTCGCTGCCCTGGGTAAGGAATACTCAGAGAGCGGAAGGGATAGAATATGAATCGTCTCCAAATCAAAGGGACGACGATGAAGGATGACGTGCACTCAATGACAAGCTTCGAGACTCAATTCAAATCAATCCGACCCGAGAAACAGGATCGATATCCTGCCGAAGTTGAGTAATGCTCTACGGTCTACGCAGTCGTAGCCTGAGATATCAACGCTCGGTCAAACGTCAAGCTCGAAGGAGATCTCAACGCGCGGGATAAATCCGAAAGCAACCCGAAGGAAGTTTTCCACGAGTTTTCCGGATTTCACTGGATTTTTCCGAGCTTTTCCAACATTATAGGTGCTCGGACTTCGGAAAGAATTTTTCCGGAATTTTCCGCCTACTCAATCTGCTGGGACCAGTCCGAGAGGAGGAGATTGAGAATCCGGCAAGAGACTTCAACGCACGGACAAGTTTTCGAAAGAAAACTTAATCTTGAAGGCCAAAGGATTTTCCATGAGTTTTCCGGATTTCACTGGATTTTTCCGAGCTTTTCCGACATTGTAGGTGTTCGAACTTTGAAACGAGTATTCCGGAGTTTTCCAGCACACAATCGCCGGGAGCACGTCCGTTCACTGTCAATGTTAAACTAAGACTAAAAGTAGGTATTTATAAAAAAAATCGGAATGTTAATAAGTCGATAGGTAATAGTAAAAAACAGATTAAACAAATTGTCACAAAAATATTGGACACTTTAAAATGTACACATAACCTCACTTTCGGCAATGCCGAAGACGTGGTTAACACACAAAACTTAATATCCTAGGAATCCCTCAGGATATTTTAGAGATAACACTCACACATATATATTACACTTGTATTTTCACTTAACAGCAAAAAGAATTTGTAAAAACAACGTATTTTTCGAGATATGGATTTTTTAATGAAGAGAAGGCAAACATGCGTGTGGTTCCCTGCAAGATAAAAAAAGCAACTGGGTTAGGTTAGGTTAGGTTAGGTTAGGTTAGGTTAGGTTAGTGACACGAACAGAAACGCCGACGTTCAGTTAGTGTTTGTGGAAGAGTATGGTTTAACGACATAACTATACAAATCTAGCCTTGTAGTCAATTCTACTTCTCAATAGCCTTGCGACAACCTCACGACAAGGTACAGACAGAATATATAAGTCCCATGGTTCTCAATTATGGAAGAAGCAGAGAAGAAATGATCGAAAGAGACCTTGAACAGGTAACCAGTAACGTAATCGTTTAGTAATAGGAAGTAAAATGTATGTTGTTAACCTTTTCTTTGTAAATGTAATAAAATTTTACGTAAAAAATTTCGCCTCCAAAAATCGAGACTGCTAAAGTGTAATTGGAGCGCTGTGACCACAGGCCTCGAAATGACACGTCGCGTAGATTCGGCGCGATGTATTTTGGAAATAATTTCCGGGAAATCTCCATTAAACTCAGAAAATAAGTTATGGAAGAGATTGTTTACGTAAAATTTATCAAGTACATGCTTCAATAACTTTTATAGCAATAATGGAAATGTATGAAAATTGAAAAAGAAAATTGAATATTTATAAATTTATATACTGTATAATTGTGAATAAAGAATTTTAATACTAATTTTATCGATACAAGATAGAAGCTAACTACCGTTATAAAAATACTGTAAACGCGTACCTATATTTATAAACGCGTAATTATAATTATAGATTTTGTTAATGCTATAACTTGCTGACTATAATGAATATTGTAAAAGTAACAATTGGGAAAACTTAAGATTCTGGTATAGATGGGTTTCTACCCATAAACAATAATAAATCTTAATCGCATCTTGGGTAAATAAAAGAATCAAATACTGCAACTAAAAATACAAATTGACGTGTGACCTTGAACTTTAACTGAATTCTGTTCGACTTGAATTTACGGCCCAGCTGTGTTGAGTCGCAAGATAAAAATAGATTCAAGGTTACGTTTAGATTACTATGTGAAAGTCACTATGCAAGACTAAATAAGTTAGTAACTGCTCGTGTATAACATCTTGTTAGGATTAAGCATTTATATATTTAAGTTGAAATGTTAAGTATAATATTATAGAGTTTCTACGTAATAATGTTCGTCCGATAGGTAAATATCGAATGGGAAAGTTTCTGCGGCACCAAACAGTTTTATTAAAACTTAGTAAAATTCTATTGGCCTAAAAAGGCCAAGAGTGGTGGAAAGGACTAGTACATGGGTGTCAACCTTTCGTTTTGACATTTTAAATTTAAAGACTGCCATTCCCTTATTTAGTACCCGAATACTTATTCCGATACCTCGATGGAAAGCTAGAAACTTTCCCCTTCGTTTGAACACGAAAAATCATATAAAATCAACTATTTTGCTTACGTCATCCTAACTGCGCATTTAAGGGACATGTTCTAGAGGGTGCTTGAAACACCCCTATTGAGTCTTAATTTTGCGAAAATAAAGTAGAGTAAATTTAACCCGACTAAATTAGAAGATATCTCTATTAGAAAGTTGCCAGGAACGGGAGATATACGTAAATTCATCCCGTGAGAGAAAGATATAGATCTGCTATCCCTTACGGACTGTTTCCTGTTAAACCTCTATCCGAAGGGTATAAAAGGCGACCACTTTTTCCGTAAAATCATTAGTTTCTACACTCTTCACCAGCGATCTTCAGCAAGCAGCAGTCCTCACTGCAAAGTTGTGAGACATGGTTCTCAGTACATTCGCGATTCATACGTACCAGTAAGTTCCCTTCGGCGGGCAAAACGTAGCGCGAATATCTCGTATCTGTCGGTAGTGACGTCGGCCGCTAAAACGTAGCACGAATACCACGTATCTGTCGATAGTGACGCGCTCGCGGAGTAATTTTATTTTTCATTACTCATCATACGAGGTGACGTAATCCAGATAAATTACGCGATCGGATTTGTTTTATAAAAACAAATTAATAAACTCAGTCTGTAATAATAAATTTTACAAATCTTTTCGGGATTATAAAATAAATTTTTGAAACTTTATTAAGTAAACATAATTATAAAAACAAATTTTAGTAAATAAATTTGTAAACATTAAGCAAACCTTTTGTAAACAAGTTTGTAAACACAAATAAATATTTGTAAACATGCTGTGAACATAAATAAACTTTATAAACAACAATAAAATAAATTCTATTCTTTTTATAAACCTAATACTGTGTGACCAAAGAATAATTTATATTTTCTTTCTTATGGGAAAATATTTCATGAATTAAAAACATCCAAAGAATATCTGCGTATACATTCTCTGAATTAGGTGTGACTTTTTGGGAACTTGTGAAAGATTTCACAGAGATCCTATAGTGAACTAATAAATAGTTTACTGATACTTTAATGAGATTTAATTACGGGAACAATGACAGTTAACCTTATTGTGTGACCGTGAACTCTAGTACCTGAATAAATTCGGCACCACACCAGCTGAGAGTTTTATTCGGGAATTCAAAAGTTGTGATACTACAAAGGAGATCCACCTCTCCTAGTTCATCACTAGTCTCCTCAGTGACGGCCCGGTAGCATTATTGAGCTAGCCGTGAGCCGGGTCATGTCATTAGGTTAGGTTAGGTTAGGTTAGGTTAGGTTAGGTTAGGTTAGGTTAGGTTAGGTTAGGTTAGGTTAGGTTAGGTTAGGTTAGGTTAGGTTAGGTTAGGTTAGGTTAGGTTAGGTTAGGTTAGGTTAGGTTAGGTTAGGTTAGGTTAGGTTAGGTTAGGTTAGGTTAGGTTAGGTTAGGTTAGGTTAGGTTAGGTTAGGTTAGGTTAGGTTAGGTTAGGTTAGGTTAGGTTAGGTTAGGTTAGGTTAGGTTAGGTTAGGTTAGGTTAGGTTAGGTTAGGTTAGGTTAGGTTAGGTTAGGTTAGGTTAGGTTAGGTTAGGTTAGGTTAGGTTAGGTTAGGTTAGGTTAGGTTAGGTTAGGTTAGGTTAGGTTAGGTTAGGTTAGGTTAGGTTAGGTTAGGTTAGGTTAGGTTAGGTTAGGTTAGGTTAGGTTAGGTTAGGTTAGGTTAGGTTAGGTTAGGTTAGGTTAGGTTAGGTTAGGTTAGGTTAGGTTAGGTTAGGTTAGGTTAGGTTAGGTTAGGTTAGGTTAGGTTAGGTTAGGTTAGGTTAGGTTAGGTTAGGTTAGGTTAGGTTAGGTTAGGTTAGGTTAGGTTAGGTTAGGTTAGGTTAGGTTAGGTTAGGTTAGGTTAGGTTAGGTTAGGTTAGGTTAGGTTAGGTTAGGTTAGGTTAGGTTAGGTTAGGTTAGGTTAGGTTAGGTTAGGTTAGGTTAGGTTAGGTTAGGTTAGGTTAGGTTAGGTTAGGTTAGGTTAGGTTAGGTTAGGTTAGGTTAGGTTAGGTTAGGTTAGGTTAGGTTAGGTTAGGTTAGGTTAGGTTAGGTTAGGTTAGGTTAGGTTAGGTTAGGTTAGGTTAGGTTAGGTTAGGTTAGGTTAGGTTAGGTTAGGTTAGGTTAGGTTAGGTTAGGTTAGGTTAGGTTAGGTTAGGTTAGGTTAGGTTAGGTTAGGTTAGGTTAGGTTAGGTTAGGTTAGGTTAGGTTAGGTTAGGTTAGGTTAGGTTAGGTTAGGTTAGGTTAGGTTAGGTTAGGTTAGGTTAGGTTAGGTTAGGTTAGGTTAGGTTAGGTTAGGTTAGGTTAGGTTAGGTTAGGTTAGGTTAGGTTAGGTTAGGTTAGGTTAGGTTAGGTTAGGTTAGGTTAGGTTAGGTTAGGTTAGGTTAGGTTAGGTTAGGTTAGGTTAGGTTAGGTTAGGTTAGGTTAGGTTAGGTTAGGTTAGGTTAGGTTAGGTTAGGTTAGGTTAGGTTAGGTTAGGTTAGGTTAGGTTAGGTTAGGTTAGGTTAGGTTAGGTTAGGTTAGGTTAGGTTAGGTTAGGTTAGGTTAGGTTAGGTTAGGTTAGGTTAGGTTAGGTTAGGTTAGGTTAGGTTAGGTTAGGTTAGGTTAGGTTAGGTTAGGTTAGGTTAGGTTAGGTTAGGTTAGGTTAGGTTAGGTTAGGTTAGGTTAGGTTAGGTTAGGTTAGGTTAGGTTAGGTTAGGTTAGGTTAGGTTAGGTTAGGTTAGGTTAGGTTAGGTTAGGTTAGGTTAGGTTAGGTTAGGTTAGGTTAGGTTAGGTTAGGTTAGGTTAGGTTAGGTTAGGTTAGGTTAGGTTAGGTTAGGTTAGGTTAGGTTAGGTTAGGTTAGGTTAGGTTAGGTTAGGTTAGGTTAGGTTAGGTTAGGTTAGGTTAGGTTAGGTTAGGTTAGGTTAGGTTAGGTTAGGTTAGGTTAGGTTAGGTTAGGTTAGGTTAGGTTAGGTTAGGTTAGGTTAGGTTAGGTTAGGTTAGGTTAGGTTAGGTTAGGTTAGGTTAGGTTAGGTTAGGTTAGGTTAGGTTAGGTTAGGTTAGGTTAGGTTAGGTTAGGTTAGGTTAGGTTAGGTTAGGTTAGGTTAGGTTAGGTTAGGTTAGGTTAGGTTAGGTTAGGTTAGGTTAGGTTAGGTTAGGTTAGGTTAGGTTAGGTTAGGTTAGGTTAGGTTAGGTTAGGTTAGGTTAGGTTAGGTTAGGTTAGGTTAGGTTAGGTTAGGTTAGGTTAGGTTAGGTTAGGTTAGGTTAGGTTAGGTTAGGTTAGGTTAGGTTAGGTTAGGTTAGGTTAGGTTAGGTTAGGTTAGGTTAGGTTAGGTTAGGTTAGGTTAGGTTAGGTTAGGTTAGGTTAGGTTAGGTTAGGTTAGGTTAGGTTAGGTTAGGTTAGGTTAGGTTAGGTTAGGTTAGGTTAGGTTAGGTTAGGTTAGGTTAGGTTAGGTTAGGTTAGGTTAGGTTAGGTTAGGTTAGGTTAGGTTAGGTTAGGTTAGGTTAGGTTAGGTTAGGTTAGGTTAGGTTAGGTTAGGTTAGGTTAGGTTAGGTTAGGTTAGGTTAGGTTAGGTTAGGTTAGGTTAGGTTAGGTTAGGTTAGGTTAGGTTAGGTTAGGTTAGGTTAGGTTAGGTTAGGTTAGGTTAGGTTAGGTTAGGTTAGGTTAGGTTAGGTTAGGTTAGGTTAGGTTAGGTTAGGTTAGGTTAGGTTAGGTTAGGTTAGGTTAGGTTAGGTTAGGTTAGGTTAGGTTAGGTTAGGTTAGGTTAGGTTAGGTTAGGTTAGGTTAGGTTAGGTTAGGTTAGGTTAGGTTAGGTTAGGTTAGGTTAGGTTAGGTTAGGTTAGGTTAGGTTAGGTTAGGTTAGGTTAGGTTAGGTTAGGTTAGGTTAGGTTAGGTTAGGTTAGGTTAGGTTAGGTTAGGTTAGGTTAGGTTAGGTTAGGTTAGGTTAGGTTAGGTTAGGTTAGGTTAGGTTAGGTTAGGTTAGGTTAGGTTAGGTTAGGTTAGGTTAGGTTAGGTTAGGTTAGGTTAGGTTAGGTTAGGTTAGGTTAGGTTAGGTTAGGTTAGGTTAGGTTAGGTTAGGTTAGGTTAGGTTAGGTTAGGTTAGGTTAGGTTAGGTTAGGTTAGGTTAGGTTAGGTTAGGTTAGGTTAGGTTAGGTTAGGTTAGGTTAGGTTAGGTTAGGTTAGGTTAGGTTAGGTTAGGTTAGGTTAGGTTAGGTTAGGTTAGGTTAGGTTAGGTTAGGTTAGGTTAGGTTAGGTTAGGTTAGGTTAGGTTAGGTTAGGTTAGGTTAGGTTAGGTTAGGTTAGGTTAGGTTAGGTTAGGTTAGGTTAGGTTAGGTTAGGTTAGGTTAGGTTAGGTTAGGTTAGGTTAGGTTAGGTTAGGTTAGGTTAGGTTAGGTTAGGTTAGGTTAGGTTAGGTTAGGTTAGGTTAGGTTAGGTTAGGTTAGGTTAGGTTAGGTTAGGTTAGGTTAGGTTAGGTTAGGTTAGGTTAGGTTAGGTTAGGTTAGGTTAGGTTAGGTTAGGTTAGGTTAGGTTAGGTTAGGTTAGGTTAGGTTAGGTTAGGTTAGGTTAGGTTAGGTTAGGTTAGGTTAGGTTAGGTTAGGTTAGGTTAGGTTAGGTTAGGTTAGGTTAGGTTAGGTTAGGTTAGGTTAGGTTAGGTTAGGTTAGGTTAGGTTAGGTTAGGTTAGGTTAGGTTAGGTTAGGTTAGGTTAGGTTAGGTTAGGTTAGGTTAGGTTAGGTTAGGTTAGGTTAGGTTAGGTTAGGTTAGGTTAGGTTAGGTTAGGTTAGGTTAGGTTAGGTTAGGTTAGGTTAGGTTAGGTTAGGTTAGGTTAGGTTAGGTTAGGTTAGGTTAGGTTAGGTTAGGTTAGGTTAGGTTAGGTTAGGTTAGGTTAGGTTAGGTTAGGTTAGGTTAGGTTAGGTTAGGTTAGGTTAGGTTAGGTTAGGTTAGGTTAGGTTAGGTTAGGTTAGGTTAGGTTAGGTTAGGTTAGGTTAGGTTAGGTTAGGTTAGGTTAGGTTAGGTTAGGTTAGGTTAGGTTAGGTTAGGTTAGGTTAGGTTAGGTTAGGTTAGGTTAGGTTAGGTTAGGTTAGGTTAGGTTAGGTTAGGTTAGGTTAGGTTAGGTTAGGTTAGGTTAGGTTAGGTTAGGTTAGGTTAGGTTAGGTTAGGTTAGGTTAGGTTAGGTTAGGTTAGGTTAGGTTAGGTTAGGTTAGGTTAGGTTAGGTTAGGTTAGGTTAGGTTAGGTTAGGTTAGGTTAGGTTAGGTTAGGTTAGGTTAGGTTAGGTTAGGTTAGGTTAGGTTAGGTTAGGTTAGGTTAGGTTAGGTTAGGTTAGGTTAGGTTAGGTTAGGTTAGGTTAGGTTAGGTTAGGTTAGGTTAGGTTAGGTTAGGTTAGGTTAGGTTAGGTTAGGTTAGGTTAGGTTAGGTTAGGTTAGGTTAGGTTAGGTTAGGTTAGGTTAGGTTAGGTTAGGTTAGGTTAGGTTAGGTTAGGTTAGGTTAGGTTAGGTTAGGTTAGGTTAGGTTAGGTTAGGTTAGGTTAGGTTAGGTTAGGTTAGGTTAGGTTAGGTTAGGTTAGGTTAGGTTAGGTTAGGTTAGGTTAGGTTAGGTTAGGTTAGGTTAGGTTAGGTTAGGTTAGGTTAGGTTAGGTTAGGTTAGGTTAGGTTAGGTTAGGTTAGGTTAGGTTAGGTTAGGTTAGGTTAGGTTAGGTTAGGTTAGGTTAGGTTAGGTTAGGTTAGGTTAGGTTAGGTTAGGTTAGGTTAGGTTAGGTTAGGTTAGGTTAGGTTAGGTTAGGTTAGGTTAGGTTAGGTTAGGTTAGGTTAGGTTAGGTTAGGTTAGGTTAGGTTAGGTTAGGTTAGGTTAGGTTAGGTTAGGTTAGGTTAGGTTAGGTTAGGTTAGGTTAGGTTAGGTTAGGTTAGGTTAGGTTAGGTTAGGTTAGGTTAGGTTAGGTTAGGTTAGGTTAGGTTAGGTTAGGTTAGGTTAGGTTAGGTTAGGTTAGGTTAGGTTAGGTTAGGTTAGGTTAGGTTAGGTTAGGTTAGGTTAGGTTAGGTTAGGTTAGGTTAGGTTAGGTTAGGTTAGGTTAGGTTAGGTTAGGTTAGGTTAGGTTAGGTTAGGTTAGGTTAGGTTAGGTTAGGTTAGGTTAGGTTAGGTTAGGTTAGGTTAGGTTAGGTTAGGTTAGGTTAGGTTAGGTTAGGTTAGGTTAGGTTAGGTTAGGTTAGGTTAGGTTAGGTTAGGTTAGGTTAGGTTAGGTTAGGTTAGGTTAGGTTAGGTTAGGTTAGGTTAGGTTAGGTTAGGTTAGGTTAGGTTAGGTTAGGTTAGGTTAGGTTAGGTTAGGTTAGGTTAGGTTAGGTTAGGTTAGGTTAGGTTAGGTTAGGTTAGGTTAGGTTAGGTTAGGTTAGGTTAGGTTAGGTTAGGTTAGGTTAGGTTAGGTTAGGTTAGGTTAGGTTAGGTTAGGTTAGGTTAGGTTAGGTTAGGTTAGGTTAGGTTAGGTTAGGTTAGGTTAGGTTAGGTTAGGTTAGGTTAGGTTAGGTTAGGTTAGGTTAGGTTAGGTTAGGTTAGGTTAGGTTAGGTTAGGTTAGGTTAGGTTAGGTTAGGTTAGGTTAGGTTAGGTTAGGTTAGGTTAGGTTAGGTTAGGTTAGGTTAGGTTAGGTTAGGTTAGGTTAGGTTAGGTTAGGTTAGGTTAGGTTAGGTTAGGTTAGGTTAGGTTAGGTTAGGTTAGGTTAGGTTAGGTTAGGTTAGGTTAGGTTAGGTTAGGTTAGGTTAGGTTAGGTTAGGTTAGGTTAGGTTAGGTTAGGTTAGGTTAGGTTAGGTTAGGTTAGGTTAGGTTAGGTTAGGTTAGGTTAGGTTAGGTTAGGTTAGGTTAGGTTAGGTTAGGTTAGGTTAGGTTAGGTTAGGTTAGGTTAGGTTAGGTTAGGTTAGGTTAGGTTAGGTTAGGTTAGGTTAGGTTAGGTTAGGTTAGGTTAGGTTAGGTTAGGTTAGGTTAGGTTAGGTTAGGTTAGGTTAGGTTAGGTTAGGTTAGGTTAGGTTAGGTTAGGTTAGGTTAGGTTAGGTTAGGTTAGGTTAGGTTAGGTTAGGTTAGGTTAGGTTAGGTTAGGTTAGGTTAGGTTAGGTTAGGTTAGGTTAGGTTAGGTTAGGTTAGGTTAGGTTAGGTTAGGTTAGGTTAGGTTAGGTTAGGTTAGGTTAGGTTAGGTTAGGTTAGGTTAGGTTAGGTTAGGTTAGGTTAGGTTAGGTTAGGTTAGGTTAGGTTAGGTTAGGTTAGGTTAGGTTAGGTTAGGTTAGGTTAGGTTAGGTTAGGTTAGGTTAGGTTAGGTTAGGTTAGGTTAGGTTAGGTTAGGTTAGGTTAGGTTAGGTTAGGTTAGGTTAGGTTAGGTTAGGTTAGGTTAGGTTAGGTTAGGTTAGGTTAGGTTAGGTTAGGTTAGGTTAGGTTAGGTTAGGTTAGGTTAGGTTAGGTTAGGTTAGGTTAGGTTAGGTTAGGTTAGGTTAGGTTAGGTTAGGTTAGGTTAGGTTAGGTTAGGTTAGGTTAGGTTAGGTTAGGTTAGGTTAGGTTAGGTTAGGTTAGGTTAGGTTAGGTTAGGTTAGGTTAGGTTAGGTTAGGTTAGGTTAGGTTAGGTTAGGTTAGGTTAGGTTAGGTTAGGTTAGGTTAGGTTAGGTTAGGTTAGGTTAGGTTAGGTTAGGTTAGGTTAGGTTAGGTTAGGTTAGGTTAGGTTAGGTTAGGTTAGGTTAGGTTAGGTTAGGTTAGGTTAGGTTAGGTTAGGTTAGGTTAGGTTAGGTTAGGTTAGGTTAGGTTAGGTTAGGTTAGGTTAGGTTAGGTTAGGTTAGGTTAGGTTAGGTTAGGTTAGGTTAGGTTAGGTTAGGTTAGGTTAGGTTAGGTTAGGTTAGGTTAGGTTAGGTTAGGTTAGGTTAGGTTAGGTTAGGTTAGGTTAGGTTAGGTTAGGTTAGGTTAGGTTAGGTTAGGTTAGGTTAGGTTAGGTTAGGTTAGGTTAGGTTAGGTTAGGTTAGGTTAGGTTAGGTTAGGTTAGGTTAGGTTAGGTTAGGTTAGGTTAGGTTAGGTTAGGTTAGGTTAGGTTAGGTTAGGTTAGGTTAGGTTAGGTTAGGTTAGGTTAGGTTAGGTTAGGTTAGGTTAGGTTAGGTTAGGTTAGGTTAGGTTAGGTTAGGTTAGGTTAGGTTAGGTTAGGTTAGGTTAGGTTAGGTTAGGTTAGGTTAGGTTAGGTTAGGTTAGGTTAGGTTAGGTTAGGTTAGGTTAGGTTAGGTTAGGTTAGGTTAGGTTAGGTTAGGTTAGGTTAGGTTAGGTTAGGTTAGGTTAGGTTAGGTTAGGTTAGGTTAGGTTAGGTTAGGTTAGGTTAGGTTAGGTTAGGTTAGGTTAGGTTAGGTTAGGTTAGGTTAGGTTAGGTTAGGTTAGGTTAGGTTAGGTTAGGTTAGGTTAGGTTAGGTTAGGTTAGGTTAGGTTAGGTTAGGTTAGGTTAGGTTAGGTTAGGTTAGGTTAGGTTAGGTTAGGTTAGGTTAGGTTAGGTTAGGTTAGGTTAGGTTAGGTTAGGTTAGGTTAGGTTAGGTTAGGTTAGGTTAGGTTAGGTTAGGTTAGGTTAGGTTAGGTTAGGTTAGGTTAGGTTAGGTTAGGTTAGGTTAGGTTAGGTTAGGTTAGGTTAGGTTAGGTTAGGTTAGGTTAGGTTAGGTTAGGTTAGGTTAGGTTAGGTTAGGTTAGGTTAGGTTAGGTTAGGTTAGGTTAGGTTAGGTTAGGTTAGGTTAGGTTAGGTTAGGTTAGGTTAGGTTAGGTTAGGTTAGGTTAGGTTAGGTTAGGTTAGGTTAGGTTAGGTTAGGTTAGGTTAGGTTAGGTTAGGTTAGGTTAGGTTAGGTTAGGTTAGGTTAGGTTAGGTTAGGTTAGGTTAGGTTAGGTTAGGTTAGGTTAGGTTAGGTTAGGTTAGGTTAGGTTAGGTTAGGTTAGGTTAGGTTAGGTTAGGTTAGGTTAGGTTAGGTTAGGTTAGGTTAGGTTAGGTTAGGTTAGGTTAGGTTAGGTTAGGTTAGGTTAGGTTAGGTTAGGTTAGGTTAGGTTAGGTTAGGTTAGGTTAGGTTAGGTTAGGTTAGGTTAGGTTAGGTTAGGTTAGGTTAGGTTAGGTTAGGTTAGGTTAGGTTAGGTTAGGTTAGGTTAGGTTAGGTTAGGTTAGGTTAGGTTAGGTTAGGTTAGGTTAGGTTAGGTTAGGTTAGGTTAGGTTAGGTTAGGTTAGGTTAGGTTAGGTTAGGTTAGGTTAGGTTAGGTTAGGTTAGGTTAGGTTAGGTTAGGTTAGGTTAGGTTAGGTTAGGTTAGGTTAGGTTAGGTTAGGTTAGGTTAGGTTAGGTTAGGTTAGGTTAGGTTAGGTTAGGTTAGGTTAGGTTAGGTTAGGTTAGGTTAGGTTAGGTTAGGTTAGGTTAGGTTAGGTTAGGTTAGGTTAGGTTAGGTTAGGTTAGGTTAGGTTAGGTTAGGTTAGGTTAGGTTAGGTTAGGTTAGGTTAGGTTAGGTTAGGTTAGGTTAGGTTAGGTTAGGTTAGGTTAGGTTAGGTTAGGTTAGGTTAGGTTAGGTTAGGTTAGGTTAGGTTAGGTTAGGTTAGGTTAGGTTAGGTTAGGTTAGGTTAGGTTAGGTTAGGTTAGGTTAGGTTAGGTTAGGTTAGGTTAGGTTAGGTTAGGTTAGGTTAGGTTAGGTTAGGTTAGGTTAGGTTAGGTTAGGTTAGGTTAGGTTAGGTTAGGTTAGGTTAGGTTAGGTTAGGTTAGGTTAGGTTAGGTTAGGTTAGGTTAGGTTAGGTTAGGTTAGGTTAGGTTAGGTTAGGTTAGGTTAGGTTAGGTTAGGTTAGGTTAGGTTAGGTTAGGTTAGGTTAGGTTAGGTTAGGTTAGGTTAGGTTAGGTTAGGTTAGGTTAGGTTAGGTTAGGTTAGGTTAGGTTAGGTTAGGTTAGGTTAGGTTAGGTTAGGTTAGGTTAGGTTAGGTTAGGTTAGGTTAGGTTAGGTTAGGTTAGGTTAGGTTAGGTTAGGTTAGGTTAGGTTAGGTTAGGTTAGGTTAGGTTAGGTTAGGTTAGGTTAGGTTAGGTTAGGTTAGGTTAGGTTAGGTTAGGTTAGGTTAGGTTAGGTTAGGTTAGGTTAGGTTAGGTTAGGTTAGGTTAGGTTAGGTTAGGTTAGGTTAGGTTAGGTTAGGTTAGGTTAGGTTAGGTTAGGTTAGGTTAGGTTAGGTTAGGTTAGGTTAGGTTAGGTTAGGTTAGGTTAGGTTAGGTTAGGTTAGGTTAGGTTAGGTTAGGTTAGGTTAGGTTAGGTTAGGTTAGGTTAGGTTAGGTTAGGTTAGGTTAGGTTAGGTTAGGTTAGGTTAGGTTAGGTTAGGTTAGGTTAGGTTAGGTTAGGTTAGGTTAGGTTAGGTTAGGTTAGGTTAGGTTAGGTTAGGTTAGGTTAGGTTAGGTTAGGTTAGGTTAGGTTAGGTTAGGTTAGGTTAGGTTAGGTTAGGTTAGGTTAGAGTTAGGTTAGGTTAGGTTAGGTTAGGTTAGGTTAGGTTAGGTTAGGTTAGGTTAGGTTAGGTTAGGTTAGGTTAGGTTAGGTTAGGTTAGGTTAGGTTAGGTTAGGTTAGGTTAGGTTAGGTTAGGTTAGGTTAGGTTAGGTTAGGTTAGGTTAGGTTAGGTTAGGTTAGGTTAGGTTAGGTTAGGTTAGGTTAGGTTAGGTTAGGTTAGGTTAGGTTAGGTTAGGTTAGGTTAGGTTAGGTTAGGTTAGGTTAGGTTAGGTTAGGTTAGGTTAGGTTAGGTTAGGTTAGGTTAGGTTAGGTTAGGTTAGGTTAGGTTAGGTTAGGTTAGGTTAGGTTAGGTTAGGTTAGGTTAGGTTAGGTTAGGTTAGGTTAGGTTAGGTTAGGTTAGGTTAGGTTAGGTTAGGTTAGGTTAGGTTAGGTTAGGTTAGGTTAGGTTAGGTTAGGTTAGGTTAGGTTAGGTTAGGTTAGGTTAGGTTAGGTTAGGTTAGGTTAGGTTAGGTTAGGTTAGGTTAGGTTAGGTTAGGTTAGGTTAGGTTAGGTTAGGTTAGGTTAGGTTAGGTTAGGTTAGGTTAGGTTAGGTTAGGTTAGGTTAGGTTAGGTTAGGTTAGGTTAGGTTAGGTTAGGTTAGGTTAGGTTAGGTTAGGTTAGGTTAGGTTAGGTTAGGTTAGGTTAGGTTAGGTTAGGTTAGGTTAGGTTAGGTTAGGTTAGGTTAGGTTAGGTTAGGTTAGGTTAGGTTAGGTTAGGTTAGGTTAGGTTAGGTTAGGTTAGGTTAGGTTAGGTTAGGTTAGGTTAGGTTAGGTTAGGTTAGGTTAGGTTAGGTTAGGTTAGGTTAGGTTAGGTTAGGTTAGGTTAGGTTAGGTTAGGTTAGGTTAGGTTAGGTTAGGTTAGGTTAGGTTAGGTTAGGTTAGGTTAGGTTAGGTTAGGTTAGGTTAGGTTAGGTTAGGTTAGGTTAGGTTAGGTTAGGTTAGGTTAGGTTAGGTTAGGTTAGGTTAGGTTAGGTTAGGTTAGGTTAGGTTAGGTTAGGTTAGGTTAGGTTAGGTTAGGTTAGGTTAGGTTAGGTTAGGTTAGGTTAGGTTAGGTTAGGTTAGGTTAGGTTAGGTTAGGTTAGGTTAGGTTAGGTTAGGTTAGGTTAGGTTAGGTTAGGTTAGGTTAGGTTAGGTTAGGTTAGGTTAGGTTAGGTTAGGTTAGGTTAGGTTAGGTTAGGTTAGGTTAGGTTAGGTTAGGTTAGGTTAGGTTAGGTTAGGTTAGGTTAGGTTAGGTTAGGTTAGGTTAGGTTAGGTTAGGTTAGGTTAGGTTAGGTTAGGTTAGGTTAGGTTAGGTTAGGTTAGGTTAGGTTAGGTTAGGTTAGGTTAGGTTAGGTTAGGTTAGGTTAGGTTAGGTTAGGTTAGGTTAGGTTAGGTTAGGTTAGGTTAGGTTAGGTTAGGTTAGGTTAGGTTAGGTTAGGTTAGGTTAGGTTAGGTTAGGTTAGGTTAGGTTAGGTTAGGTTAGGTTAGGTTAGGTTAGGTTAGGTTAGGTTAGGTTAGGTTAGGTTAGGTTAGGTTAGGTTAGGTTAGGTTAGGTTAGGTTAGGTTAGGTTAGGTTAGGTTAGGTTAGGTTAGGTTAGGTTAGGTTAGGTTAGGTTAGGTTAGGTTAGGTTAGGTTAGGTTAGGTTAGGTTAGGTTAGGTTAGGTTAGGTTAGGTTAGGTTAGGTTAGGTTAGGTTAGGTTAGGTTAGGTTAGGTTAGGTTAGGTTAGGTTAGGTTAGGTTAGGTTAGGTTAGGTTAGGTTAGGTTAGGTTAGGTTAGGTTAGGTTAGGTTAGGTTAGGTTAGGTTAGGTTAGGTTAGGTTAGGTTAGGTTAGGTTAGGTTAGGTTAGGTTAGGTTAGGTTAGGTTAGGTTAGGTTAGGTTAGGTTAGGTTAGGTTAGGTTAGGTTAGGTTAGGTTAGGTTAGGTTAGGTTAGGTTAGGTTAGGTTAGGTTAGGTTAGGTTAGGTTAGGTTAGGTTAGGTTAGGTTAGGTTAGGTTAGGTTAGGTTAGGTTAGGTTAGGTTAGGTTAGGTTAGGTTAGGTTAGGTTAGGTTAGGTTAGGTTAGGTTAGGTTAGGTTAGGTTAGGTTAGGTTAGGTTAGGTTAGGTTAGGTTAGGTTAGGTTAGGTTAGGTTAGGTTAGGTTAGGTTAGGTTAGGTTAGGTTAGGTTAGGTTAGGTTAGGTTAGGTTAGG